>NC_087301.1:5105000-5440000 GCF_015220805.1 Pogoniulus pusillus
ATTACATGTACTACAGCAAGCATAATCCTGAGTAAATCCCTCCTAGCACAACTAAGTAAATTTCCATTAAACACAACTCCTCAAGAGTAGCAATTCTCTCATTTGGCCTCACAAGAGACATTTCCAAGCAGCAGGAGTGGCACAGGATGAAGATTTCCTCCCTGACTGCTGTTGGAGGGCTGTGAGGCAGATGTGGTCTTCCTGATCTGCAGCCTGTGGCATGTTCTGCTGGGCACCAAGAACCACAGATGGCAAAACCTGCTGTGAAACTGAGAAGTTCTCTAGCACCTCACATCTGCCCCAGAGGTTTTCATTTGCTGGGGAGCCTGAACACAGGTGCCTGGAGGGATGATCACAGGCTTGCTGTATTTGGCTGTCCTGCATTAGGACACAAAAGCTCTGTGTGGCTGCTCCACTTCTCTGCTTATTTAGCAGCTGTGGCCAGATGTTGTCAAGCTGTTTACAGGTTCACAGGTTGCAGTGGGTCGGAAAGGAACCTCCAAGGGCATCTTGTCCAACCCTTCAGCTAGAGCAGGCTGCACAGGGACACAGCAAGGCTGAGTTTGGCTGGCTGCAGGGATGGGGCCTCAAGTACAGCCCTGGGCAGCCTGTGCCAGGGTCTCACCACCCTCACTGTGCACAACTCCCTCCTGATGTCCAACCTAAATCTCTCCTGCTCCAGTTTCAAACCATTGCCTCTCATCCTGCCACTTCAGGTCCTTCTAAACAGCTCCTCCTCAGCCTTCCTGTAGGTCCCCTTCAGCTATTGAAATACAGCTCTAAAGCCTCCCTGAAGCCTTCTCTTCAGGCTGAATACCCTCCACCCTCTCCACTTGTCCCCAGAGGAGAGGTTCTCCAGCCATCTTCGTGGCCTCCTCTGCACCTCCTCCAGCAGATCCACAGCCCTCTGGTGTTGGGGGTCTCATAGCTGGATACAGCACTCCAAGTGAGCTCTCACCAGAGGGACAGAGGGGAGAGCTCTGGCAAACATGACCTATGAGGAGTGGCTGAGGGAGCTGAGGGTGTTTAGTCTGGAGAAGAGGAGGCTGAGAGGGGACCTTATTGCCCTCTGCAGCTACCTAACAGGAGGTTGTAGTGAGGCTGGAGCTGGTCTCTGCTCCCCAGTTACTAATGGTAGGACAAGAGGAAATGGCCTCAAGTTGTGCCAGAGGAGGTTTAGGTTGGCTGTTGGGAGGAAGTTCTTTCCTGAGCAGGTGGTCAGGCACTAGCACAGGCTGTCCAGGGAGGTGGTGGAGTCCCCATCCCTGGAGGGGTTTGAAAGGAGAGTGGATGTGGCACTTGAGGCTATGGTCTGGTGATGAAGGCTGCTGGGATGAAAGTAGGACTGGCTGATCCTGGTGGTCCTTTCCAACCACAGTGATTACAGCGATTAGATGTGCTGAGGGGTTTGGGTTAGTCAAGGACTTGTCAGTGTGAAGCTCATGATTAGACTCAAGGAGCTTGGAGGGCTTTTCCAATCTGAGATTCTGTGAGATTCTGTGACAGAATCACCTCTCCTGACCTCTTGGCCACTCTTGATGCAACCCAGACCACCACTGACCTTCTGAATCACAGAATCAACCAGCTTGGAAGAGAGCTCCAAGCTCATCCAGTCCAACCAGTCCATCCAGATCACCACTGACCTTCTGAATCATAGAATCAACCAGGTTGGAAGAGAGCTCCAAGCTCATCCAGTCCAACCAGTCCATCCAGACCACCACTGACCTTCTGAATCATAGAATCAACCAGGTTGGAAGAGACTTCCAAGCTCATCCAGTCCAACCAATCCATGCAGATCACCACTGACCTTCTGAATCACAGAATCAACCAGGTTGGAAGGGAGCTCCAAGCTCATCCAGCCCAACCTAGCACCCAGCCCTGCCCAACCAACCAGACCATGGCACTAAGTGCCCCAGCCAGGCTTGGCTTCAACACCTCCAGGGCCAGTGACTCCACCACCTCCCTGGGCAGCCCATTCCAATGCCAATCACTCTCTCTGTGAAGAACTGAGCTGCAAGAGACTCCTGCTCACTTTGCCACCCTGTACACCTCAGCAGCCTTTCACTCTCACCTCTGTGAGCTCTCACTCACATAGAATCATAGAATCAACCAGGTTGGAAGAGACCTCCAAGCTCATCCAGTCCAACATCCCCACCTTCTCATGATACCTCTCCCTAAACTTGGTGCCTAAGCTTAACAGAACATAAAGGCTTGGTCCTTAAAGCTACCCCACAGGAGAGCTGCGAGTACATAAAACCTTCAGCCTGGTTTCTTTGACTACAAAGGACCTGGATGCTGCTGAATACATCTGTGAGCTTTGGTGGTTAATAAGGTGCCCTTCCTTATTTTTAGATAAATAACAGATGTCACAATTATTAAAGAGACTCCAGAAAGGAGAAAAAAAAAGGGCAAGCAACAGCACACACGACAGGGAACAAATAAAGCAGTTCAGCAACCCTGGAAACTTTACAGAGTTGTTTTTCAAGGGTTCTGCCCTCATTCATTGTGTTCTTACCCCAGCAATGTCTGGATCAAGTTTCATCCTTCAGTGTTACCTTTGGATGTCTTCAAGTTGATCATCTACCAGAAGAAGGGGGTTTGCTTCCTATGGCACCTCAGGCCAACCAAAGTCTTCTTGAGTTCCTGCCTCTCTTTCCTACAAGAAAGGTTTGGTTGAGATTTTTGTTCATGGAAATTATTGCCCCATTTGCAAAGTGATCTGCCCAGGGAGGTTGTGGGGAGACACTGGCACAGGTTGCCCAGGCAGGTTGTGGAGCAGAGAGAGGGAGGGTGAGGAGACACTGGCACAGGTTGGCCAGGGAGGTTGTGGAGCACAGAGAAGGGAGGGTGAGGAGACACTGGCACAGGTTGGCCAGGGAGGTTGTGGAGCACAGAGAGGGAGGGTGAGGAGACACTGGCACAGGTTGCCCAGGGAGGTTGTGGAGCACAGAGAGGGAGGGTGAGGAGACACTGGCACAGGTTTCCCAGGGAGGTTGTGGAGCACAGAGAGGGAGGGTGAGGAGACACTGGCAGAAGGGGAAGAAATTGTTCCTCATGTCCAACCCAAACCTCTCCTGGTGCAACATGAGGCCATTTTCTGCCTCCTATCCCTTGTGCCCTGGCAGAAAAGATCAACCCCCACCAGGCTCCAGCCTTCTTTCTGCATCTGTAGAGAATGCCAAAGGCAGCTCCACACCCACAAGAGAGCATTGCCCTCCACCAGCCCGTGCACACCAGGCTGGGCAGAGCCATGCCCAGCCACACACAGAGTAAAAGCAGCATTTTTAGGTCTCCCTTTCCTCTTCTTTTATGGAGCCATGGCAGGACTGCATGAACTGACCTCAGTGGGAGTCATTTCCCTGATGCTGAAAGAATTTGGATGAAGGCCATTGGGAATGAAATATAATCCCAGTCTATGGGAAAAAGGGCTCTGAAACTTGACCCCAGGTGGCAAACCATTGTTGCTTGGGAGTTTAAATGTATTTGTTCAGAAGGGAAAAAATGGGTTTAGAGCCTTTATTTTCTTTATCCCCACTTCTGTAGCACTTTAATTATTAACCCTAAATCAGCACATTTTTACTTTGCAGCTCATAGGAGAGCATTGGCAATTTGGTCCATCTTAATTCTGGTTTCAGTCAGCTGCTGTGGCTTGCTGGGTGACTAACAGGCTGCCTCTCCCTCTCCCCAGGTTCCAACATGCAGATATTAAAGAACACAGAACCCCAAAATGGCTTGGGTTGGAAGGGACCTCAGAGATCATCATCTACCCCAACCTCCCCCACCATGCCCAGGGACACCTCTTCACTAGATTTGGCTGCTCAAGGCCTCATCCAACTTGGCCTTCAACACCTCCAGGGAGAAGGGAGGCATCCACAACCTCCCTGGGCAGCCTGTTCCAGAGTCTCACCACCTTCCTACTGAGTAATTTCTTCCTCAGCTCCAATCAAACCCTGCTCTGCCTCACCTTCAAGCCATTTCCCCTTGGCCTGTCTCTAGACACCTTCATGAGATGTCCCTTTGCAGCCTTCCTGGAGGATCCCTTCAAGTATTGGAAGGCAGCTCTAAGGTGCCCCTGGAGTCTTCTCCAGGCTGACCAACCCCAGCTCCCTCAGCCTGTCCTCACAGCAGAGCTGCTCCAGCTCCTAATGAGGGCTTCTCTGAAGATGTAGTTGTGGAAGTGTGAAGTTTCTGGCAGATACCTTCAGTGA
The DNA here is from genome assembly GCF_015220805.1 of Pogoniulus pusillus. Taxonomy (NCBI): domain Eukaryota; kingdom Metazoa; phylum Chordata; class Aves; order Piciformes; family Lybiidae; genus Pogoniulus; species Pogoniulus pusillus. The sequence continues at coordinate 5,109,209 of NC_087301.1, forward strand.
GTGCCAGGAGCTGTTGGGAATTGCTGGCCACAATTTCCCTGCTGCACCCCAGCTCCCTCAGCCTGTCCTCACAGCAGAGCTGCTCCAGCTCCTAATGAGAGCTTCTCTGAAGATGCAGTTGTGAAACTCTGAAGGTTCTGGCAGATACCTTCAGTGAGTGCCAGGAGCTGTTGGGAATTGCTGGCCACACTTTCCCTGCTGCACCCCAGGAATGCCATTGCCTCTCTTGGCCACAAGAACAAATTGCTGCCCCATGGGTCCTGTGTGCTTGGGACTGTCAGAGACAGGACTTAGAAGGTGAGAGAGACAACATTGTGAAAGAGCTGGAGAAACCAAGAGAGTGTTTTGACTGGCTGCCAGCCATGTCATTGTATTTCAATAACTTAGCAGATAAATGATCCTTTAACACCAAAAAAAAAGAGAACAAAAAGGCAGAAAAGCCCAGACTGTAAATAGAGAAGGCTGCTCAAGTACCCAGCCCCAAAAAGAATGCCTGCTTGTGGCTCTAGCTCATGGACAGAAGATATTAACCCTAACTCTGCATCCTTATGTGAAGCCTACCTCCTGCAAAGCCAGCAGAAGGCCTCTGTGTTCTGCTGAAACATTCTTTTGGGAGGGATGTGTAGGTCTGAATGAAACTCACACCCACTGAGAGTACCAAATGGTCCCAAAAGGGACATTATGCAAAGGCATAAATGGAATCACAGAATCAGGCAGGGTTGGGAGGGAGCACAAGGAGCAGCCAGTGCCAACCCCCCTGCCATGCCCAGGGACACCCCACCCTAGAGCAGGCTGCTCTAGGGAAGTTGGAACTGGACAAGCTTTTGGGTCCCTTCCAACCCAACCCATTCTGTGAATCTCTGACTGTAGGAATCCTTTGAAATGAACAATTTCACCCAAAAAATCCATTGGGGCTGCTCTGACTTTGTCCACAGGTCCAGCTGCAATTCTGACAGTGCTTTACTATCCCTTTTTGCCCTGAATTCCAGTTACAGTTCCCAGGGAAACTGGCAGCAAGGGCAGAAACTGGCACAAACATTTGACAAGTTTGTGGCACCAGATCTGCAAGGAGAGAAAGGCAAGAAAAGGACAAGAAAAGGATTTCCTTCCCTGCTCCTCAGCGAGGTACAGTTTAAAACAACAGAGGAACAGAGGCAAACCTTTATCTATCAGAAGGGTTTCAACAGGAGACTTTACCACCCTCATATATTTACCTCCAGGCTGCTCCCTGCTGATCTCTTCCATCCTCTGCTTTTGCTCGCTGCTGATGGTATCCAAAGGTCTGATTCACATCACCATCTACTGACAGAACTCGGGATACCAGCAACCTTTTTGCTCTCCATTTTCTTGGCGTGGTTCAGGGGTTTGATTGCTGCAAATTAAAAGGGTGAGGAAACATTAAACACCAACAGATTGGCAGTAAGCAAAGCAGCAACGACTGAGAGTAGCTCAGGGTTTCAGCTCTTCAGTTGAACCAAGGGTATCATAGACTGGTTTAGGTTGGAAGGGACCTCAAAGATCATCCAGCTCCAAAGCCCTGCCATAGGCAGGGACACTTCCCACTAGAACAGGTCACACAGAGGGACTCATCCAACACCTCCAGGGAGGTTGTGGAGCACAGAAGCACAGAATGTGATCAAAGATCACATTCTGTGCTTCTGTGCTCCACAACCTCCCTGGGCAACCTGTGCCAGTGTCTCCTCACCCTCACTGCAAACAGCTTCTTCCTAACATCCAGTTTCAAACTCCCCTCTGCCAGTTTAAACCCATTCCTCTTCCTCCTGTCATTACAAGACCTTGTCAATAGTTCCTCTCCAGTCCTTCTATAGCCCCTTTCAGATACTGGAAGGCCACAGCAAGGTGTCCTCTCCAGGCTGCAGAGTCCCAGTCTAGCTCAGGGCACACAGAACACAGCCAGACAGGCCTGCAAAGGCTCCACAGAAGGAGACTCCACAACCTCTCTGGGCAGCCTGTGCCAGGGCTCTGGGACCCTTCCAGGCAAGCAGTTCCCCCAAGTGCTGAGTTGGAACCTCCTGTGCTGCAGCTTCCATTCATTGCTGCTTGTCCTATCCCAGGCAGCAATGAGCAGAGCCTGTCCCCCCCCTCCTGACCCCCAGCCCTCAGATATTGATAAGCATTGATTAAATCCCCTCTCAGTCTCCTCTTCTCCAGACTAAGCAGCCCCAGATTAGGTGATGAATTCCACAATGGATTTGTCAATCCACTGAACATGTAAATCAAGGACAGCTCAGCTGTGCCCAGGGGAGGTCACTGTTTCATTAGATGAGCTGGTTTGAAGTCAGCAGCACAGTTCAGGGCAGGAACAGCAGCAGCAAAATTCTTTTTCCTCTAGTGGCTCAGAGTTTCTCTCCTTAATTAGTTTTCCCATTGTGACCCCAAAAAGCAAGCAGTGCTCCCTGGTGTTCAAGGCCACGTTGGATGAGGCTTTGAGCAACCTCTGCTAGTGGGAAAGTGTCCCTGCCTATGGCAGGGAGGGGTGAAACTGGATGATCACAGGATCACAGAATCACAAGATCACAGAACAGTTTGGGTTGGAAGGGACCTTAAAGATCATCTAGTTCCAACTAGATCATAGAATCAGCCAGGTTGGAAGAGAGCTCCAAGCTCAGCCAGCCCAACCTAGCACCCAGCCCTGACCAACCAACCAGACCATGGCACTAAGTGCCCCAGTCAGGATTGGCTGCAACACCTCCAGACACAGCCACTCCACCACCTCCCTGGGCAGCCCATTCCAGTGCCAATCACTCTCTCTGACAACAACTTCCTAACAACATCCAGCCTAGACCTGCCCTGGCACAGCTTGAGGCTGTGTCCCCTTCTTCTGTTGCTGGCTGCCTGGCAGCAGAGCCCAACCCCACCTGGCTACAGCCTCCCTGCAGGCAGCTGCAGGCAGCAATGAGCTCTGCCCTGAGCCTCCTCTGCTGCAGGCTGCACACCCCCAGCTCCCTCAGTCTCTCATCACAGGGTTGTTCCATGTCCAGCCATGGGAAAACAGGAGTCAGTTACAAGAACAGGCATTCCAGGGCAGATTAGGATTGCTAAAATAAAGTATTCACAGATTCATAGAAGGTTTAGATTGGAAGGGAGCTTGAAGATCATCCAGTTCAAACCCCCCTGTCATGGACAAGGACACCTCCCACCAGCCAAGCTGTTCAAGGGCTCATCCAGCCTGGCACTGAACACCTCCAGGGAAGTGGTGGATCACAGAAGCACAGAAGGTGACCTTTGATCACAACCTGCCTGGGCAACCTGTGCCAGTGTCTCCTCACCCTCCCCCTCTGTGCTCCACAACCTCCCTGGGCAACCTGTGCCAGTGTCTCCTCACCCTCCTTCTCTGTGCCCCACAACCTCCCTGGGCAACCTGTGCCAGTGTCTCCTCACCCTCCCTCTCTGTGCTCCACAACCTCCCTGGGCAACCTGTGCCAGTGTCTCCTCACCCTCCCCCTCTGTGCTCCACAACCTCCCTGGGCAACCTCTGCCAGTGTCTCCTCACCCTCCCTCTCTGTGCTCCACAACCTCCCTGGGCAACCTCTGCCAGTGTCTCCCCACCCTCTCTGCCAAGAATTTCCTCTTAATCTCCAACCTAAATCTGCCCTCCTCAAACTCCAATCCAACCTGTGTCTTGCAGCACAGCTCTGCTCTGCAGCAAGGGGTGAGCAGAGTTCATATTTCACCATCATGGCAATGACTAAGAGCTGCCCAGGTTGCCTTTTGCAGCACTGGCAGCTGTCATTAGAGTTTGCTTCCTTCTGAAGCATCACACACACAGACCACTGGCAGCAGACAATCGAGATGCAATTACCCAATGGTCTGTCTCAGTGGGTCTAATTAGCATGGCTGTTTACTAGGAAAATGAGAGATGAACTCATCAGCCATGTCACAACCCCAACTGGCTGCCAGCACTGCTGGAGGATGGCAGAAGCACATCTGGAGGACAGCAGAATTGCAGCTTTCTGTTGAGGGCATGGAAGTGGAAGCTCTGCAACAGGTATAGGATGAGAGGGAATGGATTGAAGCTTGAGGGGAGAAGGTTTAGACTGGAGAGTAAGAGGAAATTCTTTGCAGTGAGGGTGAGGAGACACTGGCACAGGTTGCCCAGGGAGGCTGTGGAGCACAGAGAGGGAGGGTGAGGAGACACTGGCACAGGTTGCCCAGGGAGGTTGTGGAGCACAGAAGCACAGAATGTGATCAAAGATCACATTCTGTGCTTCTGTGCTCCACAACCTCCCTGGAGATGTTCAAGGCCAGGCTGGATGTGGTTTTGAACAACCTGGAAGTGTTCAAAGGCCAGGCAGGATAAGACCTTGAGCAACCTGGGGCTGGTGGGAAGTGTCCCTGCCCATGGCAGGGGGGTTGGCACTGGATGATCTTGAAGGTCCCTTCCAGCCCAACCCATTATATGACCATCTATGATTTTCCTGTCTTACCTTTTACTCAGGCCAGCATTTCATTGATGCTATTAAGGAACAGGCACCTTGAAGAAGACTCTGTCTGTATGTAGCTGCTGTACTGACAGGCATCTGGAGGTGCCACACCTCAGGCAGAAAGGGGATAGTATTGACTGATGCAGTAGATGCCATGGACATCTCTCAGCCTGAGAAGGAGAGATTTAGGCAAGAGATTAGGAAGAAATTCTTTGCAGTGAGGGTGGGGAGACACTGGAACAGGTTGCTGGGTCCCATAGCTGGACACAGCACTGCAGGTGAGGTCCACCAGAGCAGAGGACAGAATCATCTCCCTCCAGCTGCTGCCCACCCATCTTTTGATGCAGCCCAAGATGCCACTGGGCTGCAGCCAAGTGCCCACTGCTGGCTCATGTCCAGCTTCTTAATCCACCAATACCCCCAAGTCCTTTTCTGAGGAGCTGCTCTCAATCTCATCACCCTCCACTACCTTCTGATCCCTTTCCACATGAAAGAGAATGTCAATAAAAGAAATCTTTGCAACAAAGCTGCCCGGGGAAGTGGTGCAGTCAGTCACCCTGGGTGTGTTTCAGGGTGGCTTAGATGTGGTGCTTAGGGCTACGGTTTAAAGTGAATCTTGTAGAGCAGGGTTCTAGGGTGGAGTTGGTGACCCTGAGGGGCTTTGCCAACCTGCATGGTGCTGTGAGTCTGTAACAAAGGATTTCATAGGCAGGCAAGCTAACAGCTTGCAAAGCAACAGCATCTGAAGGGAAAGACAAACACCCATCCCAGCAAATGCCACTGCAGTGGGTGTGTGCACTGCAGAAACATGCAGCAACAAGGGGATGCAGGAGGCCAGAGAGCATTCATCCTACCTCCAAAGGTGTAACTGGAGCTCTACCCACTGACAGCAAAACCTGGGAGCTTACACACAGAGAGAGAGGTTTGCAGAGCTGCACATCACAAATCAGTTGGAAAGGAATTCATAGAATGGTTGGTGTTGGAAGAGAGCTTGAAGCTCATCCAGTTCCAACCCCTCTTCATTGGCAGAGACACTTTCCACTAGTTCCTTAAGTGGAACTCCCAGCAGCTCCTTAAGTGAAGTCTCATCCTCCTGACTTCAACAGTACTACTTACAGAATCCCCCCTGGCTCCAGCTTGTCCTTCCTAGGTTTGTACAATCAATGAGGCCACATAGAAGGAAGGCAGCATCCAAAGCTGAGCAGAATGCATCCCTTGTTAAAAACAGGCACTCTGAGGCTCTCTCAGCATCAGAAAGGCAAACAACCACTTCACTTCTGAAACAACCTTTAACACTTCCCTTAGAATCAGCCAGGTTGGAAGATACCTCCAAGCTCATCCAGCCCAACCTAGTACCCAGCCCCATCCAGTCAACCAGACCATGGTACCAAGTGCCTCATCCAGTCTTTTCTTGAACACCTCCAGGGATGGCAACTCCACCACCTCCCTGGGCAGCCTATTCCAATGCCAATCACTCTCTCTGCCAGCAACTTCCTCCTAACATCCAGCCTAGACCTGCCCTGGCACAGCTTGAGGCTGTGTCCCCTTGTTCTGGTGCTGGCTGGGAGCAGAGCCCAACCCCACCTTGCCCTGAGCCTCCTCTGCTGCAAGCTGCACACCCCCAACTCCCTCAGCCTCTCCTCACAGGGCTGTGCTCCAGGCCCCTCCCCAGCCTTACTGCCCTTCTCCAAACACCTTCCAGCACCTCAGCATCTCTCTGCAGTTCAGGTGCTCAGAACTGGACACAGCACTCAAGGTGTGGCCTGAGCAGTGCTGAGCACAGGGGCAGAAGAACCTCCCTTGTTCTGCTGCCCACACTGCTCCTGAGCCAGCCCAGGATGCCATTGGCTCTGCTGCCCTCCTGGGCACACTGCTGCCTTCTCTTCAGCTACTATCCACCAGCACCTCCAGCTCCCTCTCTGCCTGGCTGCTCTCAGCCACTCTATCCCCAGCCTGTAGTGCTGCTTGGGGTTGTTGTGGCCAAAGTGCAGAACCCTGCCTTACAGAATCATAGAATCAACCAGGTTGGAAGAGACCTCCAAGATCATCCAGTCCAACCTAGCACCCAGCCCTATCCAGTCAACCAGACCATGGCACTAAGTGCCTTAAGCCAACTGGGAGCAGTATCAGAGATCAAGTGACAGGAGGAGAGGAAATAACCTGAAATTGTGCCAGGGGAGGGCTAGGTTGGAGATTAGGAACAATTTCTGTCCTTCATGAGTGATCAGGCATTGGCAAAGGCTGCCCAGGGAGGTGGTGGAGTGCCCATCCCTGGAGGTGTTCAAGAACCCTGTGGCTGTGGCACTTGGGACATGGTTTAGTGGCCATGGTGGGGTTGGGTTGCTGGTTGGGTTAGATGATCTTGGAGGCCTTTTCCAACCCAAATGATTCTCTGATTGTATAACACAGTAAGAAAGAAACTGGAAGATTGACTGACAAGGCTTTGACCCTGAGCACAACCTGAAGAGCCCTGTGGATGTCACAGGAATAAAAGGGAGCTGCCATGCCCTTGTTAGTCAGACTCAGAGGCAGCCTTGCTGTGATCCCTGCTGCATTCCTGATCTGCAGGATCCAAAGGCAGCAATGCTACTAGATAGGAAGATCTGTGGGGCAGGCAGCCAGGTAACAGCCCTCCTAGTGCCACTGCAATGCAGATCAGTTCCTGATTCTGTGCTTGTTCCCCAAAGCATCAAATCTCCTGGCTTTGATCAATACCTAACTCTTTCCTCATGCCTGAGGCTGGAATCCTGCTCAGCACAGAGAAAGCAGGAGACAGACAATCCTGCAGGTCTGTAGAGAGGAGCTTTGACCCAGTTTAAACTAAACCACCAATGTAACGTTGGAGTCTTCCCCCCCTTGCTCCAGGAAGTTTGGCTGCTTTCTGCTCACTCTGAGCTAGAAGATGAATTCTCCTTGGGTGCAGAGCTGGGATGCTTCCTAAGCCACAGAGAAGGGAGCTGCTGCATTTGGCAAGCATAGGCTCATAGAATGGGCTGGAAGGGCCTCCAAATGTCCTCCAGTCCAACCCCCTGCACTCAGTTGGATCAGGCTGCACAGAGCCCTGAGGAGCATCACCTTGGATATCTCCAGGGATGGGACTCAGACACCTCCCTGGGCACTGTGACCTTTCTTTTTCAGTTCATTTCTTCCTTTTCTTTCTTGCTCCTTTTATTTTTAAATTATTTTTTCTTTTCTTCCCTTTTTTCCCCTTTCTTTTTATTTGACCTTTCTCTTTTTCTTTCTTCTTCTTCCTCCCTTATTTTCCACCTTTCTTTTTTTCTTTTGCTTTCCTTAATCTCTCTTTTTCTTTCTTCTTCTTCCTTATTTTTCTCCTCTCTTTTTTCTTTTGCTTTCTTTCATTTCTCTTTTACTTTCTTCTTCTTCCTTATTTTTCTCCTTTTCTTCTTTTGCTTTCCTTCACTTCTTTTCTTTCTTCTTCTTCCTCCCTTATTTTCCTCCTTTCTTTTTACTTTTCCTTTTGCTTTCTTCCATTTCCCTTTTTTCTTCTTCCCTTATTTTCCTCCTTCCTCTTTATTTTTCCTTCACTTTGTTTTTTTCTTTTTCTTTCTTCTTCTTCCTTTTTCTCCTTTATTTTCACTTTTGCTTTCTTTTGCTTTTCTTTTTTCTCCCTTCCTTATTTTCCTCCTTTCTCTTTATTTTTTCTTTTGCTTGTTTTTTTTTCTTTTCTTTTATTCTCCCTCCCTTAGTTTTCTCCTTTCTCTTTATTTTTATTTCCTTTTTCTTTCTCTTTCTTCTCCCTCCTTTATTTCTCTCCTTTCTCTTTTTCTTTCATTTTTCTTTCTCTTTCTTCTCCCTCCATTATTTTTCTCTTTTCTCTTTCTTTCCTTTTTCTTTTGTTCCCCTTTTCCTCCCTCTTCCATTTCCCCTGATTTCCTCCCCTTTTCTTTTTATCTTTCTTCATTTCCTTTCTCTTTTTGAGCAAAGCAATCACAAAACCTTTACTCCAGCACCACTCACTTGTTTGCACACCCCCATCAACTACTCCAAAGCAGAGGCTGCTTCTGCCCTCCTCACAGCCTGCACAGCAAACCAAGCAGAATTTACTTCTCCTATTTCCTACCTAAGCAAGAGCAGTTTTTTTCTCCTTGCACTCAATCTCTCTTCTTGGGAAAGGTAATTTCTTCATCAGCTGCTGCAGACTGTTAGCAAACAGGGTGGGGCCTGCCCAGGCTGACGTCCTTCAAACCATACCAAAGTATAAAGCAGGAGGAAGGATCACAGCCAAGAAGCTCTCAAAGGCTGCTCCCAGTGCCTGCTGGGATCCCAAACCTGGCTTCATCCTGCCACTGCTGGAACTTGCTGCTCCAAAAGAGAAGAGGGAAGCTGGATCCATCTCCCAGTGGCTCATTGCATTGGAGAACTGAGGACAATTCCCATGTTCTCAGTGTGAAACTGGATTGAATTCTCTTCTCTTGGTTTTTTCTTTGCTGTTTCAAACACTACCAAAGAAGAATTTTTTTTCCCCTTTTTTTCCATCTCTTCTTCTTTTTCATCTTCTTCTACACACTCAGTGGCAATGCTGCAAACAGCTTGTGTGAGCCCTGAGCTACTGGGCAACCAAAACAGCAGTGACAATGAAGTCTGTGGCTATAGTCCAGGCCAAGGATCTCCGCTGCCTGGGGAAACTGCCAGTCCCCAAAGCTCTTTCCAGCAGAGCCCATCACTGCCAGACTCTGGATTAACTGAGCTTAATGTTGCAAGTCCTGAGATCTCCTCTCTTCCTTCACATCAACCTCAAGAGATGTCTGCTCCTGCTGGTAAGATCAGATCTTTATTCCTATTTTCTGTTGCTTATTACAGGCTCACAGGAAGTCAGGGGCTGGAAGGGACTCAAAGAGATCATCCAGTCCAACCCTCCCTGCCAGAGCAGGACCACACAATCTAGCTCAGGGCACACAGGAACACATCCAGACAGGCCTGGAAAGGCTCCACAGAAGGAGACTCCACAACCTCTCTGGGCAGCCTGTGCCAGGGCTCTGGGACCCTTCCAGCCAAGAAGTTCCCCCTTGTGTTGAGCTGGAGACTCCTGTGCTGCAGCTTCCATCCATTGCTGCTTGTCCTATCCCAGGGAGCAGTGAGCAGAGCCTGTCCCCCCCTGCTGAGCCCCAGCCCTCAGCTATTGATAAACATTGATCAAATCCCCTCTCAGTCTCCTCTTCTCCAGCCCAAACAGCTCCAGGTCGCTCAGCCTCTCCTCATCAGGCAGAGCAACAACCCCCCCCCACCCAGGACCTGCAGCTCCTTTTGTGCCAGCAGAGAGCTGCACCAATGCTCCTGTGGCAGTACTCTGGAAGAAGTGTGACACTTGCCTGCTCATTTCTTGACTTTGTTTTGCTGTGGCCTGCTGCAGCAGCAGCCAGGACTCTGTTTTGCAGAGGAAGCTCAGCATTTCTGCCTGCCTCTAGCATTTTGGTTCTGAGCCTAGCAGCAAGGTCACAGATCACAGAATCAGGCAGGTTGGAAGAGAGCTCCAAGCTCATCCAGTCCAACCTAGCACCCAGCCCTATCCAGTCAACCAGACCATGGCACTAAGTGCCCCAGCCAGGCTTGGCTTCAACACCTCCAGGGACTGTGGCTCCACCACCTCCCTGGGCAGCCCATTCCAATGCCAATCACTCTCTGTGTCAAGACCTTCCTCCTCACATTCAGTCTGAAAGTACCCACTTCCAGCTTTGCTTCATTCCCCCTTGTCCTGTCACTCCTTGATACCCTTCTGAGTTACATAGAAAGCCACATGGAAGTCTGCTTGGTCACTCATTGACTTTGCTGAGCTCTTTGCTATCAAGGATACACCTGGCCACATCACCTGATCCATCACACAGCATTTCTTTTACTGTCAGATGGGCTTAAGAGATGATAATTTGTGAGCAATTTGTGTTTGTTCATAGAGCTTTACAAGGAGGCTTTTAAAACACTCATCAAGGAGTAACTCATCCTCACAACACCAGTCCACATTTTCTAGAGCAGTCTGAGAACCAAAATGTGCTTGGGTTTGGTTGGTTGGGGTTTTTTTTTAAGCCCCAATGTTTTAATTCTTCACTGAGAGGTGAAACATTCAGAAATGGCAGAAATCTTAGCACAAACCAATTCAACATCCACTCAAAATGCAGCCTTTGCTACTCACTTGCTGAAGTGGTGTCAGTCTCTCATTGCCTGGTGCAGGGAAGAGAAACAAAGAAACCACATCTTGTGTGCCTGGTTCCCATGCCACTGCTGCCTCCTCTGAGACATCCCAAGTTTGGGGAGCTGCACCATTCCCATCTGCTGAGCTTCCAGAGTTCATCTCCACAGGGCTTAGCCTCTCGAGCTCCAGCAGCTGCTATGAAGCAAACACCAATTTTGCTCACAAGTATCACACAGTGTCACAGTATTATCAGGGTTGGAAGAGACCTCACAGATCATCAAGTCCAACCCTTTACCACAGAGCTCAAGGCCAGACCATGGCACCAAGTGCCACGTCCAATCTTGCCTTGAACAGCTCCAGGGACAGCGACTCCACCACCTCCCCGGGCAGCCCATTCCAGTGTCCAATAACTCTCTCAGTGATGCTCTTGATCCTCATCCTCTGAGCTGATGTAGGGAATGGCTCCTCCCTGGAGGTGTTCAAGACCAGATTGAATGAGGCCTTGAGACATGGGGTCTAGAGGAAGGTGTCCTTGCCCATGGCAAGGGGGTTGGAACTAGGTGGTCTTCAAGATCCCTTCCAACCAAAAGCATTCTATAAAGCTATGGTGGGGGGAAGCTTCTCTTTGCTCCAGGAACAGAATCACAGCACCATGCAGGTTGGCAAAGCCCCTCAGGATCACCAAGCCCAACTTAGAACCCTACTCTGCAAGATTCACCTTAAACCATAGCCCCAAGCATCGCATCCTAACAGCCCTTAAACACATCCAGGCTTGGTGCCTCCACCACCTGCCTGTGCAACTCACTGAACTCATTGAACCATTGCTGCTGGATGACTCCTTACTGGCAGTAGCCTCACTGACTCCCAATACTTGGGCTCCTTTGGAGCCTTCTACATGGTGTACTTTCTGTGCTCAGCAGTTGGGAAGAACCTTAACTAAGGCAATAAGTCTATCATCTTAAGGGGGTCTACAAGAAAGCTGGGGAGGGACTTTTTAGGCTGTCAGGGAGTGATAGGACTGAGGGGAACAGAACAAAGCTGGAAATGGGGAGATTCAGACTGGATGTTAGGAAGAAGTTCATCAGCACAAGGGTGGTGAGAGCCTGGAAGGGGTTGCCCAGGGAGGTGGTGGAAGCCTCCTCCCTGGAGGTATTTAAGGCCAGGCTGGATTTAGGCTGTGGGCAGCCTGATCTAGTGTGAGGTGTCCCTGCCCATGGCAGGGGGTTGGAACTGGCTGCTCCTTGTGGTCCCTTCCAGCCCTGACTGCTGCTATGATTCTACAATGACAAAAGCTGTTGCTGGATGCATTCTATATGATGCTTCTCAAGAGACACAGAGTTACACAAAAGGTGTTTCAAAAGCAATGCATTCAAGCTCCTAATCTGGGCAAGCCTTTCAAGTTTGGAGATTTGAGCACCAGAGACAAGAAGACCTAACACAAACAATTACAGCACAACTTGTTTGAAGACTAAAGCTCCTTTAGGCAACTATCTATATTCTCACAGAACTACTTCATTCCACTGCAAAAAAAAACCACTGCTGCCCTCTGAATGACAACACACTGACTTCCAAACACCTCAGGAACCACTTCCCAACACTCCAAGAACCACTGGGAGAAAGACACAGAGCATCACTATCTTGTTCCTGAAACAATTCTGGTCCTTATTGTTCTACTGATAGCAATATCACAGTATCACAGTATTATTAGGATTGGAAGAGACCTCACAGATCATCAAGTCCAACCCTTTCCCACAGAGCTCAAGGCCAGACCATGGCACCAAGTGCCACGTCCAGTCCTGCCTTGAACAGCTCCAGGGACGGCGACTCCACCACCTCCCCGGGCAGCCCATTCCAGTGTCCAATGACTCTCTCAGGGAAGAACTTTCTCCTCACCTCCAGCCTAAATCTCCCCTGGTGCAGCCTGAGGCTGTGTCCTCTCATTCTGGTGCTGGCCACCTGAGAGAAGAGAGCAACCTCCTCCTGGCCACAACCTCCCCTCAGGTAGTTGCAGACAGCAATGAGGTCTGCCCTGAGCCTCCTCTTCTCCAGGCTAACCAATCCCAGCTCCCTCAGCCTCTCCTCGTAGGGCTGTGCTCAAGGCCTCTCCCCAGCCTCATTGCCCTTCTCTGGACATGCTCAAGCATCTCAATGTCCCTCCTAAACTGGGGGGCCCAGAACTGAACACAGTACTCAAGGTGTGGTCTAACCAGTGCAGAGTACAGGGGCAGAATGACCTCCCTGCTCCTGCTGGCCACACCATTCCTGATGCAGGCCAGGATGACCACAGGACAGGAAACTGCAAAGGAAGACTTAGCTCAGCAGCTGAAAGTTAGAACAAGACTAAGAAAGCTTGGAAGGGGACTTTCTGCAAGGGCTTGCAGTGACAGGGTGAGAGGAAATGGATTGAAGATTGAGGAGGACAGACTGAGACTGGAGATTAGGAAGGGGGTGGTGAGACACTGGCACAGGTTGGCCAGTGAGGTTGTGGAGCACAGAGAGGGAGGGTGGTGAGACACTGGCACAGGTTGCCCAGGGAGGTTGTGGAGCACAGAGAGGGAGGGTGAGGAGACACTGGCACAGGTTGCTCAGGGAGGTTGTGGAGCACAGAGAGGGAGGGTGAGGAGACACTGGCACAGGTTGGCCAGGGAGGTTGTGGAGCACAGAGAGGGAGGCTGAGGAGACACTGGCACAGGTTGCCCAGGGAGCTGTTCAAGGCCAGGCTGGATGTGTAACCTGTGCTGTTAAGAGGTGTCCCTGCCCATGGCAGGGGGGGTTGGAACTGGCTGATCTTTAAGGTCTCTTCCAACCCATCACTTTAAGCATCATGTTACAACTTTTCCCAGAGCCTGGCCGCAGCTCTGACCCCCCTCAGAAGCGCTACATGGGTGTGAGAGTCAAGATGCCTGTGAGGGAACTGCTGAGAAAAATTCGCCTTTCCAAGGGCCTGGAGCCAGCTCACAGCAAGGTGAGGACTCTTTTGGAATGTAGAAAGGTTGCTCCTAGAGGTGCAGAGCATCCTGCTGCCTGCACATCACAGCACTGCTCTGCCCAGCATCCCAGAGAGGCTACAGCTGCAGCTGCTGCCTCTTCCATCCACCAAATGAATGCTTTTGGTGCAAGTGGAGAACAGATCAAATTTGCACCAGGCTGAGAGCCTGTGCTAGAAACATTTCTAAGACAGTGACAGCAAAACTGTCCCCAAAATGGCCCAGGAAACAATTTTGCTGCAGCAACCTGCAAAAGCAGCCCAAGCAGCTGCTGCTCTGCTTCAAGGCTTTCTCCTGCTGCCATGAACACCCCACGCCTGGGAAGTTATTCCCCTGCAGTCTCTGCTGTACAAAGCACATGGCACAGGACACAGATTGCTCTGTACATGTTCCAGTGTTTGATTGCTTCACCTTCTCTCCAATTGAGTTGTGTGTTTCTGTCTCCTCAGGAAGCCTCATTCATGAAGATGGTAGCCAAAGGATCCTCAGGAAGACCAGGTTGGGAAAACTCCTCTCTTGGTAACAGAGCCTCCTTTTCTAGTAGGATAGATATCCAAAGAGCTGGACCACTTCTCTCTCACAGTTGGTTCCTAGCCCCCCTGAAATAGAGGAGAAGGGCAGCTTAGCAGCATCACCACATGAATGTTATTTGTCCTTTAACTGGGGCAAATCTGCTGATGAGAACATTTTCTGCCCCCACTCAAAGAGCTGATTTCTTCCTTTCTTCCCAACAGAAAAGAGAAGAGTTCACCCTTATACAGAGAAACAGCTTAGACAGGTATGCATAACACCTTCAACCCTGTGCTGCCAGCCTCCTCAGGCATATTTCATGTTCTATCACTCAGGGAGAACAGGACACTTCATGCCTGATTTCCCTCCCCCACCTTTCACTCTCCCTGTTTTCCTCGCTGTTTCAGAGCAAGCAGAGCACTGGGCAAACACAGAAAGGCTTAGAGGACCTGGATATCCTGGTGGAGGTACTGCAGGAAGATTTGAACAAAAGCCAGTCAAAGAAGGAGTCTCTGCACCCTCTGCCAGATGGCTTTTGGCAGGGCTCCTCCACAGACCTGCAAGCCTGTCGGTGGGAAACTGCAGGAAGCAAGCAGGCAGCTGGTGGCCTGCAGGGGAGATGCCACAGCTTAACCAAGCTGTGTTCGTGCTGCTGTTTCAAGGCTTTCAACTCGGCGTTGCAGGGAGAGGTAGAGACTTTGTGCCATGCTGATCAGAAAACCACCCAAGGGTCCAGCTCAGCAGGAATATTCTCAAGGACAAGCGAGAAAGAGCTTCACTGGTGGGTACCAGAGGCATGTACAAGCACCCAGAGACTTCTCCCAAGGAGTCCTTCACACAACACATCTCCACACTTCAGTCCATCAAGAAGCTGTTCAGAGGTGCTTCTAGAAGCTAACAGAGGCTCTCCAAACCTTGAGGGACATTTGAAGCCCTCCTCAAGTTCTTTCACCCAGCAGGATGTCTCTGCCATCTCTTTCTTCCAGTTCCAGCTACACAGAGAAGAGAGTTTGCTGAGGAATATCCCAGAGGACAAACTGCTTGCACCTGATGAAAATGGCAACAGGTCTGCAGTTCTCTATTGAAATTTATTGGTTGGTATTTCCTGGGGCATCATTTGTCCCCAGGCTGGCCTTGAAATTCAACTTACAGTGTTGAGCACACCCGTAGGCAAAGGCTTCCTCACTCCAACCTACCTCACTGCACACAGACAGCAAAAATAGAAAGATTCCAAGTTACCCTTAGAGAGATTCCTGATGGAATCTAGAAGAAAATGTTTTCCCATGAGAGTAGTCAGACACTGGAATCATCTCCCAAGGGAAGCAAAGGATTCCCCTATATTGGTCAGCTTGAAGACTCAGCTTGCCAGGGTGCTACACCAAGAGCTAGAAAGCTACACCATCAGCTAGAAAGGTTCACAGGATCACAGGATATTAGGGGTTGGAAGGGACCTAAGGAGATTCACAAGATATTAGGGGTTGGAAGGGACCTAAGGAGGTTCACAGGATATTAGGGGTTGGAAGGGACCTAAGGAAGTTCACAAGATATTAGGGGTTGGAAGGGACCTAAGGAAGTTCACAGGATATTAGGGGTTGGAAGGGACCTAAGGAGGTTCACAGGATCACAGGACATTAGGGGTTGGAAGGGACCTAAGAAGATTCACAGGATATTAGGGGTTGGAAGGGACCTAAGGAGGTTCACAGGACATTAGGGGTTGGAAGGGACCTAAGGAGGTTCACAAGATATTAGGGGTTGGAAGGGACCTAAGGAGGTTCACAGGATATTAGGGGTTGGAAGGGACCTAAGGAGGTTCACAGGATATTAGGGGTTGGAAGGGACCTAAGGAGGTTCACAGGATATTAGGGGTTGGAAGGGACCTAAGGAGGTTCACAGGATATTAGGGGTTGGAAGGGACCTAAGGAGGTTCACAGGACATTAGGGGTTGGAAGGGACCTAAGGAGGTTCACAGGACATTAGGGGTTGGAAGGGACCTAAGGAGGTTCACAGGATATTAGGGGTTGGAAGGGACCTAAGGAGGTTCACAGGATATTAGGGGTTGGAAGGGACCTAAGGAGATCATCCAGTCCAACCCTCCTGCCAGAGCAGGACCACACAATCTAGCATAGATGACAGAAGAATGCATCCAGACAGGTCATGAAAGTCTCCAGGGAAGGAGACTCTACAACCTGCCTGGGGTTGGATCAGATGATCCTTGAGGGGAGGCATTTTGTGATTCCACCTTTGCAGCAGCGTTGTCAAACTACAGCTGACTTCAGGACAGGTTCAGAGTGTTAAAGAGATTCAAGGCTGACTTGGAGTAAAGGCTGGGAAGATTTAAGAGACAATGAAAATGAAGCAAGACAAATAATTGCTGCTGGGGGGAAAAAACCCAACTGAACAAGGAAGGGGGGAAAAAAGCTATGCAGAGGAAATCTCTGCAGACACCTTCAGGATAATTACTTGCACTATTAGTTGGTAATAAAAATGGGTGGGAGGATTACACCAAAGCATACACAGGTTGCTAGTCTAGAGCACAGACTTCCAAAGAACTGGGAGTGGCTGTTTTGGTAGAAATGAAATGAAAGCAAAGGTTTTACTGATGCCATTTGCCCTAGAATGGAATGCATGGAAGGGAAAATAGCTCTTTATTAAAATAATTAATACTAATCATGAAAAGTCTCTTATTAAGTCCCATATAATTCAACTAGGTTGGGGGGAGTGATATTAGGAGCTGGATGTTAGGAGGAATTTGTTGGCAAAGAGAGTGATTAGCATTGGAATGGGCTGCCCAGGGAGGTGGTGGAGTGGCTGTGGCTGGAGGTGTTGCAGCCAAGCCTGGCTGGGGCACTTAGTGCCATGGTCTGGTTGATTGGGCAGTGCTGGGTGCTAGGTTGGACTGGATGAGCTTGGAGGTCTTTTCCAACCTACTTGATTCTATGGTTCTATAATTCAACTAGGTTGGGGTGAGCTGATATTAGAAGCTGGATGTTAGGAGAAAGTTCTTGAGAGAGTGATTGGCATTGGAATGGGCTGCCCAGAGAGGTGGTGGAGTGGCTGTGGCTGGAGGTGTTGCAGCCAAGCCTGGCTGGGGCACTTAGTGCCATGGTCTGGTTGGTTGGGCAGGGCTGGTTGCTAGGTTGGACTGCATGATCAGGCTGATAGAAAGAGTGAAATGACTTCTAAAATGTCCTAGAGTTGGTGGGGAAAGAGTTTAACTTCTGATCTTGCAGACAATCCTGTCCCCAGCCAATATCAGTTACTGTGTCAAAATCCCTCAACCACCCAACTCAATCCCCTTCAAACCAAACAGGGACAGCAACAACTGCCAGAGTTAGTTTGGGTCAATCATGCTACAAGACAGTGGGAAAATAAATGCAGTTAATGCCTGCATTGATTTTTCCTTCAGGAGGAAAAAAGAAGACCATTCACAAGGGGGGGGTTAAAAAAACCTTTTTCAAGCTAAAACTCAGCAGAGACATTTGCACTGCTTTGTGGTGTGAGTAGAGCACACAGAAGGAACTGAGCTCTCCTCCTCCTTAGCACTGAATTAATCTGGACAAACCCCTTCTAAGTGCAAGAGGAAGACTTCTCTTCTCTCCAGTTGTTTATTTCTTTTCCCTGTCCTGAAGGATGCTTTAATAAAAGAGAAGGAAGTAGCAACTGCTAGCAAAAAAGGACTCATGGACTAGCTCCTCTAGATGGCAAGAAGAGAGGATCATGACAAACACCATTAGTAACATAGAGACTAAACAAATCGACCACTGAACTATCTCAACACTTCAGCATTTGCAAACCTGAACCTTTCCTGCTTTAAAATGCTTCCCCACTCCTGCTTTTGAGAGCTCTGATGGCTGCTTTGTCTTGCAAGTTGTTTAAAACTCTCTTCTATTGCAGGCTGCTGCACAAGGCTGTTGCTCAGGGAAGAAGAGCTCTGACTTATGCTCTGGCCCAGAGGTTTGCAGCCCTAAATAAGATCAACGAGAAGGATGCAGAGAAGCGGGTAGGGGGCCAAGCTGGCAACAACTGGGGCACTTCATGTCACATCCAAAGGGCTCTTAGAGTCCAGCCAGGCTGCAAGCATCCCTTTGCTGTGAGGATGTTGGGGCCCTGGAATAAGTTGCTCAGAGAGGTTGTGGATTCTCCTTCTCTGGAGGGATTCCAAACTTGCCTGGACATTTTAATCCTGGGAAACCTGATCTAAGCAAAACTGCTTTAGGAGGGTTGGACCAGATGATCTCCAGAGGTCTCTTTCAGCAACTATTGTTCTGTGATCCTTTTGGGTAAGCTGTGGCTGCTGGTTTGAAACTGGAGCTGCCTGTGTTAGATAGCCAAGTGTACATCAGGCTTGATGTGGCCCTAGGCAGCCTGATGGAGTTGGGGATGTCCTTGCTCACAGGCTGGGGAGAGCCTGTTTAGAAGGGCTTGTGGCAATAGGATGAGAGGCAATGGGTGGAGGTGTTGAAGCCAAGCCTGGCTGGGGCACTTAGTGCCATGGTCTGGTTGATTGGCCAGGGCTGGGTGCTAGGTTGGACTGGATGAGCTTGGAGCTCTTTTCCAACCTGGTTGATTCTATGAAGCTAGAGCACAGAAGATTTAGGTGAGACATCAGAAGGAAGTTCTGCACAAAGAGAGTGGTAAAATACTGGAACAGGTTGCCCAGGGATGTGGTTGAGGTATTTAAGATCAGCCTTGCTGTGGTCCTGGGCAGTCTGCTCTAGCTGGAGGTGTCCCTGCTGCCTGCAGTGGGGGGGGACAAGATGAGCTCTGAGGGTCCCTCCAAACACAATGCAATCTGTGAATCTCTACTGTCCTTGCAAAGAGAAGGAAGGAGGAATCTGGAACAGGAAAGAAAAGACTGGATGAGGCACTTAGTGCCATGGTTGTTTAGCTGGGGTTGTTTAGCCTGGAGAAGAGGAGGCCCAGGGATGACCTCGTTGCTGTCTACAACTACCTGCAGGGAGGCTGTAGCCAGCTGGGGTTGGGCTCTTCTCCCAGGCAACCAGCAACAGAACAAGGGGACACAGTCTCAAGCTGTGCCAGAGGAGGTCTAGGCTGGATGTTAGGAGGAAGTTGTTGTCAGAGAGAGTGATTGGCACTGGAATGGGCTGCCCAAGGAGGTGGTGGAGTCACCATCCCTGAAGGTGTTCAAGCAAAGCCTCATTCTCTAGCAGGCATTGTTAGTTTAAGACTAAGTTTGCCTTTCACAACCAGCTTCTCCCATTCTTCTCTTCCCAGACTGCACTACACATTGCTGCAGAGAAGAACCAACATCTGATGGTGAGTGACCTGATATCCCTAGGAGCTAATGTCAATGAGCAGGACAGAGCTGGGAAAACTCCTCTCCACCTGTGTGCAGAAAATGGATATTTGAGAGTTTTAGAGGTGAGTTGCTCATTTTCTTGACAATATGCAAGGGCTTCCCATACCCAAAATCAAGCTGATGTGGTTAAAGTGAAGAGGGAGGAGAAGGTATCAAGGCACTATAAAAAACTGAGGCTTAATCTCAGTCCTCTTCATTGCAGGTGTTGAAAAACTGCAAGGACAATGGAGTGTGTGTGGAAGTGAATCTGACTGACCACTGTGGTAAGGGGAAAGCCTAAGCACAGAGATGGATGGAATGCTTTGGGTTGGAAGGGACCTTAAAGCTTATCCAGTTCCAGCCCCTTTGCCATAGCCAGGGACACCTCCCACCAGCCCCAGGTTGCTCAAGGCCTCATCTAACCTGGCCTTGAACACCTTCAGGGAGGTTGTGGAGCACAGAATGTGTGCTCATTCCAGTCCCTGATCCCTCTCTCCATGAAAAACGTTTCCCTAATGTCCAATCTAAACCTACCCAGCCTCAGCCAAGCATGGGATGATCTATGCAGTGAGGCATTCAAGCACTGGATGTGTCTGACTTCCCTGTGCTCTGCTCAGGTTTAACACCACTGCAAGGTGCTGCTCTTGCCCACACTGCCTTGGTTATGGAATCCCAAAAAGCTGACATGGACACTGCCATGGGAAGGTTTCTCAGACTACGCAGAGATCAAATCCTGGAGGGAATTAACTGCTTGTTAGAAATGGGAGGAAGGCTCCAGCTGCAGGTGAGGAGCAGCAGCAGGCTGCTTGTTGTGCTCTTAGGTTTCCTCATGCTTTTTCTGTTGTAGCCTTCCTTGTCATTTGCAGGTATTGAATTCATCTCAGATTGCTGCTAGCTCGTTAAAACTGGAGGAGAACACAGAACTCATGTGTCTGCTTCTGGCTCAGAAACCTAAAGGACAGAGAATTCTTCAAGAGGTAAGAGAAGGCTTGGAGGAGACCTCAGAGTGGCCTTCCAGTACCTGAAGGGAGATACAGGAGGACTGGGGAGGGACTATTGACAAGGTCTTGTAATGACAGGAAGAGGAGGAACGGGTTTAAAAAGGCAGAGGGGAGATAGAAACTGGACTTTAGGAAGAAGTTCTTTATAGTGAGGATGGTGAGACACTGGCACAGGTTGCCCAGGGAGGTTATGGAGCACAAAATGCGATCAAAGATCCATTCTGTGCTCCACAACCTCCCTGGAGGTGTTCAAGGACCAGGTTGGATGAGGCCTTGAGTGACCTGTTCTAGTGAAAGGTGTCCCTGCCTATGGCAGGGGGATGGAACTGGATGAGCTTTGAGGTCACCTCCAACTTAAACCATTCTATGATCTACAGCTGCTTTTACAGCCTGGAGCATCCACACCCAAGGAACCAAACCTGGTATCATCCTGCAGTGACAGGAGATGATGCTCCTAGCACCTTGCACAGGGCAGAAAATCTTTCCAGGGCAAAACCACTGCACAAGTTCTTACCACACTGGAAATCCCATGCCAGCTCTAGAGACTGCTGCAACTGAGAGCAGTCTGGTTGTACCCAGGGGCTGCCAGCATGCTGCTCACATCTGTCCCCAACCCAAACTCCTCCTAGCAACTGTGCCTTTACACCCAGCATCTTACAGGCTGCATTAATGGAAAGGAGCCTACAAGAAACCAGGAAGGGACTTTTGACAAGGGCTTGTAGTGACAGGTTGAGAGGGAATGGATTGAAGATTGAGGAAGTCAAGCTTAGACTGGAGATTAGGAAGAAATTCTTTGCAGTGAGGGTGGGGAGACACTGGCACAGGTTGGCCAGAGAGGTTGTGGAGCACAGAGAGGGAGGGTGAGGAGACACTGGCACAGGTTGGGCAAGGAGGTTGTGGAGCACAGAGAGGGAGGGTGAGGAGACACTGGCACAGGTTGCCCAGGGAGAATCTGGAGCACAGAGAGGGAGGGTGAGGAGACACTGGCACAGGTTGCCCAGGGAGGTTGTGGAGCACAGAGAGGGAGGGTGAGGAGACACTGGCACAGGTTGCCCAGGGAGGTTGTGGAGCACAGAGAGGGAGGATGAGGAGACACTGGCACAGGTTGGCCAGGGAGGTTGTGGAGCACAGAGAGGGAGGCTGAGGAGACACTGGCACAGGTTGGGCAGGGAGGTTGTGGAGCACAGAGAGGGAGGGTGAGAAGACACTGGCACAGGTTGCCCAGGGAGGTTGTGGAGCACAGAGAGGGAGGGTGAGGAGACACTGGCACAGGTTGGCCAGGGAGGTTGTGGAGCACAGAGAGGGAGGGTGAGGAGACACTGGCACAGGTTGCCCAGGGAGGTTGTGGAGCACAGAGAGGGAGGCTGAGGAGACACTGGCACAGGTTGCCCAGGGAGAATCTGGAGCACAGAAGCACAACCTCCCTGGAGGTGTTCAAGGCCAGGTTGAATGAGACCTTGAGCTGGTGGGAGTTGTCCCTGCCCATGGCATGGAACTGGACCTAGGTGATCTTGAAGGTCCCCTCCAACCCAACCCATTCTATGCATCACTCTTAATGCTGGGAACTTACAGTTCTGGTTTCTTCACCTGTACAGAGTTACAGCCTGATGGATGTCCCAAGAAGCATCTCCCATCCCTCCTCACCAGATAACCTTTCAGAACTTCTTTCCATGTCAACTTTGGACCTCTGACATCATTCCTAAAGGTATTTTGTGGTTGGAAATTGATTTTTACCTAGTCAAGGTCTTTGTTACTCCACAGCTGCCAGGCAATAGCTAGGTGCAGTATCCTCCCTTGCACTGCCATTAGCAATTAATCATCAATGCCTGTGGAACTGGCAGAAAAGATACCCCAGGGGCTTGTAACAGACTTCAGATTCACTTTGACTTTGTGCACAAAATCCCTTTTACATAAAAAACTCCTTCCTCATCCAAACCCAAACAGCTAACAGTGCAAATAAATAGACAGCAGTAGAGAAGAACAGCTTTGCACATAGATTACACTGAATATATTTGTTATGGTGCTGAAGAGTTTTCTTCTTAGGTTTAATATTTGTGTGACACTGAAGAGTTTTTGTTTGGCTGAACAGTTTGGGTCTTTTTTTTCTGACTACTTTTATTATTATGCTGAGTATTTTTGCTCTTATGCTAAAGAATTTGAAGTGTTGCTGAGTTTTTTTTATGATGCCAAAGCATTTCTGTTGCTTTGCTGAACAGTTTTGTTGTCAGGCTGAATAATTTGATTGTGTTTAGTGGGTTTTGTTTTGTTGCTACACTGCAGCATCTTTGCTCTTTGGCTGAATACTTTTGCCATTAGGTTGCCTCTTTTTATGTTGAACATCTGTGTTATGCTGAAGCATTTTTGCTATTTTGCTGAAGGTTTTTATCAGGTTGAATAATTTTATCATGCTTTGAATTTGTGGGTTTATGCAGAAGCATTTTTGTTATTTTGCTGAAGGTTTTTTGGCCTTAGGTTGAATACTTCTGTTGGGTTGAATCTTTTTGTTATTATATTTAAGCCTCCCTTTGCCACTGGGCTCAAGCCTCCCTTTGCCACTGGGCTCAAGCCTCCCTTTGCCACTGGGCTCAAGCCTCCCTTTGCCACTGGGCTCAAGCCTCCCTTTGCCACTGGGCTCAAGCCTCCCTTTGCCACTGGGCTCAAGCCTCCCTTTGCCACTGGGCTCAAGCCTCCCTTTGCCACTGGGCTCAAGCCTCCCTTTGCCACTGGGCTCAAGCCTCCCTTTGCCACTGGGCTCAAGCCTCTTATTACATTTAAGATTTTTGCCATTGGCCTGAAGATTGTTGCTATTTTGCTGAACATTTTTGCTGTTAAGTTGAAGATTTTTGTCATATTGAGCATTTTTCTTATTATGCTGAAGCATTTTTGCTCTTTTCCTGATTTTTTATGTTATTAGGCTGAATATTTTTATTACCTTTAACATTTGCATTATTATGCAGAAGGATTTTTGCTATTTTGATGATTTTTTTTTGTTATTAGGCTGAATATTTCTATTCTATTTAACACATTTGTTATTAAGCTCACTCATTTTTGTCATTTTGCTGAACATTTTTGTTGCCAGATGGAATATTTTAATTATCTTTAATATTTGTGTTATGCTGAAGCATTTTTGCTACTTTGCTGAATATTTTTGCTATTAGCCTAAATATTTCTACTATATTTAACATTTTTCTTCCAATGCTGAAGCATTTTTGCTACTTTGCTGAATATTTTTGCTATTACCCTGAATATTTCTACTATATTTAACATTTTTGTTCCTATGCTGAAGCATTTTTGCTACTTTGATGAATATTTTTTGTTATTACCCTGAATATTTCTATTATATTTAACATTTTTCTTCCTATGCTGAAGCATTTTTGCTACTTTGCTGAATATTTTTGCTATTAGCCTAAATATTTCTATGATGTTTAGCACTTCTGTGGATCATTTTTTGTCATTATGCTGAAGAATTTAAGTTGCTGAATATTTTTATGCCAAATCATTTCTGTTGTTTTGCTGAATGTTTGTGTTATTAGGCAGAATCATTACATTATGTTTAATATTTTTGCTGTTATGCTGAATACATTTTGCTTTGTTTCATTTCAGGGGCAGTGCTGATAAGAATTCATGACCTGCACCTCCTGGTCTGGGTGCTGCAGCTGTTGCTCAAGAGCAGACAAGAGGACAGACAGTAAAAGCCTCCAAATGTATTATAGCTTGGGCTGACTGTTGAAAAGGTCTCCTCAGTACCCACAATTACAATGGGGGAAACCTTCAAGTCAGGTTTCAAAAGTATTAAAGACTCAGTGCTGCAGGATCACAGAATGTAAGGGATCTCCAAAGCTCATCCAGTCCAAGCCCCCTGCCAGAGCAGCATCACCCAGAGCAGAGCACACAGGAACACATCCAGGCAGGGTTTGAATATCTCCAAGGAGGGAAACTCCACAGCCCCCCTGGGCAGCCTGTGCCAGGCTCTGGCACCCTCACAGAGGAAAAAAAAATTCTTCCTCCTGTTCACATGGAACTTACTCTGCCTCAGCTCCCACCACTGCACCTTGCCCTGGCACTGGCATCCCCCAGCAGAGCCTGGCTCCAGCCTCCTGCACTCACCTGCACAGCTTTAGAGCCACTGCTGAGCTCACCTCTCAGCCTCCTCTCCTCTCAGCAGCACAGCCCCAGCTCCCTCAGGCTCTGCTCCTAACAGAGCTCTTCCATTCCCTTCAGCATCTCTGTGGCTCTGTGCTGGACTCTCTGCAGCAGTTCTGTGTCCCTCTGGAACTGGGGGGCCCAGAACTGGCCACAGTACTGCAGATGTGGCCTCAGCAGGGCAGAGGGGCAGGAGAACCTCTCTTGACCTGCTACCCACAGCCCTTCCGATGCACCCCAGAATGGCATTGACCCAACAGATCTGCACAGAGAGGACTGCAGCCAGCCAGCAGTGCCTATGAAAAGCTGACTCAGGCAAGGGATAAGCCTTCATTTTCTGGCCAAGCCAAGCATCTGCCTTTCTCTTCTGAAATCTGAAGCAGAGATCTTCTACACTCTGAAGCTCTCACAACCTTTTAATCCAGGTGTCAGCTCAATGAAAATTAAACCACCTTACAACATTAACCACCCAGAATCTAGTCATAGAATCAAGCAGGTTGGAAGAGAGCTCCAAGCTCAGCCAGTCCAACCTAGCACCCAGCCCTAGCCAATCAACCAGACCATGGCACTAAGTGCCCCAGCCAGGCTTCTCTTGAACACCCCCAGGGACAGTGCCTCCACCACCTCCCTGGGCAGCCCATTCCAATGCCAATCACTCTCTGTGCCAAAAACTTCCTCCTAACATCCAGCCTAGACCTCCCCTGGCACAGCTTGAGGCTGTGTCCCCTTGTTCTGGTGCTGTTTGCCTGGCAGCAGAGCCCAACCCCACCTGGCTACAGCCTCCCTGCAGGCAGCAATGAGCTCAGTCCTGAGCCTCCTCTGCTGCAGGCTGCACCCCCCCAGCTCCCTCAGCCTCTCCTCACAGGGCTCTGCTCCAGGCCCCTCCCCAGCCTTGCTGCCCTTCTCTCAACACCTTCCAGCACCTCAACATCTCTTTTGAATTGAGGGACCCAGAACTGGACACAGCACTCAAGCTGTGGCCTGAGCAGTGCTGAGCACAGGGGCAGAAGAACCTCCCTTGTCCTGCTGCCCACACTGCTCCTGAGCCAGCCCAGGATGCCATTGGCTCTCTTGGCCACCTGGGCACACTGCTGCCTCATTTTCAGCCTACTATCTATCAGTACCCCCAGCTCCCTTTCCTCTTGGCTGCTCTCCAGGCACTCTGTCCCCAGCCTGTAGCACTGCTTGGGGTTGTTGTGGCCAAAGTGCAGAACCCTGCACTTGGTCTTGCACTCAGGACCCTTGTCCTGAGGGTACCAGTGTTCAAGTTTAGTCTCTGCAGTCCTGAACTCAGTGTTTGCATGCAGTGAAAATCTCAGGCGAGGCAGAGTTACAAACATGAGGTCTGAAGACTCAGAACATGAAGGGCTATGATTAATACTTTCTGTACACTGATTGTGAATCTGGCCAAGGCTGCAGTTGCCACACTTTGAGGTAGTCCTAGTGGGGAAAAACAAATCCCTTCCTCCCAAACTGTTGCTGGGTATGGGTTTTTTTTTCCCAACATGAATCAAGCTCTGTATCTGTGCAATCAGAATTGGCTACCAATAATGGATTTTAGATGAAGTCTGGGACAGAAAGTGGTTTGAATTCCTTTTTTACTCGTGGTGATCAAAGAATCACAGAATTATCAAGCCATAGAATGGACTGGAAGGCATCTTAAAGATCATCCAATCCCAACTCCATGCCATGGGCAGGGACACCTCTCACTAGAACAGGTTGCTTAAGGGCTCATCCAACCTGATCTTGAACACCTCCAGGGAGGTTGTGGTGCACAGAAGCACAGGATGTGATCAAAGATCACATTCTGTGCTCCACAACCTCCCTGGACAACCTGTGCCAGTGTCTCCTCACCCTCCCTCTCTGTGCTCCACAGCCTCCCTGGCCAACCTGTGCCAGTGTCTCCTCACCCTCCCTCTCTGTGCTCCACAACCTCCCTGGCCAACCTGTGCCAGTGTCTCCTCACCCTCCCTCTCTGTGCTCCACAACCTCCCTGGGCAACCTGTGCCAGTGTCTCCTCACCCTCCCTCTCTGTGCTCCACAACCTCCCTGGCCAACCTGTGCCAGTGTCTCCTCACCCTCCCTCTCTCTGCTCCACAACCTCCCTGGGCAACCTGTGCCAGTGTCTCCTCATCCTCCCTCTCTGTGCTCCACAACCTCCCTGGGCAACCTGTGCCAGTGTCTCCTCACCCTCCCTCTCTGTGCTCCACAACCTCCCTGGCCAACCTGCTCCAGTATCTCCCCACTCTCAATGTCAAGAATTTCTTCCTAAGTCTAAATTATCTTGGTTGGAGAAGACCTCTAAGATCCATCAAGTCCAACCATAAGTCCAACCATGCACTGTGGCTACTAAACCATGTCCCAACCCACAGGTTTGTTGAACACCTCCAGGGATGAGGACTCCACCACCTCCCTGAATAAATAGATGGTACCGGAGGACTACATCCTTATAAATTAGATAACACCTTACAAGGAGGTTCTATTTATACACAAAGTTTTGCAAGGTAGAAGGATAAGAAGGAGCTTCAATTGCTCTGTGCTGCCAAGTGTTCAGTAGCATTAGATACCTTAGATCCTAATGAGATCATTATTGTCCCAAACCAAAGGAATAGAAAACTCTCTTCCCAGACTTAACATCCTTTTATCTGAGTGAACTGATTGTGAACCAGCTGGTTTCTATGAAACTTCCCTGTTTGCTACATGAGGAGCAACCTACACTGCCAGAACCCTGCCAGGTGATTGATCAGGCAATCAGCCCACGGAGGGACCTCCTGCTCCAATCTGAGAGAGGTTTTTTTCCACGTGTGACCATTGCAGGATCTAGTATTAAGTACTCAGCATATTTGGTTTGGTTTTAATGAACCCTTTGCTTTTCTTTCTTGGAATAAAAGGACTCTTAGTGGATATTCTTAAGTGTTAAGCTCCAAGAGCTACGTTGCACAGCTGAAACCTGACAGTGTTGAAGTTAATTTTGCTGGGGTTTGGGTCATGTCTTATGTTTCTTATGCCCTGACCAGCTAAATGGTACTCATTGATGTTTTCTTTACTCTGCATGAGGCTGAATACTTCAAAATGTTGAAGTATTTTCTTAATAAACAAATAAAATTGCTCCTCACATGAGGAGTTGTAAAACTCTACAGAGTATTGATCCACCTCCTCCCAGAGCTGTCCCTCACCTTCTCATCATGTGAAGTGGTGTCTTGTTCCCTTCCTGTACCAGGTTTTGCTTGGCAGTACAAACAGTTTTCCCTCTGATGAGTTTTCTCTGTTCACCCTACCACACCACCATTCTTTTTCACTTCATGTTTGCATTTTAACTCCCATCTGCCCTCACTGAACTTTTTATCCACTCAGAGAGAATTCCCAAGGACCTTCTGTGCTACTCAGCTTCCATTTGTGTGCAAAGGGGGAGAAAGTCAGGGAAGGTATTTTGTGGCTCAACAGCTGCCACTCACAAAGAGGCACTGACATTTCCTCAACACCACTCCACATCCCATTTCCCACAACTCCACATCCCTCTTCACTTGACAACCAGGCTGAACTGCAAGCAGAGCTAGAGGAGCCAAGTTTCTGAGCCAAGCAAGAGGGAGAGGCTGAGTTTTTGGCTGATTCAGATTCTTTTACAATAGTCTCACCCATCAAGTTTTATTTTTCCTGGTTTCTTTGTGGCTAGAGAAACTTGGAAACCAAAGGATCCAGTTCCAAACAAGACATGTTTCTGTAGCTGTGCTGAGCAGGACAGATGAAACATTTGGGGAAGGGAGTCCCACTGACTGAAAACCTGAGTGTCTCCAGCCCTCTGAAGAGGGATCATGGTGGGGAAGAAAAGGAAGGAGGATAAGACACTGTCTCAACTTGATCAGCAGAGCTCTTAAGCAGCTGCAGTGACCCAGACTGCCCCAGCTGCATGCACACACAAGCCAGGAGCTGCTTTTCAGTGTTGCTGCACACTTCAGCCAGGAGATTCACTTGTCCTGAGGACAAGCAGGCTGTGCAGCTTAGCCTTTGCAGCTTGCAGGATCAGCCCTGAAGAAGTCTCAGTCTAAGTGGTCTGGAGTTTCAGGCTTCCCTGCTTGTCCCAGTCACCGACATCCACAAGAAGCTGTTCCTGTGGCACCTCTGCCCCAAATCACCACACCAGCTTTCCCCTCTCTTTTTTAATCCCTCTTCCAACTGGTTTCTAGGAAGAGGAAGGAATTTAAACCGAGGTTATCAGGAAATGTTTTTTGCTGGAGGAAGCAGGAAGGATCTTGTTGAGCTTCCTCCAGTGCCCAGGAAACAATTCTTACTCAACCTTCCTTTGATTTCCATCTTACAAGTTTTCATTTGTTCTCTATTCTGAAACCACTTCACCTTTACTTCAGCATCACAGTTTCGGGGTTCACTTGCTTTAGCAGCACAGTTTAGGCTGCAGTGCAGAAAGCATCCCTTAGGTAGAAAAACCCAAGAAGATGTTAACTGCCTGATGCCAGGAAGGCCCCAGGCACTGCTCTGCTCCATGCTTGGCCCTATTTCACTGCTACACCCACACAAAGCCTGCCTGGGTATGTCCCAGCTCCTGATTATCTCCATTTGTTATCCCTCACTATCATCAGCAGCCAAATAAGTTTACAGAAGCCTTATTCTTTTTCTTCAAACACAACATGATCTCAAAGCAGAAATAGTGCAATGTGTGTGGTGTGATAAGCACAAGCAGAGACCTTAACTCCAGCAGCACAGCCACCAGGGTGTAACCATTGTGTAACTCACTTCAGAGCTAAAGCAGAGCTGTGCAGCATGAGCAATCCCAAGGCCACGTTTGAAATCTTCAGACTGGCTTTGTGTTGCCTGCACTAAAACCCTCTGATGAGTAATAGTTTTTCAGTCCTTCACAGCTGATTCCAGGAAGGTATTCACAGCTAACTGATCACTAGTGGCACAAAGACACAAACCAACCTGCTCCTAAAGCTCTGCATGAAAGACATCACAGAAGCACAGAATTTTAAAAGTTGGAAGGGACCTGCAGAGATCATCCAGTCCAATCTCCCTGCCAAGGCAGGATCTCTTAGGGTAGTTTGCACAGGAATGCATCCAGGCAGGTTTGGAAAGTTTCCAGAGAAGGAGCAGCCTGCTCCAGGGCTCTGTCACCCTCACTGGAAAGAAGTTTCTGCTCATGTTCACACAATCACAGCACCATGCAGGCTGGCAAAGCCCCTCAGGAGCACCAAGACTAACCTAGAACCCTACTCTACAAGAGTCACCTCAAACCACAGCCCCAAGCACCACATCCAAAGCACCCTGAAACACAGCCAGGCTGGGTGACTGCACCACCTCCCTGGGCAGCTCATTCCAGTGCCTGACCACTCTCTCCATAAAAAACTTTTTCCTAATGTCCAATCTAAACCTCCCCAGCCTCAGCTTGAGGCCATTCCCCCTTGTTCTGTCTCCAGTTACCTGTAAGCAGAGCCCAGCAGCAGCCTCTCCACAATATCCCTTCAAGCAGCACTGAGGTCTCCCCTTAGCCTCCTCTTCCTGAAACCAACTATCCCCAGCTCCCTCAGATGCTGCTGTTGAGGTGAAACCTTCTGTGTTCCAGTTTGTATCCATTGCTCCTTGTCTTACTGCAGCTGACCACCAAAAAGAGACTGGCCCCAGCCACATGACACCATCCCTCCACATGAGCCTTGAGATCTAACAAAGCACTTCAGAAGCCACCACGCACAGCCTCTTTAAATCTCCACATTTCATTTCCCTTGTTGGACTCTGATACATAGAATCACAGAATGGTTTGGGTTGGAAGGGACCTCTAAGCTCATCCAGTTCCAAATCCATGCCATAGGCAGGGACACCTCCCACTAGAATAAGTCACTCAAGGCTTCATGCAACCTGGCTTTGAACACCTCCAGGGAGGTTGTGGAGCACAGAAGCACAGAATGTGATCAAAGATCCCTGGCCAACCTGTGCCAGTGTCTCACCACCCTCACTGCAAACAACTTCTTCCTAACATCCAGTTTCAATCTCCCCTCTGCCGCTTTAAACCCATTCCTCTTCCTCCTGTCATTACAAGACCTTGCCAATAGTCCCTCCCCAGCCCTCCTGTAGCCCCCTTCAGATCCTGCAAGGCCACTCCAAGGTCTCCTCCAAGCCTTCTCCTCCCCAGGCTGCAGAGCCCCAGCTCTTGTAGCCTATCCTCATGCTCAAAGGGCTGCAGCCTCTGAGCATCTTTGTGACCCTCCTCTGCACTCGCTCCAAGAGTTCAATGTCCTTCTTGTGTTGGGGGCATCTCTTTCTGCTCCTTCCATAAAGCTGGACTAAAAGATATGCTCACATGTCTACTCATGCTGTGATGAAATTCAATGTCAATTGAGCAACATCTGCCTCTTGGAAAGACTCTAGGAAATAGAGTGAACAAAAACACTGGGCAGTTTCTGATTCGGCTTTCTAGTGCTTCCAGGTGTGCTTGCTTTGACTCCTAGATAACCTGACCTTTCCATTTCACTGGAATCATTACTCACACACAGACAATCCCTTTTCTGAGGTAAGAAAGAGATAAGCTTCTGCAGAACCCAGCAGTTGTTGGAGTTCACAGCCAAAGAGAGCTCTTGCCAAGGCGAAGCACACACACCAAGTCCACCTTGAGGACATCTGTGTGTGGGAGAGGTCATTTTCACAGCATCACAGAACTGTCAGGGCTGGAAGAAACCTCAAGGATCATCGAGTTTCAACCCCTCTGCCATGGGTAGGGACACCTCAGATTGCCCAGAGCCACGTCCAGTCTGGCTTTAAAAACACCCAGGGATGAGGCTTCCACCACCTCCCAGGGCAACCTGTGCCAGTGTCTCCTCACCCTCCCTCTCTGTGCTCCACAACCTCCCTGGACAACCTGTGCCAGTGTCTCCTCACCCTCCCTCTCTGTGCTCCACAACCTCCCTGGCCAACCTGTGCCAGTGTCTCCTCACCCTCCCTCTCTCTGTGCTCCACAACCTCCCTGGCCAACCTGTGCCAGTGTCTTCTCACTCTCTCTCTCTGTGCTCCACAACCTCCCTGGCCAACCTGTGCCAGTGTCTCCCCACCTTCACTGTCAAGAATTCCTTCCTAATCTCCAGTCTATATCTGCTCTCCTCACATCTTCAGGAACTTGTTGCAGTTCTCTGAGATATTGTGGCCCAAAATTAACTTCACTCTCCCAGTGCAGCCAACTGTGAAACCAAAAGGGAGCAGAGGGAATGCTCCACCTCCATCGTAACATCCTCACCCTGGAACGAGGCAGAAGGGTCAAAGTGAGTTGCAGGGTGTTGAGCAGTAAGTCACCTGAGAGTCAATTAGGAGGAATGCCACTAAAAAAAGCCATCCAAATTACCATGGCTATGTGCCAGCTGTCACAGCTCAGCCTTTCACTGGAAGCCTTTTAAACCACTTCAGCATTTGCATACACTTCTGCTCCCAAAGCCCAGACCACTGTAAGCCAAGCACCATCTGAAGGGGGCTGACCTTCCTTAGCAGAGCCAAAGGCTCCTGTCAACATTTAGTAGGAGAATTGACTTTATAACCCCCAAAAAAACAACACCATGGAGTAGGTTGGTCAGATATTTGCAGAAGAAGAGAGAGGCAGCAGCTGTGGTTGTGTGAATGCAGCCTTCCCTTTGTTCAGAAACACTGATTCAGCTTTACAGAGAACCAAAGGCAAAACCCTGCCTGGCTGCCTTACCGTGGCCCTTACACACACACACACTGATGCCTGCTTGTTCAGAGAGCACAGGGCTGAAACTACAGAGTCACAGATTGCTTTGGGTGGGAAAGGATCCTCAGAGTTCATTTTGTCCAACCCCACTGCAGGCAGCAGGGACACCTCCAACTAGAGCAGGCTGCCCAGGACCGCATCAAGAATGAGTTTGAATGCCTCAAGCACATCCCTGGGTAACCTCTTCCAGTATTTTACCACTCTCACTGTATCACAGTATCACAGCATTATCAGGGTTGGAAGAGACCTCACAGATCATCAAGTCCAACCCTTTACCACACAGCTCAAGGCCAGACCATGGCACCAAGTGCCACGTCCAGTCCTGCCTTGAACAGCTCCAGGGACGGCGACTCCACCACCTCCCCGGGCAGCCCATTCCAGTGTCCAATGACTCTCTCAGTGAAGAACTTTCTCCTCACCTTGTGCAGAACTTCCTCCTGATATCCATCCTGCTCCTAGTTTAAAACCAATAGCCACACCATGCCTAACAGGATCACAGATTCACAGCACAGTAGGAGCTGAAAGGGATCCCTGGAGATCATCTTGTCCAGCCCGGCTGCAGGCAGCAGGGACACTCCCAACCAGACCAGGCTGCACAGGGCCACCTGAATATCTGAACCACATCCCCAGGCAGCCTGTTCTAGTGTCTGGGCAGCCTGTTCTAGTGCCTCCCCACCTCATTGTGCAGAAATCCCACCTGATGTCCAACCTAAATCTGTCCTGCTCCTGTTTCAACCCATTGCTCCTCGTCCTATTGCTCCAAGCCCTTCTAACCAGCCCCTCCTCAGCCTTCCTGCAGGTCCCAATGCCCAGAAAGAAGAGAGTCTGACAACAACTTGCAGTTTGTGATATGAATCTGCTGTGACACAGCCTAAACCCAGCGTAGTGAGGGGAAAAGCAGTAGCATTCCTAACCCAGAGATCTGCATGAGTTAAAACACTGTGTGCACACCAGGGATGCCTTTACATGTTTGATAACAGAGAACATCAGCAAGAGACTGCTCCAGATCACAGACTCCCAGGATGTCAGGGGTTGGAAAGGACCAAAGAGATCATCCAGTCCAACCCTCTGCTAGGGCAGGACCATCCAATCTAGCTCAGGGCACACAGGAACACATCCAGACAGGCCTTGAAAAGCTCCAGAGAAGGAAACTCCACAACCTCTCTGGGCAGCCTGTGACAGGGCTCTGGGAGCCTTCCAGCCAAGAAGTTGCCTCTTGTGTTGAGCTGGAACCTCCTGTGCTGCAGCATCCAGTTCCTTGTCCTATCCCAGGGAGCAGTGAGCAGAGCCTGTCCCTCCCCCTCCTGACCCCCAGCCCTCAGATAGTTATAGACATTGATCAAATCCCCTCTCAGTCTTCTCTTCTCCATACTAAGCAGCCCCACAGCCCTCAGCCTCTTCTCACCAGGCAGTGCTCCAGTCCCCCCATCATCCTCATAGCCCTCTGCTAGACCTTATCCAGCAGATCCCTGCCCCTCTTCAACTGGGGAGCCCAAAACTGAAGGCAGCTCTTCAGGAGCTATTTGAGAAGGTTTGAGCT
Source organism: Pogoniulus pusillus (assembly GCF_015220805.1). Classification (NCBI taxonomy): domain Eukaryota; kingdom Metazoa; phylum Chordata; class Aves; order Piciformes; family Lybiidae; genus Pogoniulus; species Pogoniulus pusillus. Next base: position 5,142,999 of record NC_087301.1, read on the forward strand.
CTCCAGCTCCTGCCTTCAACCACACAGTGCTTTTACAAGCTGTTCAGCAAGCAGCCTGCTCATTTTTTCCCCCCATCTTCTTTTAACAAATTAAAAAGGAGAGGGGGAAAAAAAGTGGGAGTTTATTGTAGGTAGCCTCCCCCTGCAGTGGAATGCAAAGTTAAGATAGATAAGGACTAAAGAGTCACCCATGTTGGCAAGGCCTTTGAGAATGAATGACTCAGGCACTAATTCTTGGTCTTGATAAGAGTCACAAAACAAGTTATGGAGATGTCAACCTCCCATCCCCTGCCAGGCAAACAGCAGCCTGACGCACACAGCAGTGAGGTTTGAGAGTTCTGCTGAAAAAGGAAGTTCTGTGGCTGCTCACCTGCCTAAGGCTGGAGAGGGAAAAGGTTGGCACAGCCCAGCTCCTTCTGCCAGATCCACCAGCACTGGACACTCTGTGTGTAGCAGATGGTAGCCACTCACATTCCTGGCTGAAGGAAAGCTTCTAACTTCCTCTTGTGTTCTTCACCCATGAAACTCCAGTTCCAGACAGGGAGGGGCTAGAGAGTGTGCAATGGAGGCTGCAAGGATGATGTGGGGACTGGAACATCTGTGTGAGGAGGAAAGGCTGAGAGCCCTGGGGCTGGTCAGGCTGGAGAAGAGGAGGCTGAGAGGGGATCTGAGCAATGCTTATATGAGGACAGGCTACAGAACTTGGGGCTCTTCAGTCTGGAGAAGAGAAGGATTCAAGGAGACCTTGGAGTGGCCTTCCAGTATCTGAAGGGGGCCTACAGGAAGGCTGGGGAGGGACTATTGACAAGGTCTGGTGATGACAGGACAAGGGGGAATGGGTTTAAACTGGCAGAGGGGAGATTTAGACTAGATGTCAGGAAGTTCTTTACAGTGAGGGTGGTGAGACACTGGCACAGGTTGCCCAGGGAGGTTGTGGCTGCTTCCTCCCTGGAGCTGTTCAAGGCCAGGTTAGATGAGGCCTTCGGCAACCTGCTCTAGTGGGAGGTATCCCTGCCTACAGCAGGGAGTTGGAGCTGGATGATCCTTGAGGTCCCTTCCAAACCAAACCATTCTATGATTCTATAGCTGAGGTATGGGGGGCAAGAAGATGCCAAGCTCCTTGCAGTGCTGTCCTGCGATAGGGCAAGGGACACTGGACCCCAACTGGCACCAAGGAAGTTCTACCTCAGTGCAAGAGAAAACTTTGAGTGCAGGCTGCCCAGAGAGGTTGTGGAGTCTCCTTCTCTAGAGACCTTCAGGATCCATCCTGATACCTGTGATTCTATGCTTCACACCCACCCATGCCTCTCTGGAGTCTCCTTCTCTAGAGACCTTCAGGATCCATCCTGATACCTGTGATTCTATGCTTCACACCCACCCATGCCTCTCTGGAGTCTCCTTCTCTAGAGACCTTCAGGATCCATCCTGATACCTGTGATTCTATGCTTCACACCCACCCATGCCTCTCTGGAGTCTCCTCTAGAGACCTTCAGGATCCATCCTGATACCTGTGATTCTATGCTTCACACCCACCCATGCCTCTCTGGAGTCTCCTTCCCCAGAGACCTTCAGGATCCATCCTGATACCTGTGATTCTATATGCTTCTATGCTTCACACCCACCTATGCCTGTGAGTCCATAGTTCTATCAGAGCCAGGCCTGGGAGCCTTGCCCAATTTAATCTTCCCTGGGGATAAAAACAAAAGCATAACAACGAAACTCTAGCACCAGGACTTTCAGATAGAGAGTGGAACCAGAGCCTGCTAACTGCTGGCTGAAGTACAGAGAGAAATAGCTGAACACAAGCACAGAACTGCTCGCTGCTGTCTCTATGCCATGAGCAGCTGCACAGCTCCACCTGAGCAGAGCAAATGGCTTAGGCAGGCATTCCCCTACAGCCTCCTCTTTGCTCCTCGATACAGACTGGCAGCAAGCTTATGAGGTAAGGGATGTGGACTGAAGCTTCCCTGGGGAAAGAGAAGAACTGAAAGTGCATTTCTGTGTGAGTGTTCCAGCTCTGTGGATGTTGGCTGGCAGATGGCTTTGTCTGTATCTGAGATTCTTCATTTATTAAAAACTCCCAAAAGGCCAAAACCAAAACTACAAAGGAGAAGGAGAAGAAATGAGTGCCCTTAATTTGGCAATTACCAGAATTTGCTAGGTGTGCTCTGAGACTTAGGTACCAAAGCCAAGCCCTGCAGGGGACAAGAGAAGAGACAGAATCAGAGCTAGTTCCTGCATTCCAAACTGTTTTAGGCAGGACCTATGCACAGGATTTCTCCAATGGGGGCAATTCCAGGCATGCTCAGAGGCAAGATCTCTGCTTAGGGAATGCAGACTCAAAGAGGTGAGTTTAGGCACTTCCAGCATTAAGGCAGCCACGGAGTAGGAATGCTTTGGATTATCATGTGAGGTGCAGGGAAGTCAGCTCTAAGCAGACCCTGCTTTAAGAAGCAAACTGGTTGATGGATGCTGTGCTGCACATTGCCCTGCTCTGGCAGGGGACTGCAGCCATCAGTGCATTAGAAAAGATGCTGGATCAGCTAACTGTGTCCTGAAAACCCAAAGACTGGCCAAAAGGGCACAAACAATTGCTGCCAGCCTGCATACTGCCAATCACCAGGCAGTCCTAACTTCAGCAATAAGATATATTAATACCTCCTCTCTGATTGCTCCTCTCTTACTTCCCATTATCTTTCCCAGGCTGGCTAACCACTGGAATAACGATTGCCACTGCAAATGCCTCTGGGAGTTTGCCCAGCTCCAGCTCTTGGAACTAATAATTGTGTGAAAGCCCCTGTGAGAAATTCACTGCTGCCACAGGAGGTGCAAACAGAGAGTAGCAAAGTGAAATGGGCATCCAGTAATGCTCATGGACACCTGGTGACATCAGAAAAGAGAAGGCTCTGCAAGATAAAGGACATCTTCATAGCACATGCAGGAAGAGGGCTTGGACAGCTGCCTTTTGTTATACAGGATCACAGGAGGTTAGGGGGTGGAAGGGACCCAAAGACATCATCCAGTCCAACCCCCCTGCCACAGCAGGGACACAATCTAGTTCAGAGCACACAGGAACACAGCCAGACAGGCATGGAAAGGCTCCACAGAAGGAGACTCCACAATCTCTCTGGGGAGCTCTAGGATCCTTCCAGTCAAGAAGTTCCCCCTTGTGTTGAGCTGGAACCTCCTGTGCTGCATCTTCCATCCTTTGCTCCTTCTCCTATCCCAGGGAGCAGTGAGCAGAGCCTGTCCCCCTCCTGACCCCCAGCCCTCAGACACTGATAAACATTGATTCAATCCCCTCTCAGTCTTCTCTTCTCCAGACTAAACAGCCCCAAGGCCCTCAGCCTCTCCTCACCAGGCAGTGCTCCAGTCCCTCATCATCCTCATAGCCCTCTGCTGGACCCTCTCCATCAGATCCCTGCCTCTCATTCAACTGGGGAGCTCAAAACTGAAGGCAGTATTCAAGATGAGATCTCATCAGTGCAGAGTAGATTGCATCAGGTTGAAAAAGACCCTCAAAGGTCATCATACCCAACCCACTGCAGTCAGCAGGGACACCTCCAGCTAGATCAAGCTGCCTAGGGCCACACCAAGCCTGTTCTTGAACGTTTTCAGGAGCCTCAACCACATCCCTGTGCAGCTGTCACAACCCAGTGTCCTGAGCAGCAGGGGAGGTGGTGTTAGGATTCAAAAATCCCCTTGGAGTTAACCAAAGCAAACCAGCCCCAAAGGGCTGCTGGTTTGGGTCTCTGCAGGAGAGGTTCTCCAGCTCTCTGAGCAGCTCCAACAGGTCCTTGTCCCTTTTGTGTTGGGTGCCCCCTGCTGGCCGGCCGCGGAAACAGGCGAAGAGGAGAGAGCGCCGCAGCAAGTGCCTGAACTGCCCTCTGAGGTCTGCTCCACAGCTTGAACGGAGGGGACAACGCAGCCAGGAGCAACTCCCTCTTCTACAGCAAGCACCAAAAGGATGCCAACTGCGGCAGCTTTCTGTTGTATGCTCGCCGTAAACAGCGCACACGAAGAACCCAGGAGGATCCACCTCACTAGGAGGAAGAAATTCACCCTAAGGGTGCTGGAGCCCTGGAACAGGCTGCCCAGAGAGGTTGTGGGGTCTCCTTCTCTGGAGACTTTCAAGACCCATCTAGGTGTGTGGCTACATGACCTGTCCTAAGTGACCCTGCTTTGGCAGGATTTGATGCCCTCCAGAGGTCCCTTCCAGCCCCAACCATTCTGTGATTCTATGATAAACTACACAGCCTATTTCAAGAAGAAAACTCCTCATATCCCAAGCTAACAGACGACCTCTTATGGTAAGCAAGGATCTATAGACTTTGAGAAGTGATGGTTGTTGTTATGGCATCAGTAAGTTTGCAGATGACACCAAACTAGCAGCAGGTGTAGATCTATGGAGGGTAGGAGAGCCCTGCAGAGGGACCTGGCCAGGCTGGATGGGTGAGCAAAGGCCAACGGGAGGAGACTGAACAAGGCCAAGGGCAGGGTTCTACACTTTGGCCACAACAACCCCAAGCAGCACTACAGGCTGGGGACTGAGTGGCTGAGAGCAGCCAGGCAGAGAGGGAGCTGGGGGTGCTGGGAGAGAGGAGCTGAAGAGGAGGCAGCAGTGCCCAGGTGGGCAGCAGAGCCAATGGCATCCTGGGCTGGCTCAGGAGCAGTGTGGCCAGCAGGACCAGGGCAGTCCATCTACGCCTTTACTCAGCAGTGGTCAGACCACACCTTGAGTGCTGTGTCCAGTTCTGGGCTCCTCCATTCAAGAGAGATGTTGAGGTGCTGGAAGGTGTCCAGAGAAGGGCAGCAAAGCTGGGAAGGGGCCTGGAGCACAGCCCTGTGAGGAGAGGCTGAGGGAGCTGGGGATGTGCAGCCTGCAGCAGAGGAGGCTCAGGGCAGAGCTCATTGCTGGCTGCAGCTGCCTGCAGGGAGGCTGTAGCCAGGTGGAGTTGGGCTCTGCTGCCAGGCACCCAGGCACAGAAGGAGGGGACACAGCCTCAAGCTGTACCAGGGCAGGTTGAGGCTGGATGTTAGGAGGAAGTTGTTGTCAGAGAGAGTGATTGGCATTGGAATGGGCTGCCCAGAGAGGTGGTGGAGTCTCTGTCCCTGGAGGTGTTGCAGCCAAGCCTGGCTGGGGCACTTAGTGCCATGGTCTGGTTGGTTGGGCAGGGCTGGGTGCTAGGTTGGCCTGGCTGAGCTTGGAGCTCTCTTCCAACCTACTTGATCCTATGAAAACGTTGAAGTACAGCAGCAAACTACAGTCATAAACCAGGCACTTACCTGTGCAGCAGTGGTCGTATTTCAGATGTGAATCCTTCAGATTGGACTGAGAACAGCTTCTGCCAGATGACCTGCAGGGAAACACAATAGGCTCAGATAACTCCCATCAATATTTTACACCAACACATCAGCATGGCTGAACATCCAGTGACCATTAAATATTGAGGGGCTGAAAGCAATGCCCTTCTTGTGCTCATCTGCTTTGGCAATCCACACTGCTCCCTGCAACAGAGAAATGGCTCTTTTCTTCTTCTTCATCTGCTCTGCTTTTGCAAGCTTACTTTGTGGGGAGCCACAGCTCCCAAACAATGAGGACTGCCAAAGTGGAAGTTACTGCAAAAGAGAAGAGAACCTCCCAACTTGTCCAGCAGGTACTCACAGATCATTCTCCTGAGCTTTATACCTCCTTTAGTATACTGCTGAGCATAATTCTGCTCAAGGAAGATGCAGCCAGACTTTAATTTGGCTGAATGCTACAGAAGCTCTTAGATAATCAATTGGGCTGATGGAAATTGATGGTGTAAAAGGCAAGGAAACTTAAACAGCAGGTGTTGAGCATTCAGTTTTAGTGCAACACATCCAAAGGCTTCCTTTGTGTGCTGCAGAGTAAACCAATACTGAAAAGGAGGAATAGCTTGTTGAAGCAGGATTCATTTCCCTGACTTAGGTGTTAAGGTTAGTGCTTTGCCAGTTAAATATTGGAGCTAAGTCATCCACCAGCAATCTGTAAGAAAAACTGACAAGACTTTTTCTTGCTGTTCAAAGGCTTTTTCTGCCCTGAAGGAAGCACCACACCAGTTCCATGCCCCCCAGGAACGTTTCGCTCGGAAGGAGCAGCAGCACTGGGAGCAGGCAGCTGCTTGATGTGCCCAGTGGGTTTCTTTAACCCCTTGCCTGGCCAGACTGCATGTCTGCCCTGTGGCTCAGAGGCAGTGCAGCCTGCAGAGGGGCAAGAGACCTGTGTCTGCCTTGGGAAGGGTCAAGTGTTCCAGGTAGGGCAGCTGTTCAGTCCTGATGTACCTCTCTATTAGTCCTTTGTTCATTCCCTTCCCAGTCTACAACTACCCAAAAGGACATTGTGGAGAGGCTGCTGCTGGGCTCTGCTTACAGTAACTGGAGACAGAACAAGGGGGAATGGCCTCAAGCTGAGGCTTGGGGAGGTTTAGACTGGACATTGGGAAAAAGTTTTTCATGGACAGAATGATCAGGGACTGGAGTGAGCTGCCCAGGGAGGTGTTGGAGTCACCCACCCTGGAGGTGTTTAAAAGTGCTTTGGATGTGGTGCTTGGGGCTATGGTTTAAGGTGAATCTTGTAGAGTAGGGTTCTAGGCTGGCCTTGGTGATCCTGAGGGGCTTTGCCAACCTGAATGTGTCTCTGATTCACCTCACCTGCACTGCCTTATTCAGTCTCTCTCTTTAGCCTCCAGTCCTACAGCTGATTGCCAATTAGAGCTCTGGGGAGTGGCACAGGACACCAGATTTTAAACCAGTCTGAAGTTATTTAGGGGCACATTAATCCTTCACTGGAAGGTGAAAGGTGTGTGTACAGGCATCAGTTTCATCTGACCTGCTCAGACAGGGGACAGTGAAAACAATCAGAGACCTGGCAGCCCTGCTAGGAAAGGCTGAGAGCTGGGTTTGTTCAGCCTTCAGAAGAGAAAGCCAAGGGGAGACTTATCACCATGGACCAGTGCATAAGGAGAGGCTGCCAGGAGGATGGAGACTCCCTTTTGCTAAGGAGTCCCATGGAGAAGACAAGGGGTGATGGAGACAAGTTACTGCTGGGGACATTCCCATAGGGCTCCAGAGGAAAATGTCTCCCCACAAGAACAGCTGGACACTGGAATCATCTCCCAGGGGAAACAGTGGAGTCACTGCAGCTCCACTCTCACCTAGAAAAGTTGGAGCAGATGATCCTTGGGGGTCTCTTCTAACCTGGCATTCTGTGAATGCTGAATGCAGCAAGGTACAGAAGAGTACCTGCATGAGGCTGCAGGTTCCTACACCAGTGCTTCCTTTGCAGCCCCGTGATGCTCACTGCACCTGCCCTCCAGGATACCTGAGCTCCTCGAGTGATGGAAGACACTGTGTCAGAAGAGCATATGACAGCTGCAGAGATTCAGCCTCCAGAAACCAGGAAGGGAAGTGTCTGACCAGCAAGCAATGGGCTCGGTACTGCTCACAGGAGGTACTTGCTCAGGGGAGGTGCTTTTTGCTCAGAAGAGAGGCTGCTCAGAGGAGGTGCTTTTGCTCAGAGGAGGGATTTCAATTGTTGCTTTAAATCCAAAGCACTTGCAGCAGCTGCCCCTAAAAGGCAGCTTCCAAATTGTACCTTCAGAAGGCACAGACACCACAGCAACCAAGTGTTAGTGGTGTTTTCACAGGAGGGTTTTATTGCCTCTTCCTCCTCCTGAAACAGGAAGCCCTAATTTCCCTTCTCACATAAGGAGCATCACTTTTGCTGCTGGTTTGTTCCTTTTGCTGTTGCTGCAGGTTTGTGCTGTCCCCAGAGATTATCAAGGCTATGACAAAGTCCTTGGGCTCTGTGTTTGTCAGACTGACAGTCTGGAGGGTGTGTGCAATTCTCAGTGTAGAAGACAACAAAAAGCTACTCTGCAAGTCATTTGTGCAGAGCAAAAGGCTCAGCTTCTTATCACTCACAGGAATGGGAGCAAGGTAAAAGCTGGAGCTGTTTTCACAACCTGACTCTTGCTGCTACACTCAGTAATTTATGTTCTTTGGAGTGAGACAGTGGAACAGGTTGCCTAGGGAGGTTGTGGAAGTCCTCTCCCTGGACAGGTTCATAGACAGGTTGGATGAGGTCTTGAGCAAGCTGGGCTAGGGGGAGGTCTCCTTGCCCATGGCAGGTTGGATCACACAGGATCAGAGGATGTCAGGGGTGGGAAGAGACCCAAAGAGATCATCCAGTCCAACCCCTCTGCCAGAGCAGAGCCATACAATCTAGCTCAGGGCACACAAAAACATCCAGACAGGCCTGGAAAGGCTCCACAGAAGGACACTCCACAACCTCTCTGGGCAGCCTGTGCCAGTGCTCTGGGACCCTTCCAGTCAAGCAGTTCCCACTTGTGCTGAGCTGGAACCTCCTGTGCTGCAGCTTCCATCCATTGCTGCTTGTCCTATCCCAGGGAGCAGTGAGCAGAGCCTGTCCCCACTCCTCCTGACCCCCAGCCCTCAGAGATTGACAAACATTGATCAAATCCCCTCTCAGTCTTCTCTTCTCCAGCCTAAGCAGCCCCAGGTCCCTCAGCCTCTCCTCATCAGGCAGTGCTCCAGTCCCCTCAGCATCCTCACAGCCCTCTGCTGGACCCTGTCCAGCAGATTCCTGTCCCTCTGCAACTGGGGAGCTGGATGATCTTAAAGATCCCTTCCAAGCCAACCCATTCTCTGCATAATCTTTTTAACCACAGGACACCTTCAACCCTTTTTTTTCCCCCTTAAATCCAGAAAGCAGCTCTTAGTACCCTTACACTGCAACTGTGTCACAACTTCATGTAAAAAACCACAAACTTCTGAACTTTTTTTCCTCTCAGACTGCTGTGTCCTTAGAAGAATTAAGAACAGTTCTCCTACAACCATACTCCTCTTTGAGAGATGTCTGCTCTCCAGAACAAAGCAAATACAGTCAGCCAACATACATGGTGAAAATGAGTGGTAAGGGAAAGAACAAAAACTGTCCTGTTATAAGAGAGGGGGACTGAAAATGCTACTTGGGTTTAGGTTTTGGAGGTCTTACTCAGGGTGCTGTGGTGAGTGGATAGCCCCTGAGCAAAAGCAAAAGTGACCAATGCTCTTTATGCTGCTCCAGGGAATGGATTTTTAGGGGTGTATAATCCTGACCCACAACAGCTCCATAACTTCATGGTGCTTAATGAGGCTTCATCACAGCACAAAACTCAACCTTCTCCAACAACAGATCCAGGTAAGTGCTCCTGTAAGTCTCCAAAGCACCTGTTTAAAACAGCTGCTCTAAGGTTTAGTTGTGCTTTGTCTTATCAACCACCTCCAGAGATTCAGAGAAAGGGTTGGAAGGGACCTTAAAGTTCATCCAGATCAACCCACCTGTCACCTACCATCAGCACAGGTTGCTCAAGGGCTCATCCAACCTGACCTTGAACACCTCCAGGTGCTCCACAACCTCCCTGGGCATCCTCTGCCAGTGTCTCCTCACCCTCACTGATCCACAACCTCCCTGGAGATGTTCAAGGTTAGGGTTAGGCCTTCAACATCTCCCTGCACAACCTGTGCCAGTGTCTCCTCACCCTCACTGATCCACAACCTCCCTGGAGGTTTTCAAAGCCAGGTTGGATGATGCCTTAAGCAACCTGTGCTGGTGGGAGGTGTCCCTGCCCATGGCAGAGGTTTGAAACTGGATGAGCTTTAAAGTCCCTTCCAAGCCAAACCATCCTGTGGCTATGAACCCAATGTCAGGACAATGCCAGTGGTATATTGGCCTGGTCTCTTGACAGTGAGCTTTATCTGGGTCCCAAATTTGCACCTATAAAAGCTTAGCCATGAGAATGAAAAGGAAAGGCTACATCCTGCAGCTGTTCTGCAGCTAGAAAATCACCTGCAGTGATCCAAACCTAACAAGATTTGTGCTTTCACAGTCAGGAATGGCCATGAGGAGCACAGTTCTGCCTGGCTACAAAACCTGATTGCTTCAAGCTCCACATCAGAACTCCTTTTCACTGGCATCTTAAACCCTACCACCTGCATCAATGTCAATGTGGTCATCATGTTCATTGTCTCCAAGGAGCATTACCCAGTGTATGATATGTAAGTACAGATGCTGAATGTAGGACTCACCTCATGCACTTAGGCTGCAGAGAACAAGGCTGCAATTTCCTCTTGGTGGAGAGAATGCAGAGCAGACTACAAAGATGATCCAAGGGCTGGAGCAGGACTGCTGTGAGGACAGGCTGAAGGAGTTGGGGTTTGCAGCCTGGAGAGGACTCCAAGACCTTAGAGCTGCCTGCCAAGAGCTGCATGCATCCTAGAGGAAGGCTGCAGAGGGACTTCTCAGGAGGGTGTCTAGAGACAGGACAAGAGGGAATGGGTTGAAGACAATTAGAAGTTCAGTGCCTAAATCCACTGATCCTCAGTTACTGAGTGACATGGATGAACCTTAAGTGACAACTCTGTCTTAGCAAAAGCCTGTTGTAAATCTGAGCCTGCACCCAAACAAGTGAGTAGTAACAAGAGCCAAGTTTTGTCCTTTTGCTCCTAGAAACAACCTGTACAACACCAATGCTGAATTTGACTGGGGAGACCTTCGAAGCCTCAGTGAGGAAGTCAAAGAGGCCTCCCAAAAATTCCTCCTCTTCTTTTTCCAGTTCCAGCACCCTGGTACCTATGTGCTACAGCTGAGCAGCAACCAGCACAAGAAAATGGTTTGTGTCAAGGAGCCCTCTCTGCATGGGCAGTGTCCCTCTCAGCAAAGCATTGCATGTCCCATGGGACTGCTTGGAAACAGAGGCTGGCAACAGAGTGACTAAAGAGCAGCCAGGCAGAGAGTGACCTGGGGGTGCTGGGAGAGAGGAGCTGAACATGAGGCAGCAGTGCCCAGGAGGGCAGCAGAGCCAATGGTATCCTGCCCTGGCTCAGGAGCAGTGTGGCCATTGAGACAAAGGAGGTTATCCTTTCCTTGTGCTCTGTTCTGCTCAGGCCACACCTAAAGTGCTGTGTCCAGTTCTGGGCTCCTCCACTGCAGAGAGATGTTGAGGTGCTGGAAGGTGTTTGGAGAAGGGCAGCAAGGCTGGGGAGGGGCCTGGAGCAGAGCCCTGTGAGGAGAGGCTGAGGGAGCTGGGGGGGTGCAGCCTGCAGCAGAGGAGGCTTAGGGCAGACCTCTTCGCTGTCTGCAGCTCCCTGAAAGGAGGCTGTAGCCAGGTGGGGTTGGGCTCTGCTGCCAGGCAGCCAGGGACAGAAGAAGAGGACACAGCCTGAAGCTGTGCCAGGGCAGGTTGAGGCTGGATGTCAGGAGGAAGTTGTTGTCAGAGAGAGTGACTGGCATTGGAATGGGCTGCCCAGGGAGGTGGTGGAGTTGCCATCCCTGGAGATGTTGAAGCCAAGCCTGGCTGGGGCACTTAGTGCCATGGTCTGGTTGGTTGGGCAGGGCTGGGTGCTAGGTTGGGCTGGCTGAGCTTGGAGCTCTCTTCCAACCTGCTTGATTCTATGATCCTAAAACTCAGCAGTGAACATCTTTCAATATCTGCACATCAGACTGTACAGGTGAGTCCAGCAGTAAGCACCTGAGCCTGCATGCATCTGGCTGCACAGAATCACAGACTTGTTTGGGTTGGAAAAGGCTTCTAAGATCAAGTTCAACCACTGACCTAACACCACCATGACCATCAAACCCTGTCCCCAAGTGCCACAGCCACACCTTTCTTGAACACCTCCAGGGATGGGGACTCCATCCCTGGGCAGCCCTGACTACTTCTGCAGCAAAGAATTTTTTCCTGGTCTCCAACTTAGCCATCTCCTGGCACAATTTCAGGCTATTTCCTCTCCTTCTATCACCCGGGACTAAAGAGCAGAGCCCAACATTCCCTTCACTGCAACCACCTATCAGGGAGCTGTAGAACACTGAAGTCTCCTCTCAGCCTTCATTTCTCCAGGCTAAACACCCCCAGGTCCCTCAGCTTCTCCTCACCAGCCTTATTTTCCACACCCTCCAACAGCTTTGTTGCCCTTCTCTGGACTTGTTCCAGCCCCTCAACACCCTTCTTAGAACAAGAGGCCCAAAACTAAACCCAGCATTCAAGGTGCAGCCTCACCACTGTCCAGTACAGGAGCACAATTCTGTGTCCCTACCTTTGGCAGGGGGTTGGACCTAGATGAGCTTTGAGGTCCCTTCCAACCTAAACCATTCTATGATTCCCTGCTCCTGCTGGCCACACTATTGCTGATCCAGGCATATTTAAGTGCAAAGTGATGCAGCTGCTGCAAAGCCTTAAGGTGACAGAAACTACAGTGCCCTTCATGTTTGGGTCAGCATGGGTGCTTAGATCAGCCTTTCTATCTATGCTCCTCTCAAAGTACATCAGGGTCATGCCACCTGGAGGACAGTGTTATGAGGAGGGACCTTTCTTCCCCACGACCCCCAGACACGCTGTACAGATGGGCATTGCCAAAAACCAAGACCTGCTGCTGAAACCTGACTGGGCAGCAATCGCTGGAGTAACCACAGGACTCCTCCTGTTGCTTGTTGCCTCGCTGGGATTGACAGTAAGTAGCAGCTACTGAGACTCTCATGTCCTCTGCCTAACGAGTGATGATACCTCCTGCTTTGCTGAGCCAACGAGGTGTGAATCACATCGACAGAGCTTGGCAAAACAAGGAAAGGAACTTACTTGTTTAATCTGGTTGTGCTTTGCAGTTTCTTTGTCAGAGGCTTAGCTGGTCACACAGAGGCACTCCCTGCCCTCCGTTTCGAAGGCAGCAGCTGAAGCATAATCTGGACACCTATTCCTCCAAGGTGCCGGCAGTCTGCTCCATCAAAAAGCATCACCCCTCACTGCAAAACAAAGGTAGTGTGGGTGCTGACACTGGCAACACAGCAGCACAGAATTAACCAGGTTGGGAAAGACCTCTAGGATCATCCAGTCCAACCTAGCACCTAATGAACTAACCCATGGCACCAAGTGCCTCATGCAGCCTCCTCTTCAACACCTTCAGGGATGGTGACTCTACCACCTCCCTGGGCAGCCCATTCCAATGCCAATCACTCTCTCTGCCAGGAACTTCCTCCTAACAGCCAGCCTAGACCTGCCCTGGCACAGCTTGAGGCTGTGTCCTCTTCTTCTGGCCCTGGCTGCCTGGCAGCAGAGCCCAACCCCACCTGGCTACAGCCTCTCTTCATGGAGCTGCAGACAGCAAAGAGGTCTGCCCTGAGCCTCCTCTGCTGCAGGCTGCACACCCCCAGCTCCCTCAGCCTCTCCTCACAGGGCTCTGCTCCAGGCCCCTCCCCAGCCTTGCTGCCCTTCTCTGGACACATTCAAGCATCTCAACACTGATGGGACAGGTGAAGCAGCAAAAAGGCTAACCAACACTGGGGCTTACAGGGAACAGAGCCAGAACTCCATCTTTAGCTGCACTGATTTACATGTCCCTGCTGCAGGCTGCTTTCTGAAGAGGGAAGAGGGCTGGGAGGCTGAAGAACCAATAGACCTTGAATCATTTAACACCAAGGTTTTCTTTGAACTCCTGCTGAGACAGTCACTATCTGTCACAACCAAACTGGACCACTTCAAAGAAGAGGTAAATTGTCTTTTTTAGAGTACTCACATATATGCTGAAAGGGCCTAAGAGATGCCATTAGCTTTGTTACCATTGGTTCATGAGCCTTGGGCTGTTAGGCATGGTTTATTTTCATCCTTTTAGGATGTGAATCAGACAAGCAGATGCTTAGCATTTTGAGTTTATAACTTATAATACAGTGGGAAAAGCAGTGAGCTTCAGGCAGAATGTTTTGTTTTCCTTGTGGCTCTGCACTCAACTGAAACTGTTTGAGGGAAGTGATTTCATCTTCCAGCTTCAATTTTTCACCTGAAAGATGGAAGCAAGATGAAGTTCCTAGCTCAAACACAGGAGAGCTGCAGATTAAATAGAGGATAAATATGAGTGACTACACAATAGAGACATGATTTTTATCACTTAAATCCATAGGATAGGTTCAACATCTGGGCTGTGAAGTGTTATCTGTAATATTCATCTAATTTCCTTCCAGTACCTGAAGAGGACCTACAAGAAAGCTGGGGAGGGACTTCTCACAAGGGTTTGTAGTGATAGGATGAAGGGGAATGAACTGAAGCTGGAGGAGTGGAGATTACAAAGAAATTCTTAGCAGTGAAGGGGGGAGACACTGGCACAGGTTGGCCAGGGAGGTTGTGGATCACAGAGAGGGAGGGTGAGGAGACACTGGCACAGGTTGCCCAGGGAGGTTGTGGAGCACAGAGAGGGAGGGTGAGGAGACACTGGCACAGGTTGCCCAGGGAGGTTGTGGAGCACAGAGAGGGAGGGTGAGGAGACACTGGCACAGGTTGCCCAGGGAGGTTGTGGAGCATGGAAACTTAGAACATGCTCTTTGATCACATTCTGCATTTCTGTGCTCCACAACCTCCCTGGAGGTGTTCAAGGCCAGGTTGGAGGAGCCCTTGAGCAACCTGTGCTGGTGGAAGGTGTCCCTGCCCATGGCAGGGGGTTGGAGCTGGATGAGCTTGAAGGTCCCTTGCAATCCAACCCATTCTGGTTTATGATTTCAAGGACAGCAGAGGGAGCTGACATTGCAGCAAGCACTTAACAGATGAGTAGCGTGGAAAAATGATCATACCCTGAGACAAGCTAGCACCAGTGTGTTTGATACTGAGAACTGACACCAGCACACCCAGATCACTTCCTGCCCTCCTTCTATAATATTCTTCTCTTATTTTTGTCCCTCAGGTCAAAGCTATATACCACAAGATCACAAATGAAATATCTTCATTGAAAAAACTTTGGATAAAGGCACTGAGAAATGCAGAAGAGAAGAAGGTTGGTTCTGTGTGGCCAGGAGGACAAGGGAGGTTATTCTTCCCTTGTTCTCAGCACTGCTCAGGCCACACCTTGAGTGCTGTGTCCTGTTCTCATCTTCTCAATCCAAGAGAGATGTTGAGGTGCTGGAAGGTGTCCAGAGAAGGGCAGCAAGGCTGGGGAGGGGCCTGGAGCACAGCCCTGGGAGGAGAGGCTGAGAGAGATGGGGGTGTGCAGCCTGCAGAAGAGGAGGCTCAGGGCAGATCACTTTGCTGTCTACAACTACCTGAAGAGAGGCTGCAGCCAGGTAGGGTTGGACTCTTCTCCTAGGCAAGCAGCAACAGAACAAGGGGACACAGCCTCAAGCTGTGCCAGGGGAGATCTAGGCTGGATGTTAGGAGGAAGTTGTTGGCAGAGAGAGTGATTGGCATTGGAATGGGCTGCCCAGGGAGGTGGTGGAGGCACCATCCCTTGAGGTCTTCAAGAACAGACTGGATGAGGCACTTGGTGCCATGGTCTAGTTAACTGGATAGGGCTGGGTGCTAGGTTGGACTGGATGATCTTGGAGGCCTCTTCCAACCTGGCTGATTCTATGATTTTGGAGGAGAAGGTAGTAAGGAAGAATTGGAGGCCTGGTCTGGTTGATCTGAAAAAAAGTCTCATGCTTGGAAAGAAATCATTTGGCTTCTATGCATTAAAAGATGCAATCTGCATAAGAAGGAGAACCATTTAAAAAGGGCATCTGAAGAGTCTATAAAAAGGCTTTTTTAAAACCAATTAACACTGATCTGCTTTCTCCACATCTGTGCTTATTGCTTCATCCATGAAGAACAGCCTCTTGCTCCCCAGAAAATTTGAGGAACCACTAAATGCCACTTTCCCTGTGAACAAAGAGCATTTCCATCATGGAAAGGGGAGCTGTGGATGGAGGGCACGGTAAGAATCCCTTGACAGGAGCTAACAGTAACTGTTGTGGTAAGCCAGCAAGCACTGTGCAATGGCAGGAGGCTGATGCAAAGCAAATCATTACAGCTCTTCATCAGTACCTCACTTAATACCACAAAGCCTATTTCTGTAACCTTCTACAGCCTGGCACGTTGTAGAAACACAGATGTGATGTTAGGATGTGGCACAAAGGCTGACTTCCTTCTCTCTCAGTCAGAGAAAAGTTCAGTTCCAGTGGAATCTGTCCTGGTTTGCTCCTGGGAAGAGTTCATGGATATTACATGACCAGTGGCATGGCTACTGGATGAGGCACTTAGTGCCATGGTCTAGTTGACTGGATAGAGCTGGGTGATAGGTTGGACTGGATGATCTTGGAGGTCTCTTCCAACCTGGTTGATTCTATTCTACTCTGATTTTAAAAGTGCCTCTCCCTTTTTCCAGCTTTGAAGAGGAAAGTTGTGCTTACTTGTCCCCTTCAGACCTTGAGGATAAAGTGGATCAGCTAACTCAAGAGTTGGTGCATATCACAGAGGATGAACACCAGTTTTTAAAGAGTAAAGGCAACCAAGAGTTGCTCCCTTACTATCTTGAATTAACTAGGCTGGAGAAAGACTGCCTGGTGAAACAAATAGATGCATTAGAAGAGAAAATAGCCCTGGGCAGAGAGCTGTAATGGCTCTCAGATGAAGACCTGGGAGCTTGGTTCTCACTTGGCCCTCTGCATTAGGCTAAAATACATCTTGAGGTTATCAAAACTGTAGTGATTTCCACCCCTCCATTCATCCTAAAGGGTCCTTGAGTGAAAGCAACTAATAAATACTAATTTAAAAGACTTCAGCCTACATAACATTTCTGTCTATACCCAAGCAGTGTAAAACCAAACACTGCTGCTAAAGTTCAGAGAGCCCCAGAGAATTCCATCAAATTCCAGAGAATTGAATACCCTCTAAAACAGTTCTGGGGAGGGGGAAGCAGGGATGACATCACCACTCCTTGGATCCAGCGAAGATGTCACAGGAACAGGCCAGGCTCCTGGTGCAGGTCTACATTCCAAGAAGGTCTTCTGTGGCAGATGCAACATCTGGAGCCCAGAAGTTGTGGTCCTTTTGTACTCTTTTGGTGAAGGGGTACAAAAAGTGCCAACAATGTCACACCTTGAGACAAGAGAGTCATTAAGGCTGCCAGCCCTGTCCTGCCACATGCATTGCTTTGGCTATCACAGTTCTTTCCTACTGCAAGGGGAATCTCAGTCTCCCTGGAATGCTGGACTAGCCAGAACCCAGCTTGACTCCAGCTGTGCAGAGCTACAAAAGCTGCCTATGGACTCCAGCACTGCCAGCTTGCTGCTGGGTGTCCTTAGAGATAGGAGCTCCATCCTTCTACAGGATGTGTTAGCTTACAGCTGGGGAGAGCTACAAAAGCTGCCCATGGGCTCCAGCACTGCCAGCTTGCTGCTGGGTGTCCTTAGAAATAGGAGCTCCATCCTTCTACAGGATGTGTTAGCTTACAGCTGTGCAGAGCTACAAAAGCTGCCTATGGGCTCCAGCACTGCCAGCTTGCTGCTGGGTGTCCTTAGAAATAGGAGCTCCATCCTTCTACAGGATGTGTTAGCTTACAGCTGGGGAGAGCTACAAAAGCTGCCCGTGGGCTACAGCATTACCAGCTTGCTGCTGGGGGTCCTTAGAGATAGGAGCTCCATCCTTCTACAGGATGTGTTAGCTTACAGCTGGGGAGAGCTACAAAAGCTTCCTCTGGGCTCCAGCATTACCAGCTTGCTGCTGGGTGTCCTTAGAAATAGGAGCTCCATCCTTCTACAGGATGTGTTAGCTTACAGCTGGGGAGAGCTACAAAAGCTTCCTCTGGGCTCCAGCATTACCAGCTTGCTGTTGGGTGTCCTTAGAAATAGGAGCTCCATCCTTCTACAGGATGTGTTAGCTTACAGCTGGGGAGGGAAGCCCCAGCCAAGAGGGTAGAGCCCTGCCAGAGCACCAAGGCAGTCCCCCAGAGCTGCATCCCCATAACCTTTACTCAAGGTGGCTCAGAGCTGCTTCTGTGCTATGGAAGATGATTTGCTCAAGACAGGCACTCCTGCTTCATCAGAATAGAGCAGACCATTGCTCAGCGCAGCTTGAGGAACGATTTCATCCTCCTTGGCTCCCTCCTGCTGTCACCATAAGAGCTTCCAACGCCCTTCAGAGCACCGAGAGCAGATCAGATGGCTTTAAAAACACACCAGGAGCAGATTTATTGATAGATGCATTTCCTTTTTGACTTACAAAGCAAAGCCTCACATGGAATTTTCAATCTTATCTTCACATTAATAAAACACTTTAAAAAGGTCACATCATAAAACACATCTCTCTCTCTCCCCTCCCTCCCCCCATCCAAGAAGAGTGTGACAAGCACAAAAAGGCAGAAATAGAGGTTAGACAGAAAGTGCTTTCTGGTTTTAATTCGACTCACTAGTGACAGCCTTCCCCTGGTACCACAGAGCTCAGGGCTTCAGCAGGGGCAGCCACAGCTCTACCGCTTGGTGTTGACCCAGTGGTACCTATCGACTCGCAGTCCTGCGAAGGCAGCTGTGGGCCTGCAGGCTCTGTAAGCCCTGTGCTGGGCGTAGCAAGAGCCATCGCTCAGGTAGGTCTTCCTGTGCAGGTACTGGCACCAGGGTTGTATGGGAGCCTTGCAGTAGTCACTGAACTGAACGGCGAGAAAGGAGAGAGGGAAAAGAGGGTTGTGAAAGCAGAGCCCCCTCGGAGCCCCTGCCAGGATAGAGCATCCCTCGGAGCCCTGCAACCAGACCTGACCTGGTACAGGGGCCCCAAGAGCCCGGGACCAGACCTGGCCTGGCCCAGTGGGCCCCAAGAGCCCGGGACCAGACCTGGCCTGGCCCAGTGGGCCCCAAGAGCCCGGGACCAGACCTGGCCTGGCCCAGTGGGCCCCAAGAGCCCGGGACCAGACCTGGCCTGGCCCAGTGGGCCCCAAGAGCCCGGGACCAGACCTGGCCTGGCCCAGTGGGCCCCAAGAGCCCGGGACCAGACCTGGCCTGGCCCAGTGGGCCCCAAGAGCCCGGGACCAGACCAGGCCTGGCCTGACCTAGTGAGCCCCAAGAGCCCGGGACCAGACCAGGCCTGGCCTAGTGAGCCCCAAGAGCCCGGGACCAGACCAGGCCTGGCCTAGTGAGCCCCAAGAGCCCGGGACCAGACCAGGCCTGGCCTAGTGAGCCCCAAGAGCCCGGGACCAGACCAGGCCTGGCCTAGTGAGCCCCAAGAGCCCGGGACCAGACCTGGTCTGGTGACCCCTAAATGCTCAGGACCAGACCAGGCCAGACTTGGCCATCAGTTTAAGCCTCCTGCACTCCTCCATGAGGCACCCAGCAGGGCAGGTGCCAGCTCTGACTGCAGGCCACATGCTATTGCCATATGGTTACCTGGTAGACGCTGTTAGGGTTGCTGACAGTAGGGATAGCTTTTGGCTCCTTGCTGAAGCTCTCCTCATCTGAAGAAACCCCAGAATGATAGTCCAGAGCTGCCCTGTCGACAGCATAGCTGATCTGCTGAGGAAGCTCTGGGTTCTCCTCCCCTTCAAAGTGTGCCACGGTGAAGGGCCTGTTCTTCTCGCCGTACCTGGAGGTGAGGAGACAACAGGACAGAGCCCATTCAGGTGGGGAACACCTTTTGGATGGTGGAGTCCAGCCATTAACTCTCCCAGCTCTGGTGGTGAGCCATGGCCTCAGACACACAGACACAGTCCTTAAGTGCATTCAGGGGAGGGGATTCAGCAGTCTCCCTGGGGAGCCTGTTGCAGTGTGTAACAACCCTTACAGTGAGGAAGTGTCTTCTACTCTAAACCTGCTCTGGAACAACTTTAGGCTACTTCTCTTCCTGTCACTTCTTACTAGAGAGAAGAGACTGACACCCTTTGTCTTTCAACCTCCTTTCAGGGAGCAATGAGGTCACTCCTCAGCTGCCTTCTCTCCAGACTAAACCCCAGTTCCTCCCAATTTAGGGTCAGCTGAAAACCACCTGAGGGTGCCTCAATCCCTCATCTGGATCACAGGTAAAGATGGCCCCAGCACTGAGCCCTGGGGCACAGCAAGCTGCCAAAGAGAGTTAACTGCATTGCCCCCACTCTTTAGGCCCAGCCAGGAGGTACTTCTCCAAGCGAAGCTTTCACCCATCCAAGCCATGAGCCAGTTTGCCCAGGAGGATGATGCAGGAGACAGTCAAAGGCCTTACTGAAGCCCAGGTAAACACCCTCAGCCTTGCCCTGATCCACAGAGCAGGTCACCTGGTCCTGGGTGCCCTGTCTGAGCTCCATGAAGGCACTCAAGATGATTTGCTTCAAGACCTTCCCCAGCACTGATGTACAATAAGCACACCCTCAAACACTGAGTCTACTAAGAGGCTTAGAACCAATCAGCTTTGCACAGAGCAGCCACAGCTTCCCAACTCACCTGCAACACACCTCAAAGGGGTCAACCCACACTGTCATCTCTTTTGGCAAACCAAGCTTATCAAAGTCCACATTGCTCTCCACACAAGCTTGCTCCAGCAGTGGGTCTCTTGTCTGATGTTTGTTTATCCTTATGCACCTACATAAGAACAAAGGGCAGATAAGCTTAAAGATTTCACTGCAGCCTCCTAAGTCCTGCTCCTGCACTCCAGCTCATTATTTGTTTTCTCAGTGTATTTCACCTAGTGATGCAGGTTCTCACCTCAACCAGCAAGTTAGCTTCACAAACTAATTTATAGGTCCAAAACAGATCTTCTAGAATCACAGAATCAACCAGGTTGGAAGGGACCTCCAAGCTCATCCAGCCCAACCTATCACCCAGCCCTATCCAGTCATCTAGACCACGGCACTAAATGCCCCATCCAGTCTTTTCTTGAACACCTCTTGTTTGTTTCTAACAATCCACAGTAACTCCCTTCAGTCTTTTTCAAGGGAATTAAAAGCAGGCAGGGCAACTCTGCAAGTTGAATCAGAATTAATCAAGTTGGAAAAGACCTTCAAGATTATAGACTCCAACCTACCACCTAACACCTTCTAATCAACTAACCCATGGCACTAAGTGCTTCATGCAGCCTCCTCGTCAACACCTCCAGGGATGAAGACTCCACCACCTCCCTGGCCAGCCCATTCCAGTGCCAATCACTCTTGCTGTGAAGAGCTTCCTCCTAACATCCAGTCTGAACCTGCCCTGGCACAGCTTGAGGCTGTGTCCTCTTGTGTTGTCCCTGAAAGCCTGGCAGAAGAGACCAACCCACCTGGCTACAACCTCCTTTCAGGTAGTTGAAGCCATCTTGAACTCTGCCAGTTAAGAAGTCAGAGGATTAAGACAAGACACCTGTCTCTAAAATTCCACCTCAGCCACACAGCTGCACACTCACAGCATGTGAAGTCACTTTCAGAATCAGTGACACTTCTCAAGCTTAAGGGACAGCTCAGTAGCTCTCTTTCAGGTTTATCCAACATATTTCCATTTGAAGGGCTCCACACACTCAAAGTATTCACTGCACCTTGAATAGTGTGGAAGAGCTCCATTCCTGCTAAAGGTCCCTCACCTGAAGGCTTGTCCTCTGGAAGGATTGTCCAAGTACCAGTGATTCTTGTACTTCTCAAACAGTATTGTTGTCAGCTTAGCTGCAAATTTCTCCACCTTATGCTTGCTCAGCTTATCTTCCCTTTTCACTAGCCTTGTGATGAAGAAAACTGTGGCAGCAATTTCATCTTTCATTTTAAATGGAAGTGCAGCAGGTGCTTCAGCTGTTGGAGAGTCATCAGCAGAGATGAGACACCACACTAGAGAGATTTAATAGCATTAAGGCACTACCAAGCTCCAAGAATAGCTGCTGCAAAACCTGCATGAGCTATGGCAGATAGAGTCCAGAGACTCCAGTTGCCAAACAGCTGATACCTGTAGCTCTGGGCAGCGAAGTGAGTTGAGTGCATTACTAGAAGACACTCACACTGAGCAATGGAGAGCTGAAAATGCAGTGCTCATTGTTAGATTGCTTATTACACTCAACCATTAGCAACTGTCACAATTAGAGAGGCTTTTTATATTCAAAGAAGACAACATTACCTTCTAAGATCAGAGCAGTTGAAAACCTGAGATGGTTTACCGACAGCTTCAAAGGCATCAAACACTCAGAAAGAGCTACAAGAATCTACAGCATGCACACAGAAGAGAGTGATGGGAAAACCCCACCCAAATCCTCCCTCACTCTTCCTTTAGTGCAGCTTGCTTAGGGTTTATATAGAAGAGGAAATCAGGTGGGTTTGAGGAAGGTAATGACACTCAGATGTGCCTTGCTAGACTAGCTCACATGCTGGGTTCCAGGCTAATTGAAACCTCCTTGGCTCTATTCCAACATCAGCTCCTTCTTGTGAGGTCTAATTGATTCAGTACTGTGTTCTGTTGTGTTCATCAGTGTTCATCTGCTGGACACTCTCTAATCTAGCCCTGTGCCTCTTGAACTGGGGAGCCCACAAAGGAACACAATACTCTATAGATGTGCTCTCACCAGGGCAGAGTAGAGGAGGAGGAGAAACCTTCCTTGATCTGCTGGCCACACTCTTCTGAATCCTGAATCCTGTAAGGAATAAAGAATACATTGAAATAAAATGAATAGAAAAGATGTCTTCTGCTGCTTTTTGTCACACAGCCAAATCCTAGCAGGTCCAGGAGGCTCCAGCACCTCTGCTATGAGGACAGGCTGAGGGAACTGGAGTTGTTCAGCCTGGAGCAGAGAAGACTCCAGGGAAACCTTAGATCTGCCTGCCAGTACCTGAAGGGAGCTACAAGGCTGCAGAGAGACTGTGCTCAAAGGCCTGCACTGAATTCATTCCCAGATGTATCCAAACAGAAGTATCCCAGCAGATTTTGCTGACCCCATGATGAATAGCCAAGTGTCCTGACTACCATGTGGCATGAGATGAAGGAGTAGCCATTTGTGCCTTTTTAGAGGGTGTTGTTGAGTTTTAATCCTTATTAGGAAGAGGGAAAAATACCAACCCATTGCATTACAGTTCAGGGACAACCATGGGACTGGTTCAGAGCTCCCTGAAATCAACAGACACCTGCCCAAAGATTCCAGCAGGGTCCAGGTCAGGCTCCTAACTCAACACCATCACTGCATTACAGTTCAGGGACAACCATGGGACTGGTTCAGAGCTCACTGAAATCAACAGACACCTGCCCAAAGGTTCCAGTAGAATTCAGGTCAGGCTCCTAACTCAACACCATCACTGCATTACAGTTCAGGGACAACCATGGGACTGGTTCAGAGCTCACTGAAATCAATAGACACCTGCCCAAAGGTTCCAGTAGGATTCAGATCAGGCTCCTAACTCAACACCAGCATTCTTAGCCAGATTAAGTTGTGGGTCTCCTGGGCCACCAGGCAAGTCTAGGCATGAATTACAAAGGGGAAACTGTGTCAGAGACAGTTTCTCTAGTAACTGCAGGCCAACTCAAGAGCAAACACTGCTTCCCTAAACACACTGCTGATGGGAGCCACCTCTGCAGAACTTGTTGCAGTTTGCTTGCTGTAAAGGATGGAGTAGATGGAAAAAGACAAGGTGCAGCTCAGTAGTACCAATCTTCCTTCTACAAGCCAGTTGGCTTTTGTGGATGATGGATGAAGGACAATATCTCCAGGTAAGCAGCTGAAGTTCCAAACTCTTGATAGAAAACCCATAAAACCTGAGTTATTTCCTGAGGTGTTCCAACACAAAAAGGGGCAATGCAGAACCAGGAGCAAAGAGTAACTTAAAGTGGGGACAGCCAGCATAGACCTAATCCATACCAGACTGATCCATCTGGTTTCTGTCCCTCCAAACATATATGGTAGCAGGATGGGGTTGTGTTAGAGGTGATTGTGAGGAAGAAAAGAGCAAAGGATTGCTTAGAGAAAGAAGAGATGAAATGCAAGGCAGTGAGAGGACAGGTAGAGAGCAAGCAGATGGAAATGTTTGCCTAGACCCCCAAGAAATAGAAGTGATGTGGTCACCACTGGATATAGATGTCCAACCTGTGTCTCCCACTGCAGGTCAGAGCCAGGGTCACAAGACAGTCATTCTTTCCAGCTCTTAGTCTGTCTGTCTGGGGGCCTCTTCCCATAGCAGCTGGATTTCTAGTGTGAATAAAACCAGGCTGCAGCCCCAGTGTCCAGATAGCAGCCTGGAGGTGCCTGTCTGGACTGCCTCATGTGGCACTAAAGCCTGCATCACCTTGGATATCCATGCCACAACCATTTGTCCATAGGAGAAGGGTGGAAACTCCCTTTGTGCTCCATATTGACTTTGCCCATAGAAACCTTTTGTGCAACAAAGCCTCCTATGGCTGGAGCCACCTGCACGCTTCAGAGCACCAGTCCAGCCTCCATGCACAAGCCTCTGCTGAGTGACCATGGCAACAGAGTGTACACAAAGGTTACAGGCATGGGGCTGACCCACAGCCCAGACTGGAGGCACTCCAACCCAGCAGTCCCAGGGGAAGAGATGGAGCACCCAGGGACCACCCAAGAAACTATCCTCAGAGGCACTTCTGCCAGGGAAAGATTTCTGGGTGCTGAGTGAAGAGGTTGCTGTGTTAGCCATGGAAAAGGGAAGGAAATGGAGGGTGAAGGAGCAGGATCATCACAAGGCAAGCTTCTTGGGGGTAAGTTCTGAATGCTTTTCTGTGCATTTTTACAGTGAAACAGCCTGCAAAGTGGTCTCATTTGCAGACAAACTTATCACAGGATCACAGAATTAACCAGGTTGGAAAAGACCTCTGAGATCATGGAGTCCAACCTATCACCTAACCCTTCTAACCCATGGCACCAAAGCCTCCATCTAAACACAGCCAGGGATGGTGACTCCACCACCTCTCCAGGCAGCCCATTCCAATGCCAATCACTCTTGCTGTGAAGAACTTCTTCCTAACCTCCAGCCTCATCCTTGAGACCTCATTAACTCTGCTTGATAGGTTGATTTATCACATCAGTAGTTGCATACAACTGTATTAGACACAAGGTCTAATTAACTACTTACACATATTCAAGGTTCTGGGCAACCTGATCTAGAGGAAGGATGTTCCTGCTCACTGCAGAGAGGTTGGACTGGATGATCTTTGGAGTTCCCTTCCAAACTGCTCTGTGATTCAGTTTTGTTCTGCAGCAAAGCTTTGCTGATTTCTTTAGCTACCACAAATCAGTGTAAAAGGTTTGAGCAGGCTGACATTTGACTGTCAGCACAATCTGTTTTCTGGGAGAATAATGCCCCAGTGAGACATTGTGATATGTGCACTAACCTGTAAACCAAGTAAAACATCATTTGTGTTGAACATTTTGTCTTGGCCCAAATTTGCAGCTCCCAGCTCTGAATGCAGCTTCACTCAAGTCCACATTCACACAGCCAGGACTGCATGCCAAGAACTTTCTCATTTCTACTGTGGTGCATGGCAATCATTTCAGTATTGCATTGCTTTTGGTTTTGCTCCCCTCAAATGATTTTTGTGACACATTCACCTCAAGGTTTAATTAAGAGCAATTAATTTGTGATATTTCAATGCAAACATAAAGGGAAAAGGTTTTCTTTTCAGTGTGAGAGTGACAGAGCCCTGGAGCAGGCTGCACAGAGAGGATGTAGAGTCTCCTTCTTTGGAGACTTTCAAGATCCATCTGGATGTGTTCCTGCATGACCTGTCCTAGGTGTTCCTGCTTTGGCAGGGTGGGTGGACTCAATGATCTTTTGAGGTCTCTTCCAAGCCCTAACATTCTGAGATATAAAGAGTTTTGATTTAGCAGACTATCACTAGGGCTGCTACTACCAATGTTGTTAATTCCATGCTTGTTAATCACTTATAAGAGCATTCTTGGTGCCATGGTCTAGTTGACTGGATAGTGCTGGGGGATAGGTTGGACTGGATGATCTTGGAGGTCTCTTCCAATCTGGTTGATTCTATGATTCTATGATTTGAGGAGATAAAAGGATGCTCATAGAGTTATTAGAAGTGCTTTCTTTTTTCTTTTCCTAGGTTTGAATGCCCAGGACCATGCCACGAGAGCAGTGCTTGGTTTGCAGGCAGTGTAGTTAGCTGATTGTCTCCAGTGCTTCACAATCACTAACTCCACTGCCATCAAAACAAGGCACAGGATTCCATGCTACAACCTCAGTACAGGAAAAAAACCTGCACTCTGACAACTTCCTTACAACCTCCTGATCCCTAGTGGAAAATAATGAATAATGTCTGTCCAGAATTCTAGCTGTCCAACAGAGGAGTCTGGCAATAGCAAGGGAAACTTTACTCAGTGACTTGAAGTTGGGGCTAAAATCCATAAGAAAATTCCTGGAGCAAGAGAATGCTGCCTGTGGTGTTACACTGCTTAGCCACACAAAGATTTATTGTACACTCAGTTGTTCCTGCACCAAGCCTGGGCCAGAATTGCTGTGGTTATACTCTTCAGTTTATCTGTCAGTTATGGGGGGAAAGAATCTTTCTCTTCAGTTTATCTGTCAGTTATGGGAGGAAAGAATCTTTCTCTTCAGTTTATCTGTCAGTTATGGGGGGAAAGAATCTTTCTCTTCAGTTTATCTGTCAGTTATGGGGGGAAAGAATCTTTCTCTTCAGTTTATCTGTCAGTTATGGGGGAAAGAATCTTTCTCTTCAGTTTATCTGTCAGTTATGGGGGGAAAGAATCTTTCTCTTCAGTTTATCTGTCAGTTATGGGGGATAGAATCTTTCTCTTCAGTTTATCTGTCAGTTATGGGGGAAAGAATCTTTCTCTTCAGTTTATCTGTCAGTTATGGGGGGAAAGAATCTTTCTCTTCAGTTTATCTGTCAGTTATGGGGGAAAGAATCTTTCTTTTCAGTTTATCTGTCAGTTATGGGGGGAAAGAATCTTTCTTTAGCTTTAATGTTTTATTTAACCAGCTGGAAAGTGAAGTAGATTGTGAGTAAGGAGAGTAGTAAAACACTGCAACAGGTTGCTCAAGGCTGTGGTTGAGGCTCCATCCCTTGAGACATTCAAGCTCAGCCTTGCTGTGGCCCTTGGCAGTCTGGTCTAGTTGGAGGTGTCCCTGCTGCCTGCAGGGGAGTTGGACAAGATGCCCTTTGAGGCTCCCTTCCAACCTGATGCATGCTGTGAATCTGTGAGTGTAAGAAGCTAGGGAAGGGGATTTTAAACACTGATGAAATATTATACTCACTGTATGCCAGGGATGTGTCTAAATCCCTCAAACTACCCCAATGTGTTTGACCATTTTGCTTAATCTTCAAGAAAAATACAATGGAGAAAATACTTCAGAGTGATAGAATCTGGCTGGAGAACAGCCCTGAGGAGAGGGACTTGGGGGTGCTGCTGGAGGAGAAGCTCAGCAGGAGCCAGCAGTGTGCACCTGCAGCCCAGAAAGCCAAGCAGAGCCTGGGCTGCAGCAGCAGAAGTGTGGCCAGCAGGGCCAAGGAAGTGATTCTCCCTCTCTGCTGTGCTATAGTGAGACCCCACCTGGAGTTCTACATCCAGCTCTGGAGCCCCTGAGACAAGAGGGATGTGGAGATGCTGGAGAGTGTCCAGAGCAGGGCCAGGAGGATGCTGAGAGGGCTGCAGCAGCTCTGCTGTGAGCACAGACTGAAAGAGTTGGGGCTGTGCAGGCTGGAGCAGAGGAGGCTCCCAGGTGACCTTCTTGTGGCCTTCCAGGGTCTGAAGGGGGCTCCAAAAAAGCTGGGGAGGGACTTTTGAGGATATCAGTTGACTGGGGGGGAGTGGAGCAAAGCTGGAGGTGGGGAGAGTGAGGCTGGAGGTGAGGAGGAAGTTGTTGAGCAGGAGAGTGGTGAGAGGCTGGAATGGGTTGCCCAGGGAGGTGGTTGAGGCCCCATGGCTGGAGGTGTTTGAGGCCAGGCTGGCTGAGGCTGTGTGCAGCCTGCTCTAGGGTAGGGTGTCCCTGGGCATGGCAGGGGGGGTTGGAACTGGCTGATCCTTGTGGTCTTTTCCAACCCTGACGGCTTCTATGATTCTAATCTGCTCTGAGAGGTTTTGGTTAAAAAGGGGGAGGAAAAACCAACACAACAGTCAACACAACCAGTGTAGGAGCTGCCTCTTCTATCAGCCTAGTTACTAGGCAGTGTAGTTAGCTGATTGCCAGAAGTAACAATCACTAACCACACAGCCAGGTGAAAAGGTCTGGAAGACACCTCAATGGAAATGCCACTATCTGAAGGGGACCCACAGGAAGGCTGGAGAGGGACTGTTTAGAAGGGCTTGGAGTGAGAGGACGAGGGGCAACAGTTTGAAGCATCCTTAACGTGATTCTACCTGGCAGAGAGAAGCATTTGCTTCCCAGCACAGCTTTCTAGAAGGAACTATGAAGCAGTCCATGTCTCCAGCTTGCTAAACCTTTGTTGCCTAGGTTTCTGGGAGAAATTAACTCAGGAGTAAGCCAATAAGCTCTGGATGCCAAAACTAAAGGAGAAGGAAAATATCTTCAGCAGGTAAAGAATCACTGATTCCAGCTCTTTTTGTTTCCATATCTATTTCCACTCACTGCATGGCAGCTGCTGGAATCCTGGAAGCTACTTTCTGAACAATAAGATAAATTGCCTGGCCCTGGCCCATGGTGTGGTTTGCATGATGCAGCCCATTCCTTGCTGGTTAGCTTAATTTCATTGCTTGGGGGCAGGGCTGAAAGCAATAGGCTGTGTATTTAATTTCTTCCTAGTAAGCAGACAATGTCTGCTCTGATTTAGTAGCTGCAAGTAGCCAACTGAGAGTGCCCAGATTCAAAAGTGGAGAGTTTCTGGTAGCAAAAAAATATCCACCAGTGCTGCA
The DNA here is from genome assembly GCF_015220805.1 of Pogoniulus pusillus. NCBI lineage: Eukaryota > Metazoa > Chordata > Aves > Piciformes > Lybiidae > Pogoniulus > Pogoniulus pusillus. The sequence continues at coordinate 5,171,576 of NC_087301.1, forward strand.
TGCACTTACACACAATAAAAACCCTGGCAGAGAGACACTGAAACACAGCTTAAAGCTTGAGTTTATTTCTTAGTTGTCTCAGTTATTAATAGATCTCCTCCATTAGCCTGTGCCCAGCAGCAGCTGGTGCCAAGAGTTCATCGAGCGAGAGGTGTGGGAAATTTGGCTTATGGAGGCTGTTAAATCAGCCCCCATGGAATGCATCTGCCTCAGCCTGCCACTCAGGGATAGTTTTTGGAGAGGTATCATTCCAGAGCTGCTAGACCAAGACATTTCCATTTCTTTAGAAACTACTTAGCTGCAGAAGTGTGGATTTTAGCACACAGCTCATTTTAGCACACAGCTTACAGGTGATGCTGTCTTTCCAAATGAAGGCGTAGCTGGGATCCTGTTGTGCCTTTGAGGTTGGATCCTTCTGAGATGCACAGAGCTGATCAGCTCCATCTAGACTCCACAGACTGACTTAGTGGAGTCTTACAAAAGCCAGCTTCAATCCAGCAAGCAACCATCCACTCAGCACTTTAGTTAGTGCTTACTGCAGGATCAGTAAGATTTTAGCATGCTACAAACTCAGGTTTGTGCAGTGCCTCAAGGATTAAACTCACTATGGAAAGAAGCAAAGCAAGGGACATGGTATCCAAATCACTGAGGTTCATCTGCTGCATCTGTTGGACCAAGTATGGAGAGTTTAGGGATTCTCCAGCTATTCAACCCAAAAAAGCAGAAGATGCAGACAGAGAACAGCTGTGGTTGCTGTTGAGACACTGATATAAACTTCTGCTGAAGGAGTACTGCATCCAGTTCTGGAGCCCCTATGACAAGAGGGATGTAGAAATGCTGGAGTGTGTCCAGAGAAGGGCCACAAGGATGCTCAGAGGGCTGAAGCAGCTCTGCTGTAAGCACAGACTGAAAGAGTTGGGGCTGTGCAGGCTGGAGAAGAGTAGGCTCTGAGGTGACCTTTTTGTGGCCTTCCAGGATCTGAAAGGGGCTACAAAAAAGCTGGGGAGGGACTTTTCAGGATATCAGTTAGTGCCATGACTCGGGGGAGTGGAGCAAAGGTGGAGGTGGGGAGAGTGAGGCTGGAGGTGAGGAGGAAGTTGTTCAGTATGAGAGTGGTGAGAGGCTGGAATGGGTTGCCCAGGGAGGTGGTTGAGGCCCCATGGCTGAAGGTGTTTGAGGCCAGGCTGTGGGCAGCCTGCTCTAGGGTAGGGTGTCCCTGGGCATGGCAGGGGGGTTGGTCCCTTCCAACCCTGACTGATTCTATGATTCTATGAAGCCCCTGTTGGGTGCTCCACATATATACCATGAACACCATTCACACAAGGAATGGAAACTAAGACAAATTAGCATTAAATATAGCAGTAACATTTTCACCCTCTTTAATTATGCTTTTGCTTTTTCTCACTGCAGTAAAACATTCCCCATTTTTACTGAAAAGCCTCTGTTTGGGAAGCAGGCCAGAGGAGAGCAATCTGCAAGAGGTACAGAAAGGTGCTGAGCTCTGCAAGTCTTCCCTGCAAGTCAGCAATCCCTCCTTCCCAATTAATAATTCCAAAATGCATCTCATCCATTATCATCACTTAGCCTTCTTTCTGAATTCTGGCTGGAGCTAGCAACAGTTCCCTGGATCATCTGTTGATGTTTCTAAACCTCCCCAGGAACAGGCAGCAAAGTTTTGCAGCCTCTGGCATCTGGCAGCCGTGAAGCTGACTGGCTTCATTTCTGTGAGTGAATTGCTTTCTACAGCTGCAGGCCATGTGTAGGTCTAAGAAAATGAAAACCAAGGCATGGAATGAAATAAGAATGATGTTTGCACTGTTGTCAGTCACTTACTGTTCAAACCCAGCTCTCAGAACTGATGCAGACATTCTCTCTCTGCAGCACGTCCCCGGGGAGGGAGAAGCTCGGAAGCTCTGCTGCGTAGATCCAGGAACTGAATTGTGTCTCTGCAGTGGAACAGGGACAGGAAAGCTCAGCTGCATTAACACAGATCTTTCACAGACTGGCAGTAAATAAAGTTGTTAGGAATGCTTCTTTTAATTAGCTAATTTCAGTACCTGAAAGGGGGGGGGCGGAGGCTACAAGAAAGCTGGGAAGAGACTTTTTACATGGTTTAGTCACTGCCAAACCACATCCCTAAGCACCAGCTCCACAGGTCATTTAAAGACTTCCAGGGATGGTGATTCCTTGAGCACTATGTTTGAGAACCCTTTCAGTGAAGAGATATTCCTACTATCCAGGCTGGAGCTCCCCGGGTGCAGCTTGCATCCATTTCCTCCAGCCCTGCATGCTCTCTTGCAAGCTGTCTTAGCACATCGACGTTTTCACAGACATGAGGAGATGGCTGTGGGAGGAGGAGGAGAGGAAGTGAAGTTGGCCTGCAGAGGCAGATAGGGAACACTGCAGATAGTCTGGAAAACTCAAAAATGTGGGACTGAGAGAGGAAATAGAGCAGAAGCAGTGACCAGAGCACTGTTGGAGTGGCACTGAGGACTGGCAGCACTTTGCTGATGGCTCTGTGTTTTCTGTAGAGGTACATAATAGAAAGACCTCAGCTACTTCAATTAAATCAATTTTAATCATAGAATCACAGAACCAACCAGGTTGGAAGAGAGCTCCAAGCTCATCCAGTCCAACCTAGCATCCAGCCCTGCCCAATCAACCAGACCATGGCACTAAGTGCCCCAGCCAGGCTTGGCTTCAACACCTCCAGCCACAGCCACTCCACCACCTCCCTGGGCAGCCCATTCCAATGCCAATCACTCTCTCTGATAACAACTTCCTAACAACATCCACCCTAGACCTCCCCTGGCACAGCTTGAGGCTGTGTCCCCTTCTTCTGTTGCTGGCTGCCTGGCAGAAGAGACCAGCCCCACCTGGCTACAGCCTCTCTGCAGGTAGCTGCAGACAGCAATGAGCTCTGCCCTGAGCCTCCTCTGCTGCAGGCTGCACACCCCCAGCTCCCTCAGCCTCTCCTCACAGGGCTGTGCTCCAGGCCCTTCCCCAGCCTTGCTGCCCTTCTCTCAACACCTTCCAGCACCTCAACAGCTCTCTGCAATTCAGGAGCCCAGAACAGGACACAGCACTCCAGGGGTGGCCTGAGCAGTGCTGAGCACAGGGGCAGGAGAACCTCCCTTGTCCTGCTGCCCACACTGCTCCTGAGCCAGCCCAGGATGCCATTGGCTCTGCTGCCCACCTGGGCACACTGCTGCCTCATCTTCATCTCCTCTCTCCCAGCACCTCTAGGTCCCTTCCTGCCTGGCTGCTCTCAGCCACTAATGCAGCTACACATCTCAGCTTCTCAGTTTAACACACCAAAGGCATCTTTACACCCTGCCTGTTCTTAGTTGCTTCTTTTCTCAAAGTTTCTTGTCCACTGAAACACTATAACTCAGATGATAACAAAGTTATGGCACTGGCTGCAGCTTTTACAAGCTCTCCTCCCTAAAAAAGCTCTTATAAACTAAATTTGAGCAAAGAAAAGGAAGAACTCCAAGTAGGGATTTTTATTACTATCAGTAGCAAACTCTAGATCCACTGATCTGTAATGGCTTTGCTCAGCCTGGCCAGATGTCTATCAGGAGAATAATAGTCAGGAATAAGAGGTCTGTATTATATTAAGGCAATTCTTTCCTTCAGCTATAATTCACCAGATACAAAGCAGAGACAAATGAGGTTTTACCCCATCTGAGGAAGGTTAAACATCTGTCCTTCTGAAGGACTACATATCCTAATTGATGCAATTTCATTACTCAACAGTAGAAAGCAGAACTGAAATTCTGAGGCTGATAAGTGCAGTGATTTAAGAAGCAACTTGGAAAACAAGATTTCAGAAGATATGATGGATCCATCTCAGACATAAAAGGCTCCTTTCTTCTTCCCCCTTATTTAGGCTTTTATGTTAGTTCACATCATGCACTTCCCCTTCTCTAAGTTTACTGAATTGCTGAGCTAAGTGTATCTGCTTTGTCCAAACCTTGAAATCAAACAGGAGTCTCCTTCCTTCTGACACAATAACTCAGATGAGTTTTATGCTCTGCCTGCTCAGGTACCATATTAGCACATAAAAGACCTCCAAGCTCCTTACTATTGCCAGGAGTATCTTTTGTTGCTCTGTTGGTATAAAGCTGTCCTCCAGGCAAAACAGTACATTTAGAATGAATGTGTCCTACAAACACAGAATTGGGGTTGTTCAGCCTCAAGAGGCTGCAAGGAGATCTTAGAGCTGCAACTCAATGTCTGAAGGAGACCTACAGGAAGGCTGGGGAAGGACCTTTTAGAAAGGCTTGGAATGATAGGATGAGAGGCAAAGGTTTGAAACTGGAGCAGGGGAGATTTAGGTTGGACATCAAGAGGAAGTTCTGCACAGTGAGGGTGGTGAGACACTGCAAAAGGTTGCTCAGGGCTGTGGTCAAGGCTCCAAGATCCAAGCTGGTGAGGGGCCTGGAGAACAAATCCTATGAGGAGAGGTTGAGGGAGCTGGGCCTGTTTAGCCTGGAGAAGAGGAGGCTCAGGGGTGACCTTATTACTGTCTACAACTACCTGAAGGGGCATTGTAACCAGGTGGGGGGTGGCCTCTTCTCCCAGGCAACCAGCAATAGAACAAGGGGACACAGTCTCAAGTTGTGCCAGGGTAGGTATAGGCTGGATATTAGGAAGAAGTTCTTCACAGAGAGAGTGATTGGCATTGGAATGGGCTGCCCAGGGAGGTGGTGGAGGCACCGCCCCTGGGGGTCTTCAAGAAAAGCCTGGCTGAGGCACTTAGTGCCATGGTCTGGTTGATTGGTTAGGGCTGGGTGCTAGGTTGGACTGGATGAGCTTGGAGGTCTCTTCCAACCTGGTTGATTCTATGATTCTATGATCAGCCTTGCTGTGGCCCTGGGCAACCTGCTCTAGTTGGAGGTGTCCCTGATGTCTGCAGGGAGGTCAGACAAGATGCCCTTTGAGGGTCCCTGATGCAATGTATCTGTGATAATTAATCACAAGAGTTGGTCTGGGTTTTAAGTGTTCAATAAAATCATAAAGCTGCTTTAAAACATGGACCCCAGTCAGTGTCTGAGCAGAAACTGGAGCTCCTAAGGCTCCTGCATGAACTCATTTTGGTGCTCTGCCTCTTTCTACAACCTACAAAAAGCTCCTAAGGGCTGAGCCACGAAAATCTTAGCTAGAGAGACAGCGACCCCAGCAGCAGGTGCACGTCAGCCTCCCAGCCAGCAGGAAACATTTATTAGCGTTCGAAGCAAAGTTCCTGTGTTGGGTTTCCAGTCCTGAAGCAACTTCCTAAAGGCAGCTGCCTGTGGTTACCGGGAGGGTCAGCCTCTCACGGGCTGCAGGGGTGGCTTTGTCACTCGTAGGGTGTGCTCAATGGATGATGCTTCCCCGTGGTTTACCTGTGGGACAGGGGAACCACCAAGCTGGAGCGCAGTGAAACAAGCAGAAGTGATGAGGTTTCTGAAGGGTGGCAGAGGGGATGGCTGAGCATGAGGGCAGCAAGAAGAGGTGCGGGCTTGGCGTCTGGCTCGGAGCGGGACTGACAGAGCCTCCGGAGCAGGGCTGTGCAGCGAGGGAGCCGCTCTGCTACCCCAGCTCAGGCTGCGGGTCCCCATTCCCCAGGCTCTGGCTGCGGGTCCCATTCCCCAGGCTCTGGCTGCGGGTCCCCTTTCCCCAGGCTCAGGCTGCGGGTCCCCTTTCCCCAGGCTCTGGCTGCGGGTCCCCTTGCCCAGGCTCTGGCTGCGAGTCCCCTTGCCCAGGCTCAGGCTGCGGGTCCCATTCCCCAGGCTCTGGCTGCGGGTCCCATTCCCCAGGCTCTGGCTGCGGGTCCCCTTGCCCAGGCTCTGGCTGCGAGTCCCCTTGCCCAGGCTCAGGCTAGGGGTCCCATTCCCCAGGCTCTGGCTGCGGGTCCCATTCCCCAGGCTCTGGCTGCGGGTCCCCTTGCCCAGGCTCTGGCTGCGGGTCCCATTCCCCAGGCTCTGGCTGCGGGTCCCATTCCCCAGGCTCTGGCTGCGGGTCCCCTTGCCCAGGCTCTGGCTGCGGGTCCCCTTGCCCAGGCTCTGGCTGCGAGTCCCCTTGCCCAGGCTCAGGCTAGGGGTCCCACTCCCCAGGCTCTGGCTGCGGGTCCCCTTGCCCAGGCTCTGGCTGCGGGTCCCCTTGCCCAGGCTCTGGCTGCGGGTCCCATTCCCCAGGCTCTGGCTGCGGGTCCCCTTGCCCAGGCTCTGGCTCTGGGTCCCCTTGCCCAGGCTCTGTTTGCGGGTCCCATTCCCCAGGCTCTGGCTGCGGGTCTTTGCCGCTGCCACCTCCCACTCGCACAGGATCTGAGCCAGGTCCGGCCCCCTGGCCCAGAGCCGGGGGAGGGCCGAGGCGACAGCTCCTCCCTGCTGGCTCCCTCCCGCCCGGCTGCCCTCCCCGCCGGCAGTGGGGCCGCTGCGGCCAGCCCCGCTCTCAGCGCACGCCGCCGGGGCCGGGACGATGCTGCTGGGCGCGGTGCTGGGCGCGGTGCTGGGCGCCGCTGCGCTGGGCTGGGCGGCCGGGACGAGGCTGCTCAGCGGTAAGCAGAACGGGCTCGGCGCTGCGGGGGCCGGGCACAGAGGGGAGCCGGGCACAGAGGGGAGCCGGGCGCGGGGCTCGCAGTCCGCTCTGGGCTCGGTCCGGCGGGGCACGGCCGCTCCCCTCCTGCTCTGGGGGGGTTGGAGTGCTGAGGCAGCCGCTGCGGCAGAGGCACAGATGTGTCTGCTCGACGGCCAGCAGGGATTTTTGCCTCTCTGACTCCATCGGGAGCTGGCTCTGCCGTGGGGACACCTCCGCATCCTCCGCCTTGGGTGGGAGTACCCTTGCGGCCGGGCGGTGGCCAAGGGGTCACGCCGACAGGCCAGGCTGATTTGGGTTTTGCCCCTGAGAAACCCTTCTGCTGTCTCTGCTGAGCTTTCCCCTCGGGTTTAGGCGCTTTGAAAGGCTGCCTTGGCTAACAGAACTGCTTTTGTCATCCGACTTGCAGTGGCAATCGCCAGCCTGGCTGAGGATGCAGCCAACACTCGCTGACTCCTCCGAACCAAGTCTCTCTCAGTTATCAATTCGTTCTGGGTTTGTGCAGACAGCTTTTAGAGGAGCAGATCCACGGCAGCTAAAGGTTGGATCAGCAGGACTTTGGGATGTAGCATCCAAACTAAGTCGTCTAGCCTGGGTTTAGGGCACAAAAGAGCCTGTCTGGTTGGTGGACTCAACAGAAAGCTATGAGGGGTTTGTGTTGTTCCAAGGGAAGCTAAAATAGGTTTATTCTATCTATAAATACACTTTGGATTCTGCATTAGGACTTTTGTGGGAGTGAGTTAAGAGGGCTCAGCTGCCAGCTTGGAAATGGATTTCTTCTCAGGAATTTTTTACTTCTCAGTGTAGTTGACTCATCCCAAGTCTTGCATTCCAAGGCTCAGTGAAGTCAGAAGGCTTTGAGGCAGATCTCATGTAGGCATTAAGGGGATATGGAGAGAATACAAGGGAGCCTTTCAGCACTGGTTAGAGCTACACATCAATTGCCTTCTGTTATCTAAAGTCCACTCAGGAACCCAATCGGTAGCAAAGAGCAACTACAACATTTTTTTTCCTTAGCTGAAAGCCTTGGTGAGTTTGGCTACTGAGGGAGACTTTCTGCTGGCTAATGGGAGGGAGGAAAATGTGCTTGGTGTCAGAAAAGAACTCCAGTGCAGTTTGGAACAGCGTTTCCAGAGAGCTGCTGCAGGGTTTGATTAACAATGTGCTGTGTTTTTCTTATGCCTTTCACAACAGCAGTGGATATATCCCTCAGAAGAGGTAAGAGGGGTTTGCATTTTTTCACCAAGCATGAGTGTTAAGTTACCAAGAGCAACAGAGGTTATGCCCAGAGCTATGCTTTTAAATACTGCTTTGGCACTGCAGTTTTGATTTGGGTGTAAAGTGTTAGCAGGCTGTGATTCTGAGTTCAAAACTTCCAGTAAGAAATGTGTTTTAATTCCCCCCTCTTAGAGCAGCCATGCACAAACATGGGAGAAAATATATATGGGGGGACTGGTGAGTGAAAAGTTGGACATGAGGTTGACATCCCAGAAGCTAACCTTGTGCTGGGTGTGAACAGCAGATGAAGGGAGAGGATTCTGCCCACCTGCTCTGCTGAAACCATTACCTGCAGTGCTGGGGTCAGCTCTGGAGTCCTGGGCACAGGAGAGGCATGGACCTGTTGCAGCAGGTCCACAGGAGGGTCACAAAAATGATCTAAGGGCTGGAACCCCTCTGCTGTGAGGACAGGTTGAGAGAGCTGGGGTTGTTGAGCCTGGAGAAGGCCCTAGAGAGACCTTCTTTTGGCCTTTTAGTACTTGCAGGGAGCCTATAAGATGAGGAGAGCCTTACCAGGTGCTGTTGTGACAGGGCAAGGGGTGATGGTTTTAAACAAAAAGAGGGAAGATTCAGACTAGGTCTGAGGAAGAAAATCTTTACACTGAGAGTGGTAAGACACAGATTGTCCAGAGATGTGGTGGATAACTCACCCCTGAAAACATTCCAGGTCAGGCTGGACAGGGCTTTGAGCAACCTGATGTAGCTGAAGATGTCATTGCCCACTGCAGGGGATTTGGCCTTAAAAAGTCTCTTCCAACTCAAAGCATTTCATGATTCTATAAGGCTAAGGGGAAATGAACATGAGGAGGGGGTGAAAGACATGGGGCTGCTGAGTCTGGATGGCCTTAAAGAGTCCCTTCCAACTCAAAGCATTTCATGATTCTACAAGACTAAGGGAAAATGAGCATGTATCCCATGGAGGGGTTTAAAATGGCCTGTCCTCACATCCCATTTGCTCTGAGCACATCACAAACGTTGCTCATCAGTTCTGTTTTCATCTGTACAAACAGGAAGGTTGGCAGATTGGGTCTGCAAAGAAATATTTACTGTGGAAAACAAAACTTGCTTTCTGCAGTCTAAATATTGGGGCTCTGCTACTGAGGCACAGCCAAAGGCATCCTTTTAGCTTATATAGCTTTTCACTTTGATCTTTTGTTTCCTTCTAATCAAAATAAGCTGTGCTGCTTCATGCACGAGGAGATCCTTGGCTTCTGACAGCCTGGAAACAGACATTGTTTACTTCCTGGGCAGTCAGCAACCTTAACAGTGCAGAGCAACGCTCAGAATTGGACTGTGTGAAAACATCTTGATACACTGCCATATGGGCTGTGGGGACAGAGTGGCTGAGAGCAGACAGGCAGAGAGGGAGCTGGGGCTGCTGGGAGAGAGGAGCTGAAGATGAGGCAGCAGTGCCCAGGTGGGCAGCAGAGCCAATGGCATCCTGGGCTGGCTCAGGAGCAGTGTGGGCAGCAGGACAAGGGAGGTTCTTCTGCCCCTGTGCTCAGCACTGCTCAGGACACACCTGCAGTGCTGTGTCCAGTTCTGGGCTCCTCAATTCAAGAGAGCTGTTGAGGTGCTGGAAGGTGTTGAGAGAAGGGCAGCAAGGCTGGGGAAGGGCCTGGAGCACAGCCCTGTGAGGAGAGGCTGAGGGAGCTGGGGGTGTGCAGCCTGCAGAAGAGGAGGCTCAGGGCAGAGCTCATTGCTGTCTGCAGCTGTGGCCAGGTGGGGTTGGGCTCTGCTGCCAGGCACCCAGCACCAGAAGAAGGGGACACAGCCTCAAGCTGTGCCAGGGCAGGTTCAGGCTGGATGTGAGGAGGAAGTTGTTGTCAGAGAGAGTGATTGGCATTGGAATGGGCTGCCCAGGGAGGTGGTGGAGTTGCCCTGCCTGGTGATGTTCAAGCCAAGCCTGGATGGGCTTGAATGACTCTTAGAGTCTTCAATTTGCATAAAATTCATAAGGGAGCTGGAAAGTGCAGGAGATGAAAGAATGGTGCTGTGTGGAGCAACTTCAGCTGTTAGAAGCAGCAAGGGAAGCCTTTTCCTAGTGCAGGGATTTTAACTGTTTTGTCTTCCTACAGTGCAGAACTCAAGCAAATCAGGGGACTGGAGCACTGCCTGAGGAGAGGCTGAGGGACCTGGGGCTCTTCAGTCTGGAGAAGACTGAGAGGAGATTTAATCAATGCTTATCAACATCTGAGGGCTGGGGGTCAGGAGTCGGGGGGGACAGGTTCTGCTCACTGCTCCCTGGGATAGGACAAGCAGCAATGGATGGAAGCTGCAGCACAGGAGGTTCCAGCTCAACACAAGGGGGAACTTCTTGACTGGAAGGCTCCCAGAGCCCTGGCACAGGCTGCCCAGAGAGGTTGTGGAGTCTCCTTCTGTGGAGCCTTTCCAGGCCTGTCTGGATGTGTTCCTGTGTGCCCTGAGCTAGATTGTATGGTCCTGCCCTGACAGGGGGGTTGGACTGGATGATCTCTTTGGGTCCCTTCCAACCCCTGACATCCTGTGATTAGCCTTTGCTACTGGTACTAAGAGGCATGGTCTCTGTAAGAGGCTTCTTTCCACTTCTGCAGGGCAGAGAGTGTGTCGGGGGGGCACACAGCAGCCCTGCTACAAAATCGTTTACTTCCACGACGCCTGGCGCAGAGTGAGCTATGAAGAGGCAGACCAAGCCTGCAGGGCTGACCGTGGCCAGCTCCTCAGTGTTGAAACAGCAGCAGAGCAAAGACTGATTGAAAAATTCATTCAGAGCCTCTTAGCTTCTGATGGAGACTTTTGGATAGGGCTCAGGAGGAAAAAAGAGGAGGTAGACAACAGTACAGAGTGCCAGAACCTCTACTCCTGGTCGGATGGAAGCACATCCAAGTTCCGGTAGGTACCTGTGGAATAAGCAGCCTGGAAAGCAGCCTGGTCAGAGACTGTCACCTGCCTTTAGCAGTCAGGATTCTCTCAAAGGAATCAAGCAGAGCACTGATTGTGCCCCTGTATTAGGCACTGGTGAGGCCACACCTCAAACACTGGGCTCAATTTTGAGTCCCTGACTCCAAGAAAGGCACTGAGCTGATGGAGCATGTTCAGAGAAGGCAACAAAGCTGATGAAGGGTCTGGAGAACAGGGCTGGTGAGGAGCAGCTGTGAGGGAACTGGAGGAGGCTGAGTAGCTGTGAGAGAACTGGAGGAGGCTGAGGAGAGACCTCATTGCTCTCCACAACTGCCTGGAAGAAGGTTGCAGTGAGGTGGGGGTTGGGCTCTTCTCCCTCGTAGCAGGTAATAGAAGAGAAAGAAATGGCCTGAAATTGTGCCAGGGGAGGGTTAGGTTGGAGATGAGGAAAGATATCTTTGCTGCAAGAGTGGTCAGGGATTGGAACAGGCTGCCCAGGGAGGTGGTGGAGTCCCTGTCCCTGGAGGTGTGCATGAAATGAGTGGACATGGCACTCTGGGACAGGGTTTAATGGCCATGGTGGATTGCTGGTTGGACTGGAATGATCTTAGAGAGCTTTTCCAACCCAAACTAAGCCTTCCAAAAAGAACACCTGAAATATTTTGTTATTGATCCTACTTTTACACAGGGGGTGAGGGGCAAGTGGGGTGTACTGAGCTGCAACTCTCTTCTATTCTGCCCTCTGTGTGTTCTATTCCCCCCTGAGCTTCTGCCTGTCCCATGACAAGTGGCCTCAAGTCTCCCTTGCCACATTTGTTGTATCTCTTAGGAACTGGTATGTGGATGAGCCATCCTGTGGCAGTGAAATCTGTGTTGTGATGTACCACCAGCCATCTGCCCCAGCAGGTGTTGGAGGGCCTTACATGTTTCAGTGGAATGATGACAGATGCAACATGAAAAATAACTTCATTTGCAAATACTCCTTAGGTAAGAAGTTACTCTGTAAATGTAAAACCCAGGCTGCTCCCAGGCCCCAAGAGGAAGTAGGAGGAGAGTGAAGTAACAGGAGAACCCTTGCTTGGCTTCACTGGGAAGATCTGGTGGGAGAGAGACACCTTTAAATGTAAACAAGTCCTGAGGAAAGCAATCTCAGGATCCAATCTCTGTAGCTGTTTGCTTTGTGACTTCTGGATTATCAGAGGATTTTTTTCCCTGCAGTATTTGAGATCTCAATTGGGGCCTGAAGGAAAAAATCTGGGGAGGGACTTTTGACAAGAACTTGTAGTGCTAGGATGAGGGGGGATGGATTGAAGCTGGAGGAGGGGAGATTTAGACTGGAGATTAGGCAGAAAGTCTTTAGAGTGAGGGTGAGGAGATACTGGCACAGGTTGGCCAGGGAGGTTGTGGAGCACAGAGAGGGAGGGTGAGGAGACACTGGCACAGGTTGCCCAGGGAGGTTGTGGAGCTCAGAGAGGGAGGGTGAGGAGACACTGGCACAGGTTGCCCAGGGAGGTTGTGGAGCACAGAGAGGAGGGTGAGGAGACACTGGCACAGGTTGCCCAGGGAGGCTGTGGAGCAGAGAAGATCAAAGATCACATTCTGTGCTCCTCTGCTTCACAACCTCCCTGGTGGTGTTCAGGGCCAGGTTGGATGAGACCTTGAGCAACCTGCACTAATGGGAGGTGTCCCTGCCCATTGAACTGGATGATCTTGGAGGTCCCTTCCAACCCAAACCATTGTATGGATCTATGACAGGCTGCTGGTGTTGTTGGGCTGCATTCAGCACATTTGATCTGTCAAGCTTGTGAGGAAATTGTACTTAACTTTTCCCTCTTTTTCCCTCCTCTTTCTTTTTAGAGAAGCCAACAAATGCTCCAATGGAAACTTCTCCCAGAGGTAAGCCATAAATATTTGCCTGGGGAGGTTTATTGCAGTGAAATCCCAATTTTCAGTTGCTATACTCTGTCACATTCATTGTCAAGGACACTCACAGGCTGAAAACTTACTTAGCAGGAAGCTTCCCTGCAGTTAGCACTTTCCTTATGCTAGTCCATGATCCACTCTGCAGCACCACAGTCTTGCTGTTGATGCAGTGTCTGGGATTGTTGGTTTTGGTTTTGAGGTGTTCAAGAAAAGACTGGATGAGGCATTTGGTGCCATGGTCTGGTTGACTGGATAGGGCTGGGTGCTAGGTTGGACTGGATGAACTTGGAGGTCTCTTCCAACCTGATTGATTCTATGATTCTATGAATTTCAAGGTTGGAAGGGACTCCAAGGGGGTTCCAAACTTTCTAGGTGAGAGTGGAGTTGCAGTGAGCTGGCTCAGCACCCTGCCAAGCTCAGTCTTCAAACTGCTCAATGCAGGGGAATCATAGAATGGGCTGGAAGGGACCTCCAAAGGTCATCCAGTCCAATCTCCACCACAGCCAGCAGGGACATTCTCATTTAGACCAGGAATCTTTTGGGAGATGATTCCAATCTAACTTTTCTCATGGGAAAACATTTCCTTCTGGAGTCCAATGGGAATCTCCCCAGCAGTAATTTGTCTCCATCACTCCTTGCCTTTTCTGTGGGACTCCTTGTAAGAAGAGGATCTCCATCCTCCTGCTACCAGTACACCTCACACATCTTTGCAGTTGGCAGCCTCTTCCATCTCCCCCCACCCTGACTGTTTATGGGTTTTAAACTCTTGCAGCTAACATCTGCAATATTAATTACTCTGGCAGCTAACATCAGTCAGAGTGGCTAAGAGCAGCCAAACAGAGAGGGATCTGGGGGTGCTGATTGATACCCGCCTGAACATGAGCCAGCAGTGTGCCCAGGTGGCCAAGAGAGCCAGTGGCATCCTGGCCTGCATCAGGAATGGTGTGGCCAGCAGGAGCAGGGAGGTCATTCTGCCCCTTTACTCCGCACTGGTTAGACCACACCTTGAGTGCTGTGTTCAGTTCTGGGCCCCCCAGTTTAGGAGGGACATTGAGATGCTTGAGCGTGTCCAGAGAAGGGCAACAAGGCTGGGGAGAGGCCTTGAGCACAGCCCTACGAGGAGAGGCTGAGGGAGCTGGGATTGGTTAGCCTGGAGAAGAGGAGGCTCAGGGCAGACCTTATTGCTGTCTACAGCTACCTGAGGGGTGGTTGTGGCCAGGAGGAGGTTGCTCTCTTCTCTCAGGTGGCCAGCACCAGAACGAGAGGACACAGCCTCAAGCTGTGCCAGGGGAGATTTAGGCTGGAAGTGAGGAGAAAGTTCTTCCCTGAGAGAGTCATTGGACACTGGAATGGGCTGCCCGGGGAGGTGGTGGAGTCGCCGTCCCTGGAGCTGTTCAAGGCAGGATTGGATGTGGCACTTGGTGCCATGGTCTGGCCTTGAGCTCTGTGGTAAAGGGTTGGACTTGATGATCTATGAGGTCTCTTCCAACCTTGGTGATACTGTGACACTGTGATCTGCAATATTAATTAAGCTGCTTCTTTCTAGCTGTTGCCACAGAGCCCTTGAAGCCAGTATTCCCAGAGGGAGGCCATAAGAAAGATGCTAATGTAACAGTTGTGGAAACCAAAGGTAAGTTGTGCATTCAGCACCTCACCTGCTGTTTCTCTGACTCTGCAGGACCACATTTCTCATCTGTGCCTGCAAACAGCCAACATTTCAGTGGGAAATGTTGGACCCTAATTGCAGAAGACTGAATTTACACATGAGCCATCTGAAAAAAGAAAAACCTAACACTTCACTCAAATCTTTCCCAGTAGAAACCTAAACTGATTGCTTGGCTACCAAAATCTGAATCTAGAGGTGTGGATCTAAACCTAGAGACTATTTATAAGGGTTTGTAGTGATAGGATGAGGGGGGATGGATTGAAGCTGGGAGAGGGGGGAGTGAGAGTGGAGATGAGGAAGAAATTGTTGACAGTGAGGGTGGTGAGACACTGGCACATATTGCCCAGGGAGGTTGTGGAGAGCAGAAAGGGAGGGTGAGGAGACACTTGTACAGGTTGCCCAGGGAGGTTGTGGAGCACAGAAGCACCAAATGTGATCTTTGATCACATTTGGTGCTTCTGTGCTCCACAACCTCCCTGGAAGTGTTCAAGGCCAGGCTGGATGAGTCCTTGGGCAAGCTATGCTGGTGGGAGGTGTCCCTGCCCGTGGCAGAGGGTTTGGAACTGGTTGATCTTTGAGACCCTTTCCTACCCAAAGCATTCTATGAACCAATGACAAAGTTTTGGGGCTGGAGAAGATATTTTTGTGCAATCACTTTCAAATGTCTAAATTGTTCCTATTTTGTTTGTGAGTATTCTTATGGAAACCTCTCCATTTCTTCTTGCCACATTGGCTTCTCCCTCTCCAAGCTCACTTTGATGATTGATCTCTGTCAGAATTGCTGCCTTTAAGAAGAAACAGATACTGCTAACTTGTGAGCAAAGCTAGAAGCCCATTCAGATGTGATGCAGCTGCTTCTTGCAGCTGTTCTTCTGTGCACATCAAAAGCAACTGGGAGTGAACTAAATCTGGAATCTGTTTTTTTACTCCTAGAACCTGTTCAGAGCCTTGCCTACATCCTTATTCCTAGCATTCCTGTGCTGATTCTCCTGATGGCCATTACAGCCATCTTCTGGTTCTGGATTTTGGTGAAGAGGTAAGTGACATGTTTGTGTACCTTGGCCTGGCAATCATTTTAGAGATAGCTTCAGGATCCTGTAAGGTGATGTGGAGAGGATTGCTTTCAGCCAGATGAATGTTTAAAAAGTGGCAGGGATGCTCCAGGCTGAGTTATTTGTGATGTAAAAATCTGGTCTAAAATCTGGTCAGCCTGGTCTAGGGGAAAGTGTCCCTGCTCATGACAGGAGGTTGGAACCAAATGATCTTAAAAGTCTCTTCCAACCCAACCCAATGTATGAGTCTAGAAAGAATAAAGCACATTGTTGCACCTGGGTGGGCACAAACCCAAGCACAGCTCCAGGCTGGGTGGGGAATGGCTGAGAGAAGCCCTGAGGAAAAGGACCTGGGGGTCTGGGGTGATGCAAAGCTCAACAGGAGCCTGCAGTGTGAGTGCAGCCCAGACACAACCCTGTGCTGGGCTGCAGCAAGAGCAGTGTGGGCAGCAGGGCAAGGGAGGGGATTCTGCCCCTTGGCTCTGCTCTCCTCAGACCACACCTGGAGTCCTTGTGCAGTTCTGGAGCCCCAGCACAAGCTGTTGGAAAGAGGAGTCATGAAGATGGTGAGAGGGCTGTGGCAGCTCTGCTATGAGAATAGGCTACAAGAGCTGGGGCTCTGCAGCCTGGAGAAGGCTTGGAGGAGACCTTGGAGTGGCCTTCAGTATCTGAAGGGGACCAAGAGGAGGGCTGTGGAGGGACTATTGACAAGATCTTGTAATGATAGGAGGAGGAATGGGTTTGAAATGGCAGAGGGGAGATTGAAACTGGGTGTTAGGAAAGGGTTCTTTGCAGTGAGGGTGCTGAGACACTGGCACAGGTTGCTCAAGGAGGTTGTGGATGCTCCCTCCCTGGAGGTGCTCAAGGCCAGGTTGGATGAAGCCTTGAGTGACCTATTCTAGTGGGAGGTGTCCCTGCAGGGGGTTGGAAGTGGATGAGCTTTGAGGTTCCTTCTAACCTAAACCATTCTATGATTCTATGAATCTGTAATGGACACAAACTTGAACATAAAAAGTTCAGTCTAAACACCAAGAGGAACTTCTTTACTTTGAGGGTGGCAGAGAGACTGTGGAGACTCCATCTCTGGAGTCATTCAAAACCTGCCTGGATGCCATCCTGTGAAGCCTGCCCTAGGTGATCCAACCCTGGCAGGAGGCTTGGACTAGGTGATCTGCAGAGGTCTCTTTCAACCCTTGTGATGGTAATAGGCAGCTGAGTATGAGCCAGCAGTGTGCCCAGGCAGCCAAGAAGGCCAGTGGCATCCTGGCTTGGATTAAAAATGCTGGGTCCAGCAGGAACAGGGAGGGGATTGTTCCCTTGGACTTGGCTTCGGTGAGGCCACACCTTGAGTGTTGTGTTCAGTTTTGGGCACTGCAATACAGGAGAGATGTGGAGGTGCTGGAGTGGGTCCAGAGGAAGGCAACTAAGCTGGGAAAAGGCCTGGAGAATAAATTTGATGAGGAGAGACTGAGGGAGCTGGGGATGGTTAGTGTGAGGAAGAGGAGGCTGTGGGGAGACAGCTATCTACTGCTACCTGAAGGGACACTGTGGAGAGGCTGCCACTAGTCTCTTCTCACAGGTAACTGGAGACAGAACAAGGGGGAATAGCCTCAAGCTGAGGCTGGGGAGGTTTAGAGTGGACATTAGGAAAAAGTTTTTCACAGAGAGAGTGGTCAGGGACTGGAATGAGCTGCCCAGGGAGGTGCTGCAGTCACCCAGCCTGAAGGTGTTTAAGAGTCGTTTGGATGTGGTATTTAGGGAGATTAATCTTGTAGAGTAGGGTTCTAGGTTGACCCTGGTGATCCTGAGGGGCTCTTCCAACCTGGATGTTGCTGTGATCCTGTGCTTGTTACATGACTGTAAGAGCTGTGCTATTGCTTTCTGTTTGCCTCTCTGAAAGCAGCACATTTTGACTTGCCCTCTTTCCTCCATCCCTCAGGAGACAGGAGCGAATAGATGTGAGCCCAAAGGAGGAAGATGCATGGCTGTCTAACCTCAGGAGGAACAGTCCAAACCTGGACATTTACAAAGTGATCAAGAAGCAATCAGAAGCAGATCTGGCTGGAACCAGGCCTGACACCAAGAACTCTTCCTTCCGCACCCAGGTAGAGAAGGTGCTTGACAGCCCCTTCAGGGATTACGACGATGCAGCAATGAACACATCCACGAGTGGCTTTGTGACACTGGCCAGCACTGAGAGTGGCTTTGTTACCAATGATATCTATGAACCATGTGGAAATCATGCAGGGAGGAGCAAAGAATCAACCTGGGTGGAGAATGAGATTTATGGATATTAAAGCAACTCACTCCAAAATGCCTGGAATCTGGGTGACAAAGTGACCATCGACATGAGCTACCCTGAGCTTGTTTTAACAGTGAGGGGGTGAGCTCCATCCTGGTCTTGCCTTGTCCCTGAACTCTTCTCTGTTTCTTTAAAGAACAGGGTGGGAAGGTTTCAAGCTCTAAACAACAGAATGTTTGCATTTGGCTTTGCATCAACCCCCCTTTTGCCCCAGGAATGGCTTAATACTCTCAATTCCTTTTTGTGCTCCAAAGATGTACCTTTAAAATGAAAGGACAATCATAGAATCAGTCAGGGTTGGAAGGAACCACAAAGATCATCTAGTTCCAACCCCTCTGCCATGGCAGGGACACCCTACCCTAGATCAATCCAAGCTCCCTATTTATTTAACTGATCATAGAATCAGTCAGGGTTAGAAGGGACCACAAGGATCATCTAGTTCTAATCCCCTTACCATGGGCAGGGACATCCTATCCTAGATCAATCCAAGCTCCCTATTTATTTAACTGATCATAGAATCAGTCAGGGTTGGAAGGGACCACAAGGATCATCTAGTTCTAATCCCCTTACCATGGGCAGGGACATCCTATCCTAGATCAATCCAAGCTCCCTATTTGTTTAACTGATCATAGAATCAGTCAGGGATGGAAGGGACCACAAGGATCATTTAGTTCCAACCCCCCTGCCATGGGCAGGGACACCCTACCCTAGATCAATCCAAGCTCCCTATTTATTTAACTGATCTGCTCATCCTCAAAGGTGTTTAAAGACAGAAGTCCATCACTGGTGACATATTTAACTGATCTGCTCATCCTCAAAGGTGTTTAAAGACAGAAGTCCATCACTGGTGACATATTTAACTGATCTGCTCATCCTCAAAGGTGTTAAAAGGCAGAAGTCCACCACTGGTGACATCTGGATTCTCATAGGTCTCTTTCATAACCTACGGTATGGTGGCAAGGAAAGGTTTCTGTTCAGCTTCTTTCCCTGAGTATTTATTGTGTGCACACTGTGATGGACAGGAATGTGGTGTGGAAATGAAGTGCAATGCTTCTGCTGTCTGAGCTTTGCCTGAAGATGTCATGCAAAGCTAAAAGAAAGGTGTAGGTCGAGGCAACCTTAACACTCTGAAATGCTTACTGAAACCAGCACTCTTGGAATGTATTTCTAAACTCACAAAAATTTGTGTCTGCTTTGTCTGGCTTTACACTTGGGGTTGTTAAGCTCCAGGTTTTGAATCCATCTGGGTTTTGGGTTGTGGAATTTTTTGCCTCTTTGATCACAGACCAGGATATGGAGGAAGACTGACCAAACAAATTCATCATGCCAGGCAGGAACACCAATATTACTCACCCATTCCTCTGCAGGTGAGTGTTTCCAGCTCCAGGAGGGTGATACTCTGCTTCCAACAAGTCTGCCAATGAAGCATCTGAAATTAATTCATCTCTTTAGAGGGTTCCTTGAAAGTTTGCTCTTCTCCACTGCATGGAAACATATAACTGGGGAGGGGTTGGAAATGAAGGAAAAGCAATGTGCATAAGCCACCAGGAAACAGAGATGTGCCAAAGGCTTTGGCAGGAGGTGTTTTATGTGGGACTGAAACAACAAGAGAAACGAGAGCAGGACGTGGCTGTGAGTTCACTCTGCCAATGTAAATATGCAGGAAGATGTTTCTGGCTCAGGCTGCTGTGGCTGTCTCTTGCAGATATGGAAATATTTCAGTCAGTGGCCACAGCTGCTGCTCTCATTTCCTGAACGTTGAAGGTAAGGCTGGATGTGCACAATGGCTCTGTCCTGCATAGCTGTGGTATCAGAGCGGCTGCCAGTCTCACACTGTACCTCCACTATGTCCTGGTGCAAGATGAAGCCCTGGGAAGGTGTAATCCTTTTTAAAAAGAAATAAATCTATCTGTTTTGAAACTGTCACTTGGTTAGCAACCAGTCCTCCTGAAAAGCAAAATCCTGCTGCAGGAATCAGAGAGTCACAGAATGCCAGGTTGGAAGGGACCCCAAGGATCATCTGCTCCAAGCTTTCTAGGTGAGAGTAGAGCTGCAATGAGCTGGCTCAGCACCTTGCCAAGCTCAGTTTTCAAACTGCCCAATGGAAGGGACTCCACTGCTGCCCTTGGCAGATGATTCCAATCTCTGGCTGTTCTCATGGGGAAACATTTTCTTCTGGAGTCCAGTGGGAATCTCCCCAGCAGTTACTTGTCTCCATCACCTCTTGTCTTCTCCATGGGACTGCTTGTCAAAAGGGAGTCTCCCATTCTCCTGGCAGTCACCCTTTATGTACTAGAAAGTAGTCACTGTTGGGTTCTTGCCACATCCAGTGTTTGCAAGGCCACAGTCAGTGTTCTTTTACCAAGCAATTTTGTCTCTATTTCCTTTTACTCTTTTCTCTTTTTGTTACTCCTCTTTTTGGTTTTCTTTTGGTAAGCAGCAGGCATTTTACTGACATTGAAAAACAGGAAATGAGAGGAAAAAGCTCAAGCCAGATGTTGGCTTAGGTGTGTAAACATGTAAAACCCATATTTTGGCAAGTGAGTGCATACCCTGGTCTTTTTTTGCTGCTGGCTTATTGAATGCAGCTGCATGTGTTGAGCATCTCTGGAAGTTATCACAGCTTCACAGATTGCTTTGGGTTGGAAGAGAAAGTTTATCTTCTCCAACCCCCCTGCAGTCACTGGGGACAATTCCAACTAGACCAGGCTGCCAAGGGCCACATCAAGGCTGATCTTGAATGTCTCCAGGAACAGGGCTTCAACCACATCCCCAGGCAACCTGTTCCAGGACTTCACTACCTGTGTTGTGCAGAACTTCCTCCTGATATCCAATTTAAATCTTCCCTGCTCCAGTTTCAAACCATTGCCCCTTGTCCTATTGCTTCAAAGCCTACTAAAGTGTCCCTCCCCATCCTTCCTGTAGGTCCCCTTCAGATATTCAGATATCAAAGGTCAGCTCTAAGGTATCCTTGGAACCTTCTCTTCTCCAGGCTGAACACGTTCAGTTCTTTCAGTGTGTGTTCATAGGGGAGGTGCTTCAGCCCTCTGATCATCTTCACGGTCTCCTCTGGACCCACTCCATCAGGTCCATATGCCACTTTTGTTAGGGGTCACAGAGCTGGACATAGCCCTCCAAGGGAGGTCTCCCCAGAGCAGGGCAGAGGGGCAGCATCACCTCTCCTCATCCTCTGGCCATGCACGTTTGGTTACAGCCCAGGATGCCACTGGCCTATTAGAAGGGTAGGTAATTTTATACCTTCTTTTCTCTGACATCTCCTTTAGCAGAGCCTCGCAGCTGTGGTGTAATGTCCAGGATCATTGCCCACAAGATGGCATCTGTGTTCCACAGTTCATACCACACAGCCAAGTGATGAAAACAGCTCCTCTATACCAGTGCTTGTGGGCAGGAAGGGAACATTTCATTACTAAAACCTTTGTTTATAATAAGAGCATCTGAGAATATTCATTAGGGAATATTTTGCACAACGTAGGAAAAAGTTACTTTTAGCACACCAAGCTCACATCATGCTGAAGTTGTTGCTTGGTCAGGATTCCAGCCTCCTGAAAACAAAAAAAATGGGGTGAAACAGGAGTGGAATCTCCAAAGTAGCATCTTAGGATGCCACCCTTTGCTCTTCAGGTAGGATTATGGTAAGTTTGCTCGTGCACCTATCAATCATTGAAGAGCATGGGTGCCTGACTGACTCAAGTCATGTTAGTCATTGCCAGAACTTTGTAACAGCAGTTACTATCCACAGCAGCCTCAGTCAGCAGCAGCAGCATCTCAAAATGCCATTCCTCAGAGGAATCTCATGGTTGAAGCCCAGTTCCTGGAGGCATTCAAGATCAGCTTTGCTGTGGCCCCAGGCAGCCTGCCCTAGTTGGAGGTATCCCTGCTGCCTGCAGGGGTGTTGGACAAGATGACCTTTGAGGGTCTCTTCCAAGCCAATGCAACCTGTGAAGCCAGCAGTGCAGCAAAGGACAAGCAAGAACCTTTCATGGAGGTCTTTGGCTGCCTTTGCAGAACAGTCCTTGCTGGTTGGCATGTAAAATATTCAAGCAACTTCCCACAAGGACGAGGCAGCTTTCCACACAAGATGTGCAGACAAAGGGAAAGCAGGAGGCAGATGTTTGGCTCCTGGCTCCTTCCATGAGATTTTTGTGGGCACAGTGTGTTCTGAGACGTGTGTTGAGTCCACTGCACTCCATGTTCTTAAAAGGCCTGTGACTGATGCTGGAAGTGCAGCTTACTGGGAGAGGATTCCAGTCTCCTGCTATTCTCCTGCTGGAGTCCAATGGGAATGCCTCCTCTTAAACACCTCCACAGATGGGGACTCCACCACCTCCTCAGGCAGCCCATTCCAATGCCAATCACTCTTTTCATGAAGAATTTCTTCCTAACACCCAGCCTGAACCTGCCCTGGCACAGCTTGAGGCTGTGTCCCCTTCTTCTGGTGCTGGGTGCCTGGCAGCAGAGCCCAGCCCCACCTGGCTACAGCCTCCCTGCAGGCAGCAATGAGCTCTGCCCTGAGCCTCCTCTGCTGCAGGCTGCACCCCCCCAGCTCCCTCAGCCTCTCCTCACAGGGCTGTGCTCCAGGCCCCTCCCCAGCCTTGCTGCCCTTCTCCAAACACCTTCCAGCACCTCAACAGCTCTCTGCAATGGAGGGACCCAGAGCCGGACCTCCTCTCTCTTCTCAAGGCTGACCCAAGCCAGCTCTCAGCCTTTCCTCACACGCCAGGGGGCTTCAACTCCGCTGCAGGCGCCACGCCGACCCTGCCGAGAGCTGAGGGGAGGAGCTGGGGAAGAGATCCCCACAGCTCCTGCGGGCAGCAGGCCCAGGCCGGGCGCGCTGCGCAGGCCGCGGGGAAGGGGCGCGCAGGGGAGGCCGGGACAGGGCACGGCAGGGCAGGGCGGGGCGGGGCAGTGGGGGCCGCTCCGCCCCGCTCCGCCCCGCCCGGCCCCGCCCCGCTCGGCCCCGCCCCGCCGCGCTGTCCGCCGTTGCCATGGCGAAGCTCCGCCCCCGCTGACGCGCTTGTGACGCGCGGTTGGTGGCGGAGGGCGGAGGGGGCGGGGCGGCAGCAGGGCGCCGCAGGCACACTCGAGCCGCCGCCGCCGCCGCTCGCCCCGGAGCCGCCGCCGCCGCCCCCCGCGCCCAGCATGGTAATGGCCGAGCCCCGGCGGCCCCCCCCCGCTGCTGCCCCGCGGGCTCGGGCCCGTCCGCGTCGGTTTCTACGACATCGAGGGCACGCTGGGCAAAGGCAACTTCGCCGTGGTCAAGCTGGCGCGGCACCGCATCACGCGGAGCGAGGTGAGGCGCGGCTACGGGGGGCCGCCCTCGCCCCCTGGCCCGGCCTAGCCCGATCGTGCTGCCGGTCCCCTGCCGTGGCCTCAGAGGGCCTCGCCCGGTCGGGCGTGGAGCAGCAGGGCTGTGGGGCCCAGAGGCGCGGGAGCGTTCGGGGTTTAGGGGGGCGGCGGCCGTAGGGCTGCGGGGCTGCAGCTGAGGTCGGGCTGGGTTCGGGGTCACCGCGGAGCAGCAGGCGGGCAGCTGGGCTCAGGGCTCTGGGGCTCAGCGCAGGAGCTGGGGCTGGCCTGGGTGGCTCGGCGGGGGCGGGCAGCAGCCCTCCTCCTCCGGGCTGCTTGCTCCTTTTGTCCCTTCCGGCACTGGAGCTCACTCCTGCAGGGCAGGGAGCGGATGTCTGATTTGCTTGAGGTGTTGGGCTGCGGGCAGGCTCTAGAGAAAAGCCCTGTACGCCGCTCCTGGTTCTTTCCTTGCCTGCCTATTCTGGCAAGGACAGCGATGGAGCCTCCCGGCCTGGCCGTGGCGGAGTGCCCCAGGCTCGGGGCACGGGCGGTGCGTTGCCATCGCAGAGAGGAGGATGCTCGGGCTGGAAGGGTGCAGGGGCAGGCAGCTGCCAGCTTAGTCGGTGAGCGCAGCACCAGGCAATGATAACTTTCTCTTGCTAGGAAAGGTTCCAACCTTCTCTTGTGCCTGCTTTCAGGAGCATTTAATGACTTCCTGCCCTCGCCAGTACTTGCACTCCTTCTGCCTTCATAATCTGCTTTAGCAAAGGAACTTCTGTGCGTGTGGTGTGTGTTCCCTGGGCTCTTCAATACATCATCCTGCTGGTTAACTGGATTCAACCATGTTTAGCCTCTTTGTTTAACTTCTCCCCTACCCAACGTCACATTCATCTGTGCTTTAATAAACTTCCAGTGGAAGGATCTTTAGCTCCTTAGGAGGTGGAAAGGCCATACCTGTATACTGTCAGGTCTGTACTGTAGGGAGATCAGTGCTGTGTTGCTGTTGAAGCTTGCTTAGAAAGCCCCTTTAGGAAGGACTATTTTGTTAGACTCTTTTCTGAATCTCTCTGCTTGAACCCTTTAAACTTAGACCTTATTTGTTGCTGAGCTTCCTTAGCATCAGTACTTTGAAACTGATAGCAGGTGAACATGAGGATAGACTGAATTGGGGTCGTTCAGCCTTGAGAAGAGAAGGCTTAGGGATCAGTACATAAAGGGAGACTACCAGGAGGATGGAGACTCCCTTTTGACAAGGAGTGCCATGGAAAAGACAAGAGGTGATGGGGACAAGTTACTGCTGGGGAGATTCTCATTGGACTCCCAAAGAAAATGTTTCCCCATGAGAACAGCCAGAGATTGGAATCATCTGCCAAGGGCAGCAGTGGAGTCCCTTCCATTGGGCAGTTTGAAGACTGAGCTTGGCAGGGTGCTGAGCCAGCTCATTGCAGCTCCACTCTCACCTAGAGAGGTTGGAGCAGATGATCCTTGGGGTCCCTTCCAACCTGGCATGCTGTGAATACAAAACTAAATCAACCACGAAGCAAGAGGTGGACATAAGACAGCAGTAGGTGATGTATGCAAACAACCTCAGGAATCAGCAACACAAAACCTGCATGATTAAACAGCCAAAGAAGTTGTAGGGAAGGAAAAATGAGGGGACCTAAGTATATTTGTAACCACAGAGGGAGTGCTTGGCTCTCTCTAATGATAGTCCATGCAGGGTGCACCAGAGAGGGGTATGTGGTTGAATGTGACCTTTGCTCTGCTGGTTGCATGTGTGGTTGTTGGCCATCTAAGAGAAGGACACGTGCTTTCCTGCCCTGCTCATGTGTCCTGTTGCTGAGGAGGATCCCAGGGTAACTTTTGTTAATGAATTGTGCAGAAATAAGCAAAAATTCTCCTCTGAAGAGGAGGGGACAAAGGAAAGAGAACAGAAGTAATGGAAAGTGTAAAGTTGAAGAAGGTTCTGCACTTTGGCCATGACAACCCAAAGCAGCGCTACAGGCTGGGGACTGAGTGACTGAGAACAGCCAGGAAGAAAGGGACCTGGGGGTGCTGGCAGAGAGGAGCTGAAGATGAGGCAGCAGTGTGCCCAGGTGGGCAGCAGAGCCAATGGCATCCTGGGCTGGATGTGTGGCCAGCAGGACAAGGGAGGGTATTTCTTCCCTTGTACTCAACACTGGTCAGGTCACACCTTGAATGCTGTGTGCAGTTCTGGGCTTCTCGATTCAAGAGGGATATTGAGATGCTGGAAGGTGTCCAGAGAAGGGCAGCAAGGCTGGGGAGGGGCCTGGAGCACAGCCCTGTGAGGAGAGGCTGAGGGAGCTGGAGGGGTGCAGCCTGCCCAAGAGGAGGCTCAGGGCAGAGCTCATTGCTGTCTGCAGCTGCCTGCAGGGAGGCTGTAGCCAGGTGGGGTTGGATTCTGCTGCCAAGCACCCAGCACCAGAAGAAGGGGACACAGCCTCAAGTTGTGCCAGGGCAGGTTAGGAGGAAGTTGTTGTCAGAGAGAGTGATTGGCATTGGAATGGGCTGCCCAGGGAGGTGGTGGAGTCACTGTCTGTGAAGGTGTTCATGCAAAACCTGGCTGGGGCACTTAGTGCCATGGCCTGGTTGATGGCCAGGTGGGTGCTAGGTTGGACTGGATGAGCTTGGAGGTGTCTTCCAACCTGCTTAGTTCTATGATTCTATGAAGATGAATGTTTGCTGCTAGGGAAATTTGGGGACATGTGGAACAGGAAACAGCAGTGAAAAGCTCTGCAAAGAGATAAAGGTCCTGCTTGGGAAAGAAAAATGACACAATGCACCTGAGGGATGAAGGAAAGTCTTGGGGAAACAGTCTGTGTGAGAGCTGTGCCACTCACCCTCCCCCAGAACTCTGTAACTGATACCCCCAAAGGCTCAGTGCTCCACAGAAGAGTGCTGGCCCTTGCTCCTGGGATGAAGGTGAAACCCTGAAGTGCAGCCCTGTAACATACCAAACAGCTCTCCTTGAAACTTTCCTCCTCCCAAGAATTTGCTTCCTTTTTTCCCCCTGTCCTTGTGACACAGCTGAGGTTATGGCCGCAAGTGAGCTGCTGCTGAGTGCTCAGTTCCTTCTCCCATCACTAGAAAGAACTTGCTGGGCTTTAAGTATTTCCCAGTGGGTTTTCTCTGTGTCTTCTATCATCCCTGCAAGACAGGTGAAAACTCAAGACCCACAAGAACATCTAATCTGCATCTGACTGTCAAAGCAGTGCTGCCAGCTGCTGCTGTGCTGCTTCTCCTGTGGAAGCCTGCAACTGCATGCACATGCATCATCCACAGAGCCACAGAATGGGTTGGGTTGCAAGGAAACACAAAGATCATCCAATTCCAACCCCCTGCCACGGGCAGGGACACCTTCCACTAGCCCAGGTTGCTCAAGCCTCACCCAGCCTTGAATATCCTCACAGAGGAGGCATCCACAACTACTCCGGACAACCTGATCCAGAGTCTCAATGACTTAGCTAAAGAAGTTTGCCATTTGTTAACAGGTTACAGATGTAGCAGCACAGGTTTGATCTCTCAACAGGATGACAAAGGTAGCAAGTAGCCTGCAGACACAGTTGCTCGTTCTTTAGTGCTCCAAAACAATGTTTCCAACATTTGCAAGGTCATCTATAGTATTTTTCTGGCTTCGTGGTTGTCTGCAGGAGTTCAGTATTAAGGGACTTAATAAAGAGTCTTTCATTAGTGCTGTCATGACAGAATCACAGAATGGCAGGGGTTGCAAAGGTCCTCAAACATCAAGTCCAAGCATCCTGCCAGAGCAGGTCACACAGGAACACAGCCAGGTGGGTTTTGAAAGTCACCAGAGAAGGACACTCCACAACCTCCCTGGGCAGCCTCTCCAGGGCTTCAGCACCCTCACAGTGCAGTTTTTCCATATGTTCCAGTGGCACCACCTCTGCTCCAACTGGCACCCATTGCCCCTTCTCCTGTCATGACACATCTCTGGGCAGAGCATGGCTCTGTCCTCCTCACATTGCCCTGTACATCTTTAGCAGCAGCAATGAGGGCAGCCCTCAGGCTCCTCTGCTCCAAGCAGCTCCCTCAGCCTGTCCTCACAGGGAGATGCTCCACTGTTTCCTTGCTTCCATGCTTGTCTAAGAGGGATGTGGGCTCAGTCTGTGCTCCAGGCCCCTCCCCAGCCTTGCTGCCCTTCTCTGGACATGCTCCAGTTGACAATCACGTTAAGATGGAGACCTTAGAGCATCCTTCCAGGACCTGAAGGGGGCTACAAGAAAACTGGGGAGAGGCTTTTGACAAGGACTTGGAGTGATAGGAAGAGAGGGAATGGATTGAAGCTTGAGGGTGAGGAGACACTGGCACAGGTTGCCCAGGGAGGTTGTGGAGCACAGAGAGGGAGGGTGAGGAGGCACTGGCACAGGTTGCCCAGGGAGGTTGTGGAGCACAGAGGGAGGGTGAGGAGACACTGGCACAGGTTGCCCTGGGAGGTTGTGGAGCACAGAGGGAGGGTGAGGAGACACTGGCACAGGTTGCCTAGGGAGGTTGTGGAGCACAGAAGCACAGAATGTGATCTTTGATCACATTCTGTGCTTCTGTGCTCCACAACCTCCCTGAAGGTGTTCAAGGCCAGGTTGGATGAGCCCTTGAGCAACCTGTGCTGGTGGTAGGTGTCCGTGCCCATGGCAGAGGGCTGAAGGTGGATGAGCTTTAAGGTCTCTTCCAACCCAACCCATTCTGTGAATCTCTGACTCTCTGGAGATGGTTGATAAGACAAAGCACAACTAAACCTTAGAGCAGCTGTTTTAAACAGCTGCTTTGGACACTTACAGGAGAACTTGCCTGGAGCTGTTACTGGAGAAGGTTGAGTTTTGTGCTGTGATTAAGCCTCGTTTAGCACCATGAAGTTGTGGAGCAGTTGTGGGTCAGGATTATACATCCCTAAAAATCCTTTCCCTGGAGCAGCATAAAGAGCATTGGGCACAGAATGTCCTCTTGTTCTATTGCTGGTTGCCTGGGAGCAGAGCCCAACCTCACCTGGCTATCTTTCAGGTAGTGAAGATAGATGCAGCAAGGGGGTAGGGGAAGAACCAGAGGAACAGCAGGCTCCATTCTCCTTACATCTGGAGATCATTCAACCAAATAGTGCAAAACTGGACAGATAGGGAGAATGAAGTGAAAAACCAGAGAGGCAGCATGAAATAAATCAGTGGGAGAAGTGTTAGACGTGGGTTGCTTTTAATAACTCTTTCCTAACGTGTAGCAGTTTTGTCTTTGTGGTGGTTTGGTTTGATGACTTTGGCATTTTGTGACTTTCTGAGTGAAGTGATTGCTTCTTAGGCTAATAAACTCTGCTTGCAAGACAGAAAGCAAACCCTGACAACCTAACAAAACCATAAGCAGGAGTGATTTTTATTAGGTGTGATCTGAAATTAAGCCAGGGAGATTTAAAGGTGTGAGGCTTGTGTAGTGGGGTGGGTTGTTTTCTGCTTGAGCTGCCATGGCTGATTGCTTGCATCCTCTGCTGCCACATGGCAGATAATCAGGCCAAATAAGGAAGCAGTTTGCTGGTTTGCCTTTCTAAGTGAGCAAAGCAAGCTGGAGATGGGTAGGTTCAGGCTGGATGTGAGAAGGAAGTTGTTGAGCAGGAGAGTGATGAGAGGCTGGAATGGGTTGCCCAGGGAGGTGGTTGAGACCTCATGCCTGGAGGTGTTTGAGGCCAGGCTGGCTGAGGCTGTGGCCAAGCTGATCTAGGATAGAGTGTCCCTGCCTATGGCAGGGAAGTTGGAATTGGCTGCTCCTTGTGGTGCCTTCCAACCCTGACTGATTCTATGATTCTTGAATGTGGGAGCCCCAAACTGGACACAATTCCATGTGTGGTCTTACCATGGCAGAGTAGAGGGGGAAGAGAACCTTATGGGGGGTTGGAACTGGCTGCTCCTTGTGGTGCCTTCCAACCCTGACTGATTCTATGATTCTAAAAGGGAATCTGCTGAGGGAATGAGCAATTGCTGGAGGGAGAAGTCAATGAGAGTGCAAATCTGGAAAGACATAAGTGGGAAGTAAGCATTTGGATAGTCCAGGTCCCAACATGGAACTGTTTGAGCCAGTCCAGAAGAGGCTATGAGGACGCTGATAGGGCTGCCAGCAGCTCTGTTCTGAGGACAGGCTGAGAGAGTTGGGGCTCTGCACCCTGGAGAAGAGAAGGCTTCAAGAAGACCTTGAAGTGTCCTTCCAGGATCTGAAGGGCTACAGGAAGGTTGAGGAGGGACTATTGACAAGGTCTGGTAATGACAGGAGGAGGAGGAATGGGTTTGAACTGGCAGATGGGAGATTCAGACTAGATGTTAGGAAAGGGTTCTTTGCAGTGAGGATGGTGAGACACTGGCACAGGTTGCCCAGGGAGGTTGTGGATCACAGACAGTGAGGGTTGTGGATCACAGAATCACAGAATGTGACCAAAGATGACATTATCCGATCCACAACCTCCCTGGAGGTGTTCAAAGCCAGGTTAGATGGGGCCTTGAGTGACCTGTTCTAGTGGAAGCTGTATCTGCCTATGACAAAGGGTTGGAACTGGATGATCCTTGAGATCCCTTCCAACCTAATCCATTCTATGATCCTTTCCCCAGTCTAAATCTGCCCTCCTCAAGCTTCAAGCCATTGCCCCTCATCCTCCCACTACAAAGCTGTAAGGCTTTAGTGGTCTGGTGTAGTGGAAGGTGTCCCTGCCTGTGCCAGGAGAGCTGGAACCAGATGATCTTTTCTAACCCAAACCATTGTATGAATTCTATGAACCCAGACCCATCTTTGGAACACTGCAAAATCATATTTGCTGTGGGCAGTGGTCTTGGTCTGCTTCAGCTATCCAAGAGTGCATCCTGCATCTTGAAAGCTACTTTTCACTGATTACAAAGCTACATCCTTTTATTCCCTGATGGTTGGGGGGAAAGCCAAGTGACTTCTGAACAGGATATCCAGCAGCAGCCTTTTGAAGTGAAGCCATGAAATAGTTAATTCTGCATTCAGGTGGGTCCATAATCAGCCTTACTGGAGATAATGAGGTTCACCTCCCGTGGAGTTTTGCCTGCTGCAGAGCATCTGTCTCCTATAGTTCAGTAGTTTGTGAAATGTGGTTGTGATTGGAAGCATTCCTGTGACTTGGATTGTTTGCTCCTGCTTAAGGATTAATGATGTGATATTCAGAGGGGATAAACACCACTGATGTATTCAGCACTCTTAAGGATTCTTACCTTCCTCGTGGGTTTCAGAGCAGCTCAATTGTTCTGTTTTCTAAGCTGACTGAAACCTGTCTGCAAGGTTTGGCTGCCAAACAGATCTGTACAGAGCAAAACTGCCTGCTTTGACCATGGAATCATGGAATTAGAAGCATAGAATCAGTCAGGGTTGGAAGGGACCAGAAAGACTGAAAGAGTTGGGGCTGTGCTGGCTGGAGCAGAGGAGGCTCCCAGGGGACCTTCTTGTGGCCTGCCAGGAGCTGAAGGGGGCTACAAAAAAGCTGGGGAGGGACTTTTGAGGCTGTCAGGGAGTGCCAGGACTGGGGGGAACAGAGCAGAGCTGGAGGTGGGGAGAGTGAGGCTGGAGGTGAGGAGGAAGTTGTTGAGCAGGAGAGTGGTGAGAGGCTGGAATGGGTTGCCCAGGGAGGGGGTTGAGGCCCCATGGCTGGAGGTGTTTGAGGCCAGGCTGGCTGAGGCTGTGTGCAGCCTGCTCTAGGGTAGGGTGTCCCTGGGCATGGCAGGGGGGTTGGCACTGGCTGCTCCTTGTGCTCCCTCCCAACCCTATCTGATTCTATGATTCTTGAACTGGGGATCCCCAAGCTGGACACAGTTCCATGTGTGGTTTTACCAAGGCAGAGCAGAGGGGAGGAGAACCTTATGGAGGTGATAGTCCTGCAGCCAGTGACCTGTTTAATGTTGTGCTGCTGTATTTTTGAGTGTGGAATGTGTGTTCCTCAAAGTTATCTGGGGTTGCATTAGTCCTTTGATAATGAGGCTGCAGGAAGGAGGAAAACTTTGGGACTTTTCTTCATCTCCCTTTTGCTTTGTCTGCAGGTGGCAATAAAAATCATTGACAAATCTCAGCTGGATGCTGTGAATCTGGAGAAGATCTACCGGGAGGTGCAGATAATGAAGATGTTGGATCACCCACACATCATAAAGCTCTACCAGGTAGGCTTGGCAGGGGCTTTTTTTCCCCCTTCTGCCCCTCTTTTAGTCCTGTATGAAGAGTTCACTCCATACCAGTGACTTCTGGCAGATCCCCAGTCTGACTAACTCAGTTTTTTTTGCAACTGATTCGCAGTGGAGGAGTGTTTCAGAGGTTTTGATAGTCCATCAGTTGTGCTCTTTTTCATTCTAGGGTACCAATTAAGCTGCCTGTGTTAGATATTCAAGTGTACATCAGGCTTGATGTGGCTCTGGACAGCCTGATGTAGTTTACAGGCTCACAGGATGTAGGTCCCCTTCAGCTATTGAAATGCCGCTCTAAGGTCTCCCTGGAGCCTTCTCCAGGCTGAACAGCCCCAACTCTCCCAGCCTGTCTGCATAGGAGAGGAGCTCCAGCCCCCTTTCACCTCCTCTAGCCCATATCTGCTCAGCGCTGGCCTATGGGACTCACAGGCTCACAGGATGTTAGGGGTTGGAAGGGACCCAAAGAGATCATCCAGTCCAACCCCCTGCCAGAGCAGGACAATCCTATCCAACACAGATCACACAGAACACATCCAGACAGGCCTGGAAAGGCTTCACAGAAGGAGACTCCACAACCTCTCTGAACAGCCTGTGCCAGGGCTCTGGGACCCTTCCAGGCAAGAAGTTCCAACTTGTGTTTAGCTGGAACCTCTTTTGCTGCAATTCACACCCATTGCTCCTTGTCTGTCCCAGGGAGCAGTGAGCAGAGCCTGTCCCCCCCTCCTGGCCAGCACTCAGGTACTTAGAAACATTTATCAAATCCCCTCTCAGTCTTCTCTCCTCCAGACTAAGCTGCCCCAGGTCCCTCAGCCTCTCCTCATCAGCCATGCCCTCCAGTCCCCTCATCATCCTCATAGCCCTCTGCTGGACCCTCTCCAGCAGATCCCTGTCCCTCTTCAACTGGGGAGCCCCAAACTGAACACAGTTGAGGTGTCCCTGTTGCCTGCAGGGAGGTTGGGCAAGAAGAGCTTTGAGGGCCTGCTCACAGGCTAGGGAGGGGCTGTTTAGAAGGGCTTGTGGCAGTAGGAGGAGAGGCAATGCTTTGAAGGTAGAGCAGGGGAGATTTGATTTGCCATTGGAATGGGCTGCCCAGGGAGGTGGTGGAGTCGCCATCCCTGGAGGTGTTCGAGCAAAGTCTGGCTGGGGCACTTAGTGCCATGGTCTGGTTGATTGGCTAGAGCTGGGTGCTAGGTTGGCCTGGATGAGCTTGGAGGTCTCTTCCAACCTGGTTGGTTCTATGATCCTAGGATTCTATGTCATCAGGAGGAAGTTCTGCACAGTGACAGTGGTGAAATACTGAACAGGCTGCCAAGGGATGTGTTGAGAGATTCAAGCTCAGCCTTGCTGTGGCCCTGGGCAGCCTGCTCTAGTTGGAGGTGTCCCTGCTGCCTGCAGGGTGGTTGGACAAGAAAAGCTTTGAGGTTCCCTTCCAACCTGAAGCAACCTGGGAGGTGGTAAGGTTTGTGTTGGAGAGAGAGCTGAGCTGGAAATACCTGGTGAGAAGATTTAGAGCAGTGGGGGAGGGGAGCATTCAGCACAGTGTGTCTGCAGTGAGTGCAGGCTGAGAGGGTCTGAGTGGACACAGTGGTTTGTTCTCAGCCTTTCAGCTCAGAGTGCAGGTTGAGGACTACTCACAGACCTTACTTTGTGTTCTCCAAAGAAGGTCAGACATGAGGATATGTAAATCTGCTGACGTGCTCCTGATGTCAGTGCATGTCCCAGGCAAGAGTTTCCCAAACTCTTTATCTCAAAGTACATTTACTGGGAAGCTGATAACTGGGGCTTTGGATTTATTTGTGTTGATATCATGCACTTCTCTTGTGGAGATGATTTGAGTTGGAAAGGACCTTAAAGATCATCCAATTCCAACTCTTCTCCATGGGCAAGGACACCTCCCACCAGCCCAGCTTGCTCAAGACTTCATCCAGCCTGGCCTTGAACATCTCCAGGGAGGTTGTGGAGCACAGAAGCACAGAATGTGATCTTTGATCATATTCTGTGCTTCTGTGCTCTACAACCTCCCTGGGCAACCTGTGCCAGTGTCTCCTCACCCTCCCTCTCCGTGCTCCACAACCTCTCTGGGCAACCTGTGCCAGTGTCTCCTCACACTTACAGTTCATCCAATTCCAACCCTTCTCCATGGGCAGAGACACCTCCCACCACCCCAAGGTTCCTTAAGGTTTTATCCAACCTGGTCTTGAACACCTCCAGGGAGGGAGCATTCATAACCTCCCTGGGCAACCTGTGCCAGTGTCTCACCACCCTCGCTGGAAAGAACTTTTTCTTAACATCTACTTTGAATTTCCCCATTGCAAGTTTAAACCCATTGCCCCTTGTAATCCTACCCTACTCCTCCTCTGTCTGTTGGCTGTATGAGGTATTAAAAACCTTATCCTTGTCCTCAGCAGGCAGATGCTTCCCTTCAGATTGTTGAGGTAGCTCAATAAGAAACATTGTGCTAATATGAGGAGAGGCTGAGGGAGCTGGGGGTGTGCAGCCTGCAGCAGAGGAGGCTCAGGGCAGAGCTCATTGCTGTCTGCAGCTCCCTGCAGGGAGGTTGTAGCCAGGTGGGGTTGGGCTCTTCTGCCAGGCACCCAGCAACAGAACAAGGGGACACAGCCTCAAGTTGTGCCAGGGCAGGTTGAGGCTGGATGTTGTTAGGAAGTTGCTGGCAGAGAGAGTGATTGGCTTTGGAATGGGCTGCCCAGGGAGGTGGTGGAGTGGCTGTGGCTGGAGGTGTTGAAGCCAAGCCTGACTGGGGCACTTAGTGCCATGGTCTGGTTGGTTGGGCAGGGCTGGGTGCTAGGTTGGACTGGCTGAGCTTGGAGCTCTCTTCCAACCTGCTTGGTTCTATGATTCTAATTGCTATGTACAAGGCAAAGCTTCCACAGCCTTTCTAGGAGAGACCATTGCCAATAAATATCCATTTGAGTATTTCTTTTGCTTTTTGTTTTCCCTGCTCCAATCTCATGTGCCATTTCTAAACCCACAGGTGATGGAGACCAAAAGCATGCTGTACCTTGTGACAGAATTTGCTAAAAATGGAGAAATTTTTGGTAAGCAAGACAACATTTTCACCTTCAACATCTTCATTGTTAACCTCTTGACTTGGTTAATTGCATTTCTATTGCCCAGGGATGCCTTTTGCTGTACAATGTCACTTCCTGCCACTGTTTGAACTTTAGGGAAGCTGGCAGGGTGTACCCAGCCAAAAAAAAAAAGCTAAACCTTGTTGATGTTTCTTCAGCAGAAGGCAGAAGTTGTTAAACAGAACAGTGCAGGATAAACTTCCTTGCTTCCTAAGAGCTAATTTAGGGAGTTTTGAGCTTCTTCATGCATTTGAGCTGCAATAACAAAAGTGGAGCTGCTGAGAAAGTTTCTCTGAAGCTGTCAGTCTACATCACCAGGCAGAGTGAACACAGAGGGCAGTGGAACAGAGTTCAGTGCGTGGAGGGGTCTGGTGATAGGAGTGCACAAGAGGAGGAGCTTGGCTGATCTGAGCCAAGGGATGGATTGCATGGAAACAGAACTGAAGCGCTCAAGAGTTCTGCCTTATCTTCTCCCCTCCATACTTAAGTCCTTATCATTGCACTGCTTGTGTCATAAGGTCCCTTCCAACCTAAACCAAAGTATGAATCTTTGAGCAGGATGTCATGTGGAGGACAACTGCAGTATTGCTGGAAAGTAGGAAAAAGGCAGGGAAGTGTCAAAAAACAGTCCTGAAACCCCCAAACCAAACCCCCAGAACACACAGGAAATAAAAACAGGCTCCACAACCTCTCTGGGCAGCCTGCTTCAGGGCTTCAGCCTTCTTACAATAAAGAAGTTCATCCTCATGTTAAGCTGGAGCTTCCTGGCTTCCAGCTTGTATCCATTGCCCCTTGCCCTATCACAGGACACCATTGAAAGGAGCCTGGCCCCTTCTTCTTGCCCCCCCACCTTCAGGTGTTTGCAAACATCAGTAAGATCCCCTCTCAGGCTGCTCCCCTCCAGACTAAATAGCCTCAAATCTCTCAGCCTTTCCTCACCAGACAGACCTTCCACTCCTTTCATCATCCTCGTGGCCTCAGCTGGACACTATCCAGTATATCCCTGTCCCTCTTGAACTAGGGAGATCAGAACTGGACCCAACACTCCAGCTGTGGTCTCACCAGGGCAGAGTAGATGCTGAGCACTTCATCTTGCAGGAGCAGCTATTTTACCCTGCAAACTGGGCTCAGGCAGGCTTGTGGCAGCTGCTCTGTGAGTGAAAATTCCTGTTCATGAGACTTCTGCCTGTGTGCTCTGATGAAGAGCTGCTGGTAGCAGCTCCGACAGTTTAGTCCTTGCCCACTGGCTTTTGTTTGACTGCAGCACTTGCTGTGATGCAGCAGACTGCTCTGTGCCTGTGTGCTCAGCCCTTGCCTGTGGTCATCAAGAGCAGTGTTAGCTGCACCTTGGCCATTCACTGCATTCTTTGAAGGTAATTCTCCAGCCATCCCAGCAGCTGATTGTTTGATTTTCTGCCTCCTAAGAGAAAGAATAGAAATGGCTCTAGAAGCTCTTGCTCTGGAGTCTCACACAGCTGCTGCTCTGCTTGGTTTTGTCCCTGAGGATAAAAGAACTCTTTGGATTCAGAGCTGTCATTTGTTTGAGGCCTGATGTTAGATTTTACAACAGAATCCAATGTGAAAACAAAATGTTCTTTCTGCTTGTGATGCAATGAAGGCAAGAGAAAGGTCAGGGTGGGTACCTTAGGGGTGCTTGGTTTATTTCCAGAGGAAAATTTAGCCACCAGAAAGGTCAGGGTGGGTACCTTAGGGGTGCTTGGTGTATTTCCAGAGCCACCACCACACAGTCTCTGTTGAGGGTCCAGAGAAAGAGATTTGGTGTGAAGCTTGCATGAACTGCTATGAGGTAAAGCCCAAAGTACCTCATGATCTTAGGCAGAAGTTGTGCAGTAGAAGGGTGGGGGAGACACTGGAACAGGTTGCCCAGGGAGGTTGTGGATGTCCCCTCCCTGGAGGTGTTTGAGACATTGAGCAAGCTGGTCTAGTTGAGAGGAGTCCCTGCCCATGGCAGGGAAGTTGGAGTAGATGATCTCTGAGGTCACTTCCAACCTAAGTCATCCTATGATGGTAAAGCAAATTATCCCAAGTGTTCTCCAACCCACAGGAGTTGTGTTCCATGAAAATATTTACCAGAACAGTCAGGTAGGTGCAGAAGAAGGAGCAGGATTGATGCTCAGAGGGCTGGAGCAGCTCTGCTTTGAGGACAGGCTATGAGAGTTGAGGCTCTTCAGCCTGGAGAACAGAAGGCTTGGAGGAGACCTTGGAGTGGCCTTTCAGTATCTGAAGTGGGCTACAAGAGGGCTGGGGAGGGACTATTGACAAGGTCTGGTAATGACAGGAGGAGGAGGAGGAGGAATGGGTTTAAACTGGCAGAGGGGAGATTTGAACTAGACGTTAGGAAGAAGTTCTTTGCAGTGAGGGTGGTGAGACACTGGCACAGGTTGCCCAGGGAGGTTGTGGGGCACAGAGAGGGAGGGTGAGGAGACACTGGCACAGGTTGCCCAGGGAGGCTGTGGAGCACAGAAGCACAGAATGTGATCACAAGATTCACATTCTGTGCTTCTGTGCTCCACAACCTCGCTGGAGGTGTTCAAGGCCAGGCTGGATGAGACCTTGAGCAACCTGGGACTGGTGGGAGGTGTCTGTGCCCATAGCAGGGCAGTTGGAACAGGATGAACTTTAAGGTTCCTTCCAACCCAGTTGGAAGATGTCTTTGCTCTTGAGCTGCTTTTGGGAACCATAAATAAAGCTATGCTGTGTCCTGAAATTAAGCATGCAAGGAGAACAGTAAAACAAGCTCCAAACAACCTGGAGGTGTTCAGGGCCAGGTTGGATGAGGCCTTGAGCAACCTGTTCTAGTGGGAGGTGTCCCTGCCTATGGCAGAGGGCTGGAACTGGCTGAGCTTTGAGGTCCCTTCCAACCTAAACCATTCTATGCCTCATTTCTCTTTCATACTCTTCTTCCACCCCACTCCATTCTTTTGCAGGGGGATGCTTGAGAATAATGGCTTGGAAACTGGGATTGGCTGAAAGACTTTTTGAGTTGCCTTCTGCTAGTTAGTTGAGATCAACTGGGGTCGGAGTGGCTGAGAGCAGCCAGACAGAGAGGGATCTGGGGGTGCTGATTGATACCCGCCTGAACATGAGCCAGCAGTGTGCCCAGGTGGCCAAGAGAGCCAGTGGCATCCTGGCCTGCATCAGGAATGGTGTGGTCAGCAGGAGCAGGGAGGTCATTCTGCCCCTGTACTCTGCACTGGTTAGACCACACCTTGAGTGCTGTGTTCAGTTCTGGGCCCCCCAGTTTAGGAGGGACATTGAGATGCTTGAGTGTGTCCAGAGAAGGGCAACAAGGCTGGGGAGAGGCCTTGAGCACAGCCCTACGAGGAGAGGCTGAGGGAGCTGGGATTGGGTAGCCTGGAGAAGAGGAGGCTCAGGGCAGACCTTATTGCTGTCTACAACTACCTGAGGGGAGGTTGTGGCCAGGAGGAGGTTGCTCTCTTCTCTCAGGTGGCCAGCACCAGAACAAGAGGACACAGCCTCAGGCTGTGCCAGGGCAGATTTAGGCTGGAGGTGAGGAGAAAGTTCTTCCCTGAGAGAGTCATTGGACACTGGAATGGGCTGCCCGGGGAGGTGGTGGAGTCGCCGTCCCTGGAGCTGTTCAAGGCAGGACTGGACGTGGCACTTGGTGCCATGGTCTGGCCTTGAGCTCTGTGGTAAAGGGTTGGACTTGATGATCTGTGAGGTCTCTTCCAACCCTAATGATACTGTGACACTGTGATACTGTGATCCCTGTGGCTCCAGACTCGTTGCTTGCTGCCTAGCCCACTGAAGCCCTGCTCTCTTGTCACAGATTACCTGGCCAGCCACGGCCGCCTGAGCGAGGCTGAGGCCAGGCGCAAGTTCTGGCAGATCCTGGCGGCAGTGGAGTATTGCCATGGCAGGAAGATTGTGCACCGGGACCTGAAGGCTGAAAACCTTCTGCTTGACAGCAACATGAACATCAAAATAGCAGGTACTCTAGCCCAGGGGGTGGCACTGGCTAACACTTAAGGGAGGTCGTTCCAGTCACTCCGTTGCTGCTGCCCGGGATGCTGTGCTGAAGGGACAGAGAGCCAGCCTGGTGCTGCGGGCAATGGGCTGTGCCCTGGGGGCACTGTGGGCCATGGAGTTGAAAGAACTCCTAAGAGAACTCTTCTTTTCCTCCCCCTATTCCCCCCATTCCCCCTGTTACCCTCATTCCCCCCATTCCCCCTGTTTGCCCTATTCTCCTTTCCCCCTATTCCCCCATTCTCCCTATTCCTCCATTCCCCACCTTTCCCCCTATTTCCCCATTCCCTCTTTTCCTCCTATTCCCCTTTCCTCCTATTCCCCTTTCCCCCTATTCCCCCCACTCCTCCTATTCCCCCCATTCCTCCCCTTCCCCTCATTCTCCTATTCCTCCTGTTCCCCTTTCCCCTTGTTCCCTCCTTTCCCTCTATTCCCCCTCCCCCCTATTCCCCCTCCCCCCTATTCCCCCTCCCCCCTTTTCCCCTATTACTCTTTCCCCCTATTCCCTCCTATTCCCCTATCCCTCCTATTCCCCTATCCCTCCTATTCCCCTATCCCTCCTATTCCCCTATCCCTCCTATTCCCCTATCTCTCCTATTCCCCTTTCCCACTATTTCCCCCCTATTCCCCTTTCCCCCCTATTCCCCTTTCCCCCCTATTCCCCTTTCCCCCCTATTCTCCCTATTCCCCTCCTCAGCCCTTTCCCCCTCTTTCCCTATTCCCCCATCCCCCCTACTCCCCTTTCCCCTTTGGAAAGAGGGAAGGATTTCTAGAGCTGCATTACTGTTTTGTGGCTGCCACAGCAGCCCTGTGATGCTGCCAGATGTTCAGGGTTAAATCAGAGTTAATCAAATAACTTATTTCACCATTAGAAGAATCTCAGAATGGAGGCTTGTTGATTCTTATTCCTTTTCCTTCTCCTTGCATCTGATTTTTTATTCCCATTATAAATTTAGCCACAGCAGATGTTGCTAGCAGTGGAAATCGTTTTGGTGGTTGTCAGCTCATTACAATTCCCTGCATCCTTCCATACTGACTTCAGCCTAGTGACACTTGAAATGGGAAAGCTAGAGAACATCTGGATGTGGAGGACTGTTGACCTTCACTCATCAGTAATGTGGGAGCAGGAAGGGAAGGTTAACTGCTGGAAGAAGCTGATTTGTATAGAACTAAGCCACCTAGTGCTGAGAAGCAAGGGCTAACAGATAGCAAATCAGGCTGGGGAACCACTGCTGGATTGTTTTACCCTGGAATCTCCTGGCACTTCTAAAATGGATGAGCTGAAAGTGTGGCCTCAGCTCTGATGCTTTCTAGAAGGATAAAATCATAGAAGATTGTTAACTGTGCTAACAGCTCTCCAAAAGCTGCATTCCTTTGTGTCTGTGGAGTGCAAAGCCTGTCTCCTTAAGGAATGGAAAGGAAAACTTAACACCACTTGGACTGGTTAGCATCTGTGTCATAAGTCACAGACTCACACAATGGGTAAGGGTTGGAGGGGTCCTCAAAAGATCATCCAGCCCAGCCCCTCTGCCAGAGCAGGATCACCCAGAGCAGGACACACAGGATCACACCCAGGCAGGTTTTGAATCTCTCCAGAGAAGGAGACTCCACAAACTCTCTGGGCAGCCTGCTCCAGAGCTCCAGCACCCTCACAGTCAGTTTCTCCCTCTCTACTTCCAACCCCATGAAACTGTGAGATTAGGATGCTCTGTAGACCTTTGCAGAGAGACTGAGGGAGTTGGGGCTGTTCAGTCTGGAGAGGAGAAGGCTCCCAGGTTACCTTATTGTGATCTTTCAGTATCTTAAGGGGGCTACAAGAAAGCTGGGGAGAGACTTTTTAGGATGTCAGGGAGTGATAGGACTGGGGGGAATGGAACAAAGCTGGAAATTAGTAGATTCAGACTGGAGGTTAGGAAGAAGCTCTTCAGCATGAGGGTGGTGAGAGCCTGGAACAGGTTGCCCAGGGAGGTGACAGAAGCAGTGCTACAGGCTGGGGACAGAGTGGCTGAGAGCAGCCAGGCAGAGAGGGAGCTGGGGGTGCTGGGAGAGAGGAGCTGAAGGTGAGGCAGCAGTGTGCCCAGGTGGGCAGCAGAGCCAATGGCATCCTGGGCTGGCTCAGGAGCAGTGTGAGCAGCAGGACAAGGGAGGTTCTTCTGCCCCTGTGCTCAGCACTGCTCAGGCCAGTGCTTGAGTGCTGTGTCCAGTTCTGGGCTCCTCCATTCAAGAGAGATGTTGAGGTGCTGGAAGGTGTTTGGAGAAGGGCAGCAAGGCTGGGGAGGGGCCTGGAGCACAGCCCTGTGAGGAGAGGCTGAGGGAAGAATCCCATCCTGTGCTTCTGTGCTCTGCAACCTCCCTGGGCAACCTGTGC
This sequence comes from Pogoniulus pusillus, assembly GCF_015220805.1. Taxonomy (NCBI): domain Eukaryota; kingdom Metazoa; phylum Chordata; class Aves; order Piciformes; family Lybiidae; genus Pogoniulus; species Pogoniulus pusillus. The sequence goes on from NC_087301.1 coordinate 5,212,223, forward strand.
CAGTTTCTCCCCACCCTCGGCGTAAAGGAACTTCTAGCAAGAGCTTTGTGCAAAGCCACTTTGCAGCCAGAGCAGCTGTGCTGGGAGCAGCCCAGGTAGCAGAGACTGTTATTTTGAAGCAGGTTGTAGTGCTGGGTTGTCTTGCTGGTGGACAGTGAAATCTGCATTGACGTCAGAAGGGGCTGATCAGCATTCAGTTCATGAAGTGGGTCAGGTTTGTTTCTAGTGCACTCATACCTTGCCTTTATCACTGCCTTCTCTGCTGATTATCTCCTTTGCTCATATTCCTGTGCTAACAAAAGAGCTCTGTGGCTTTCTGAAGCCAGGCAGGTTGAGTTCTTTGGTGTAATTTTAGAAGGATGATTTAACCCCCAGCCCTAAACCTCTTTTAAACAGGTTTTGTAGAGGTACAAACTCAGAGGCTACCTCAGGCTGCTGGGATGCACAGCAAAAGTTGCAGTGGACAAGAAGGCAGCTTCAACTTCTCAAATTGCAAAGGGGGCTGAAATCTTAAGGCTGTTTCCATTTTTAACAGGGAAAACAGATTCCATTTCAATGATGTATGTACCCAAAAAGGGAGGGGGGGGGGGGGAAAAAAAGAGGCTACCTTGTAAATTCAGGATTATTCTAAAGGGGGATTGAGAAACAAAATACCACAAATGCTGAGAGCCAATATTTGCAGATTGCACAAACAGTTTATGCAGCTGAACACAATGCTCCAAATGGTCTCACTGCTTCAGTCTGCAGACTCAGGCTACTGAGTGAGAAGATAACTCCATGGCATCATCTCAGGATTTTTGGGATTGGAGCCATTGGTTCAATTTTAGGGCTTTTAGAATTGTGTTGTTGGCTTTATGGGGGGAGTTTGGGGCATGTTTTTCACTTGCATGTGGATTGGTAGAATGGTTTGGGTTGGAAAGGACTTTAAAGATTGTCCAGATCCAACCCTCCTGCAGGGACACCTCCCATTAGGCTGGAGAACTAAGTTGGACTGGATGATCTTGGAGGTCTCTTCCAACCTGGTTGATTCTATGATAAGCTCAGGTTGTTCAAGGCCTCATCCAACCTGGCCTTGAACACCTCCATCAGTGACTTTCTTACAATCCTTTTATCTGGAATGAGAAACCTTAACAATGGTCTTGGGTTAAAAACTATTCCCTTTGCTCCAGAGTGACTTAGGATAGGTTTTTAATGAGCTCAGATATGAGCAGGGACTTTTCCCAGGGTCTTGATGTAATAGGACAAGAGGAGATGGACTGAAGCTTGAGGAGGGCAGATGTAGAGTGGAGATTAGGAAGAAACCCTTGGGAGTAAGAGTGGAGAGACACTGGCACAGGTTGGCCAGGGAGGTTGTGGAGCACAGAGAGGGAGGGTGAGGAGACACTGGCACAGGTTGGCCAGGGAGGTTGTGGAGCACAGAGAGGGAGGGTGAGGAGCCACTGGCACAGGTTGCCCAGGGAGGTTGAGGAGCACAGAGAAGGGAGGGTGAGGAGACACTGGCACAGGTTGCCCAGGGAGGTGTTCAAGGCCAGGCTGGATGAGACCTTGAGCAACCTGGGGCTGGTGGAAGGTGTCTGTGCCCATGGCAGGGCAGTTGGAACAGGATGAACTTTAAGGTTCCTTCCAACCCAGCTGGAAGATGTCTTTTGGGAGCCATAAATAAAGCTGTGCTGTGTCCTGAAATAAGCATGCAAGGAGTACATTAAAACAAGCTCCAAAATGAGCTGAACCTTCCCTTACACTGATCAATCAGACTTCAAGACTCTGCTCTGTCTTTTGCTGTTCAGGTTTGTTCATGTTTCTTTTTGAAGTGGCTTCCACACGATCCCATTCAAGCAAAGAGATAACTTTAAATGCAAGCAGGATAGGCAAAGGGTTTCAGTGGTTTAGGAAGTCAAATCCTCTGTATTTCCAAGCAGGTAATGTGCTCTGGAGCTGTGCCTACAAATCCAGGCACTTGTGAATCTGAAAGGCCTGGAACACAAAACCTATGAAGAGAGGCTGAGGGAGCTGGGGGGGTGCAGCCTGCAGCAGAGGAGGCTCAGGGCAGAGCTCATTGCTGCCTGCAGCTGCCTGCAGGGAGGCTGTAGCCAGGTGGGGTTGGGCTCTGCTGCCAGGCAAGCAGCAACAGAAGAAGGGGACACAGCCTCAAGTTGTGCCAGGGCAGGTTCAGGCTGGATGTTAGGAGGAAGTTGTTGCCAGAGAGAGTGATTGGCATTGGAATGAGCTGCCCAGGGAGGTGGTGGAGTCTTTGTGCCTGGAGGTGCTGAAGCCAGGCCTGGCTGGGGCACTTAGTGCCATGGTCTGGTTGACTGGATAGGTTGGCCTGGCTGAGCTTGGAGGTCTCTTCCAACCTGTGATTCTGTGATTCTATAGGAAGCTTTCTGAGGGTAACACCTGAGCAGCAGCTGCAGTTCAGAGACACAAAGATTGAGATTTCTCTGCAGCTCTAAGAGGAGGTTGAAAATCTGTCACAGTGCAGATCAGTGAAAGGAGAGATCAGATTTAATGACACCTACACAGATGGCAAAATGCTTCTGAGAGAAGCAATTCCTTCGTGTCTCCTGAGGTACTGTCAAGGTTGCCAAGCTAATTATGTGTGAAGAAAAAAAAATACCTCCCCAAAGGGAATCAAACAAAGAATTGACAACAGAAGTGTGAAAGGAGAAAGGCAGGAGACAGACAGACGCTGGGGGGGATTTTGGGGTAGATTTTCTTGGGTTTCCCCTGGGTTACTGCAGCTGAATTTGCCTTTTTTTTTTCCCAGAGCTGAGGTAAGATAGCAGAGGAAGGACAGCAGGAATGTTCTATTCAGAGTTGCCTACGTAGATCTGGAATCTGAGCTGACCTTGGCTGTTTGCACCTCTGGAGGATGCTGACGTGCCAGATGTGATTGCATAATGGTTCATGCGACTGTTGGGCATCCTCAGTGCTTGCAGAGCAGGACACTGGCCTGTGGCTCCTCCTAGCCTGACCTTCAAACAGCCTCGCTGCCATCGTGGCCTTTCTGCTGATAGGCACTGGGGATCTGCTTTGATTGTTGCCAAGTCCCAAAAGTTCATTCCTGTGACATTGGGTATTGGATTTTCTGATTTTGAGCTAATAAAGGTGGCCTTGGACTGGTGCTGGAGATTTAACCTTTTGAGGGTTCCACCTGAACCCAATCGTAGAATCAAGTAGGTTGGAAGAGAGCTCCAAGCTCAGGCAGCCCAACCTAGCACCCAGCCCTGCCCAACCAACCAGACCATGGCACTAAGTGCCCCAGCCAGGCTTGGCTTCAACACTTCCAGGCACAAAGACTCCACCACCTCCCTGGGCAGCCCATTCCAATGCCAATCGCTCTCTCTGGCAACAACTTCCTAACAACATCCAGCCTCAACCTGCCCTGGCACAGCTTAAGGCTGTGTCCCCTTGTTCTGTTGCTGGCTGCCTGGCAGCAGAGCCCAACCCCACCTGGCTACAGCCTCCCTGCAGGCAGCTGCAGACAGCAATGAGCTCTGCCCTGAGCCTCCTCTGCTGCAGGCTGCACCCCCCCAGCTCCCTCAGCCTCTCCTCACAGGGCTGTGTTCCAGGCCCCTCCCCAGCCTTGCTGCCCTGCTCTGGACATGCTCCAGTTTACAATCATATAAGATGAAGACCTTAGAGCATCCTTCCAGAACCTGAAGTGGGCTACAAGAAAGCTGGGAAGGGACTTTTGACAAGGACTTGGAGTGACAGGAAGAGAGGGAATGGGTTGAAGCTTGAGGGTGAGGAGACACTGGCACAGGTTGGCCAGAGAGGTTGTGGAGCACAGAGAGGGAGGGTGAGGAGACACTGGCACAGGTTGGCCAGGGAGGTTGTGGAGCACAGAGAGGGAGGGTGAGGAGACACTGGCACAGGTTGGCCAGGGAGGTTGTGGAGCACAGAAGCACAGAATGAGATCAAAGATCACATTCTGTGCTACTGTGCTCCACATCCTCCCTGGAGGTGTTCAAGGCCAGGCTGGATGAGCCCTTGAGCAAGCTGGGCTGGTTGGAGGTGTCTGCCCATGGATGATCTTTGAGGTTCCTCCCAACCCAGCTGGATGATGTCCTTGCTCTTGAGCTGCTTTTGGGAGCTATGATGCCTTGGCAGGGGGCTTGGACTCGATCTCTGGTGGTCCCTTCCAACCACTAAGGTGTGATTCTGTGATGTGTTATGAAATTAAGCATGGGGAGGGACTTTTTAGGCTGTCAGGCAGTGATAGGACTGGGAAGAATGGAACAAAGCTGGAAATGGGGAGATTCAGACTGGATATTAGGAAGAAGTTGTTCAGCATGAGGGTGGTGAGAGCCTGGAATGGGTTGCCCAGGGAGGTGGTGGAAGCTTCATCCCTGGAGGTATTTAAGGCCAGGCTGGATGAGGCTATGGGCAGCCTGCTCTAGTGTGAGGTGTCCCTGGGCATGGCAGGAGGGTTGGTGCTGTCTTTTCCTTGTGGTCCCTTCCAACCCTGACTGATTCTGTGACTCTCTGCAAGGATGGAGCAGATGATCTCTAAGGTCACAGCCATTCTAGGATTACCTTCTTTCCTTTGTCCTGCATCTGGACTTCAGAGTGACTTTTCCCTTTCATTTCTCAACAGATTTTGGATTTGGAAATTTCTATAAGAGTGGTGAGCCTCTGACAACCTGGTGTGGGAGTCCCCCATATGCAGCCCCAGAAGTCTTTGAAGGACATCAGTATGAGGGCCCCCAGCTGGATATCTGGGTATCAGTATTCTTTTCTCTCTTCTCTCCCTGTAGGAAACTGTTACCAGAGCAATCATCTTTGAGTCTTCTTTAAGCTGCAGAAAAGCTCTTGGGTGTCATAAAAAAAGACCTCTTAGCATTAAAGGGGTCCAAGAAATGTGTGGACATGGTTTAATGGCCATGGTGGTGTTGGACTCAATGATCTTAGAGGTCTTTTCCAACCCAAAGAATTCTATGCATGGAGCTGAGGTTCCCTATCCAGGTGGCCATTAAATGGACATTCCAGGTCTATGTTAACCTGCTGGAGGAACAACTGCAGCTCCAGCTCCTCCAAAAGCTCTCCTGACTGAATGCTTTTACTTTCAGTGCATCTTCTGTGTTCAGTTGCAATTAGCAATGTGCTCTAAGTTCTTTGTGAGGTTAAAGGGATCCTGAGCCACTGCTGGTGACTGTTTTGCTCTGAGCTGGACACAAGCACACTGACCCACAAACACTTCTACTGAAGACAGCTGCATGGCTTTGCTTTGGTGTGTCTCCAGGCTCTGGTGGAAGAGGACAGAGAGCACAACACACCTGGGAAAAGGTCTAAAATGAGCTGAAGAAGTTCTGTGCACCCTTCACACATCCCCAGAGGCTGCTTTCCGTTGCTCATTTGTTTCTATTTGCATTGTTGGTTTGTTGAATTTTAATCTTCTGCTATTTAAAATGCTGGATCCATATCCTAGAGCAGCCAGAAGCTGTAGTTTGGCAGTCTCTGCTGTGCCATCAGTGATAAGATTGCACACATGGGCACTGACATTTTGCTCAGAGCCTGGTATGCAGACGTGGCAGGGGCAGGTCATGGATGTCACCTTTCAGCTGCTAATCTCAATTTCTTCCTTATCTCCAGCCTAAATCTTCCTTCCTTAAGCTTCAATCCATTCCCTCTCATCCTGTCACTACCAGCCCTTGTCAAAAGTCCCTCCTCAGCTCTTCTTATAGCTCCCTTTAGCTGCTGGAAGGGTCCTCCAAGGTCTCCCTGGAGCCTTCTCTTCTCTATGCTGAACAGCCCCAGCTCTCTTCTGTCCCCGTAGCAGAGCTTCTTCATCCCTTTGATCTTCATGGCCTCTTCTGGACCTGCTCTATCAGTCTGACATCCTCCTTATTACTTTGTGCTCCCCTGAAGCTGCCTGTTGGCTGAAGTTCCCAACGTGCCTCTTACCCAGGCTTTTACAACCTGATCTTTGTTAAAAGGTTGCAGTTTCTCACCCTGAGGTTTTGGGTTTGTTTGAACAACATTGAGATGAATTAAACCCAAAATAAATCTCTCTTAATTCTCACCTGAAGTTGGGGCTCACTTTGCAAGTCTCACTCAGTCATCTGTGTGGAGCTTCCTGCTGAGGAGGAGACACTGGCACAGGTTGCCCAGGGAAGTTGAGGAGCACAGAGAAGGGAGGGTGAGGAGACACTGGCACAGGTTGCCCAGGGAGGTGGTGGAGCACAGAAGCACAGAATGTGATCTTTGATCACATTCTGTGCTTCTGTGCTCCACCACCTCCCTGGAGGTGCTCAAGGCCAGGCTGGATGAGACCTTGAGCAACCTGGGGCTGGTGGGAGGTGTCCCTGCCCCTGGATGATTGAGGTTACTCCCAACCCAGCTGGAAGATGTCTTTGCTCCTGAGCTGCTTTTGGGAGCCATAAATAAAGCTATGCTGTGTCCTGAAATTAACCATGCAAGGAGAAGAGTAAAACAAGCTCCAAAATGAGCTGAACCTTCCCTTACACTGATCAATCAGACTTCAAGACTCTGCTCTGTCTTTTGCTGTTCAGGTTTGTTCATGTTTCTTTTTGAAGTGGCTTCCACACGATCCCATTCAAGCAAAGAGATAACTCTAAATGCAAGCAGGATAGGCAAAGGGTTTCAGTGGTTTAGGAAGTCAAATCCTCTGTATTTCCAAGCAGGTAATGTGCTCTGGAGCTGTGCTGGCTCTGTCTCTGACCCATTACACTTCAGCTTACCTGCTTATCAGCACCAGGTAGTGCAAGCTTAGCCACTTGGGCTTAGCTGAGTGCTCTTCCTTGCCTAAGGATCCTCAGAAATCTCACTCCATTTGGCTGAGATAACCTCAGAGACTTTGCAGCTTGAAATAATCACATGAATATTCTGTTGGCTTTTCTTCTTTTACAGAGCATGGGTGTAGTGCTTTATGTTTTGGTTTGTGGAGCATTGCCTTTTGATGGACCAACACTGCCCATCCTGAGACAAAGAGTTCTTGAAGGAAGGTTCAGGATCCCTTATTTTATGTCAGAAGGTAACAACTTATCCTTTTATGTTCTTGGTTATTATTTGCTTGTCATATCATTTATATAGTCCATATAACAGCACAGCCTCAAAGGCAAATCCTGCCTGAGAAACCTGGTGGCCTTCTATGAACAGGTCACAACATGGATAGAGGAGGGGTGAGCAACTGATGGCATTTGGCTGGACCTGAGCAAGGCTTTTGCCACTGTCCCATAGCACCTCCTGGTCTCCAAGCTGGTGCCACATGGGTTTGATGGGTGGGTCACCAGATGGATAAAGAACTGACTTGATGGCAGCACTCAAAGAGTGGCTGCCAATGGGTCCATGGCCAAGTGCAGGCCAGGGACAAGCAGAGTCCCTCAGGGAGCAAAGGTGGAGGTGGGGAGAGTGAGGCTGGAGGTGAGGAGGAAGTTGTTGAGCAGGAGAGTGGTGAGAGGCTGGAATGGGTTGCCCAGAGAGGTGGTTGAGGCCCCATGGCTGGAGGTGTTTAAGGCCAGGCTGGCTGAGGCTGTGTGCAGCCTGCTCTAGGGTAGGGTGTCCCTGGACATGGCAGGGGGGTTGGAACTGGCTGCTCCTGGTGCTCCCTTCCAACCCTGACTGATTCTGTGATTCTAAAGTAAGCTAGTTAGAAATAGCTATGATGAATGTTTTGGCTACCTTAGAAACAGCTTTAAATGCTTCTGGAGGTGCCCTTAGTACCCAACAAGCAGAGATGGAAAGTCTTAGGAAAGATTCAGCCCCATACAGATTGGCACTGGATATGTTATCTGCAAAAGGAGGAGGCCAATGTGCTGTGTGCTGAGAGGGGATCTGAGCAATGCATACACATATCTGAGGGGTGGGTATCAAGTGGATGGGGCAAAGCTCTTCAGTGGTCAGCAGCAATAAAAAAAGGAGCAACAGCTACAAACTGGAACATAGAAGGTTTCACCTCAACCTGAGCAGAAGCTTCTTTCCAGTGAGGGTGACAGAGCTCTGGAGCAGCCTGCCCAGAGAGGTTTGTGCAGTCTCCATCTCTGGAGGCTTTCCAAACCTGCTTGGATGCATTCCTGTACAAACTACCTTAGGGGATCTTACCTTGGCAGGGAGGTTGGACTTGATGAACCCTGGAGGTCTCCTCCAGCCTCAAAAGTTCTGTGACTCTGTGAAAGAGACATTAAATGTTACTGTTACCCTCCTGTGGGAGAATGTGAGGCTTGTGTCTTAATGTGACTTTTAATCCTGCTTTGAGGGATGGTTTTAACCTTCAGAAAAGGTATTTAGCAGGGTTCAGCACTTTGGCCACAACAACCCCAAGCAGCACTACAGGCTGGGGACAGAGTGGCTGAGAGCAGACAAGCAGAGAGGGCCCTGGGGGTGCTGGTAGAGAGGAGCTGTAGAGGAGACAGCAGTGCCCAGGTGGGCAGCAGAGCCAATGGCATCCTGGGCTGGCTCAGGAGCAGTGTGGGCAGCAGGACAAGGGAGGTTCTCCTGCCCCTGTGCTCAGTATTGCTCAGGCCACACCTTGAGTGCTGTGCCCAGTTCTGGGCTCCTGAATTGCAGAGAGATGTTGAGGTGCTGGAAGGTGTTTGGAGAAGGGCAGCAAGGCTGGGGAGGGGCCTGGAGCACAGCCCTGTGAGGAGAGGCTGAGGGAGCTGGGGGGGTGCAGCCTGCAGCAGAGGAGGCTCAGGGCAGAGCTCATTGCTGCCTGCAGCTGCCTGCAGGGAGGCTGTAGCCAGGTGGGGTTGGGCTCTGCTGCCAGGCAAGCAGCAACAGAAGAAGGGGACACAGCCCCAAGCTGTGCCAGGGCAGGTTCAGGCTGGCTGTTAGGAGGAAGTTGTTGGCAGAGAGAGTGATTGGTACTGGAATGGGCTGCCCAGGGAGGTATTAGTCACCATCCCTGGGGGTGTTCAAGAAGAGACTGGATGAGGCACTTAGTGCCATGGTCTGGTTGGTTGGGCAGGGCTGGGTGCTAGGTTGGACTGGCTGAGCTTGGAGCTCTCTTCCAACCTGCTTGATTCTCTGATTCAGTAGATGAGCAGAAGGAAGAAGTTAGGCAGCTTCTTCTTGTCCTGCTGTGTACTGGTAGGTCCCAGGTGTATATATCCAGGTACCACTTAGCAGCTTGCTTATTTCTGTTGGTTTGCTTTTTTCTCTCCCCACCAGAGTGTGAACACCTGATTAGAAGAATGCTGGTCCTAGACCCATCCAAGAGGTTAACCATTGCTCAGATTAAGGAGCACAAGTGGATGCTTGTAGAAGTTCCTGCACAGAGACCTATTCTTTACCCACCAGGAGAGGAGAATGAGCCTTCCATTGGAGAGTACAATGAGCAGGTCTTAAGGCTGATGCACAGCCTTGGAATAGACCAACAGAAAACCATTGAGGTAAAGCAGACTCAAACAGGTATTTGTCCTTTGGGGGGAAGGTCTCTTTGGGTTTTCAGACTCTGAAGGCATGTCCAATTGAAATGACACCAAACATCACTGGCAAGACTCCCTCTGGAGTTACACAACCATTTCCTTTCCATGGTTAAACTCTTGTGGAGGTTGGCACTTGGAGTGCCTTCTGCTAGAAGAGGCTCAGTTCCCCATTACTTCTAGTGACCAATTCATTCAGGAGGTGTTGGAGCTCAATCCCTTCTCTAGGCTCAAATATTGCAGGGTTCAGAGCAGCCCCTGAACCTGGCTACAAGTAGTGTTACAATCCAGAACATCTGCATCCAGTTCTGGAGCCCCCATTACAAGAAGGATGTAGATGTGCTGGAGAGTGTCCAGAGCAGGGCCAGGAGGATGCTGAGAGGCTGCAGCAGCTCTGCTGTGAGCACAGACTGAAAGAGTTGGGGCTGTGCAGGCTGGAGCAGAGGAGGCTCCCAGGGGACCTTCTTGTGGCCTTGCAGGATCTGAAGGGGGCTGCAAAAGATCTGGGGAGGGACTTTTGAGGCTGTGAGGGAGTGGCAGGAGTGGGGGAAATGGAGCAAAGGTGGAGGTGGGGAGAGTGAGGCTGGAGGTGAGGAGGAAGTTGTTGAGCAGGAGAGTGGTGAGAGGCTGGAATGGGTTGCCCAGGGAGGTGGTTGAGGCCCCATGGCTGGAGGTGTTTGAGGCCAGGCTGGCTGAGGCTGTGTGCAGCCTGCTCCAGGGTAGGGTGTCCCTGGGCATGGCAGGGGGGTTGGCACTGGCTGCTCCTTGTGCTCCCTTCCAACCCTGACTGATTCTATGATTCTATCCTAAGAACACAGGAAGCTGTGGAGATACTCAAGGTTAGGCTTGACAAGGGGTCTGGACAACCTGATCTAGTTGAGGACACTCCTGCTTACTGCAGAGGGGGTTGGACTGGATGACCTTCAGAGGCCCTTTCCAACCATTCTATGCTTCTCTGAAGCTCCTGTGAGCTTGCCACTAAACCAAGCCTGATGTTTTTCTGTGCCCAGCAGCCTGGTTTTCAGATTCAGAACATTTCCCTGCCCCTCAGCCTCTCCCCTGTGGCAATTCTTTCATCCTGGTCTCTTAGTGCATAAAAACTGATGCATGTTTGGCTGCACCCACACTCTTGTGCTTCTCTTTTTCAGTCTCTGCAGAACAAGAGTTATAACCACTTTGCTGCTATCTATTACTTGTTAGTGGAAAGACTCAAATCCCACCGGAGTAGCTTCCCCGTGGAACAGAGACTTGATGCTCGTCAGCGTCGGCCAAGCACCATTGCTGAGCAGACAGTAGCCAAGGTAAGGGCTCATTCCTAGCAGAGCTGGGCTTAAGGCTGTGCAAGATTGACTTCAAATCCATTGCTGTGTTCTGATTTCTATGTAGACTTGGAAAGAGATGTTTGGATTTGCCTCCTGTCAGCACTGTACGGTGACAAATCTGCTGTCTGGCACGCGTCCCACAAGTGGTCCTGCTGCCTCCTTCTTTCCCCCCCACTTCAAAAGATTAAAAGAGTTTGGAAAGAGTCTGGATAAATTGGAAGTGAGAAAGGGAAGTTGACTGCATTCTGGTGCCCAAAGTACAAGCAATGGCTTTGGCTTTCCCAGGAAAGCTGTGTGGTTTAACCATAACTCCCAGGTTCTTTCCCAGCCAGAAGCGCTGCACTTCTGCTTCTGCTTGCAACACTTCCCCCATTTTGAGCATTTCAGAGGTTTTGCTGGGAAGTTTTGGGTTAAAATGTTAGAGAAATTGCATTTCTAGAGGCTGGGTGAGGCTTGGGAGATCTTTTAATGTGATTGACAAAGAAGCTGTTGAATTTCTGGAGAGCTGTGCTGTTGGTGTGTTTGGGGAGTGGTGCTGCTGGCTGAAACGTCTAAAGACTAAGAATGGAATTCACCAAGAACAAGGGAAGAAATCTTACACTTCTGCTTTGGAAATGGGCCAGGCTGGAGCACTTCTGCTCTGAGGACAGGCTGAGGGAGCTGGGGTTGGTCAGCCTGGAGAAGAGAAGACTCCAGAAAGACCTCAGAGCTTCCTTTCAGCACCTGAAAGGATCCTGTAGGAAGGTTGCAGAGGGACTTTTCCTGAAGGTCTCTAGAGACAGGCCAAGGGGGAATGGTTTGAAGCTGAGGGAGAGCAGGGTTAGACTGGAGCTGAGGAAGAAGTTCTTCATAGGAGGGAGGTGAGACTGTGACATAGGCTGCCCAGGGAGGCTGTGAGTGCCTCCTGCCTGGGTGGTGTTCAAGGCCAGGTTGGATGAGGCCCTGAGCAGCTGAGTCTAGTTGAGAGGTGTCCCTGCCCTTGGTGGGGGATGTTGGAGTAGATGAGCTCTGAGCTCCCTTCCAACCTGAGCCATTCCATGATTAGTTTTTTTTTACTCTCTGACTCTTGGTGTTGTTTTCTACTTAAAATTGTTCCTGCTTTGAAGTTCTTTACAATCTTTTTTTCCAGGCACAAGCTGTGGTCCCCTCAGTTAACTTGCATTCACCAAACACAAGATTGTTGCAATCTCCAGGCCTTTCCTCAGCTTCAGGAGCAGAAGCCTTTTCATTCCCTCCATCCAGCTGCCAGGGAGAGACAGCATTTATGGAGGAAGAAAGAGTGGAGACACCAAAGGTACAGTTTAAAGCCACCCTGCTCTTTTGTCCAAACTGGATAAGATTGTTGCCATTTGAATTCCTGCCTAGTGAAAGCACAGCTGGTGCTGGGGGCTGTAGCTCTTCAATGACTGAAGATCAGTTCCTTCTGACAGGGCACAGCTCAGGATCCTGGCACAGAGCACTGTGCAGTCAGGGCTGGTGACTGTCACTTCCTTGGCCTTAGGACACCTCCTGTGCATTGACACTTGAAGGTTGCTGAGCTGTGAGTCTTGCTACTTCTCTCTGCTTTCAGAGGTCCTTTCTCAGGGACCCAATATCTACAGATTCCCAGATTGCATCAGGTTGGAAGGGAGCCTCAAAGGTCATCTCCAACCTCCCTGCAGGTAGCAGGGACACCTCCATCTGGAGCAGGCTGCACAGGGACACAGCAAGCCAGAGCTTGAATGTCTGCAGGGATGGGGCCTCAAGCACAGCCTTGGGCAGCCTGTGCCAGGGTCTTACTACCCTTACTGGGCAGCACTTCCTCCTGATGTCCAACCTCAATCTCTCCTGCTCCAGTTTCAAACCACTGCCCCTTGTCATATCACTCCAAGCCCTTCTGCACAGCCTCTCCCCAGCCTGCCTGTAGGTCCCCTTCAGCTACTGAAATGCAGCTCTAAGGTCTCCCTGGAGCCTTCTCTTCTCCAGGCTGACCAGCCCCAGCTCTCTCACCCTGTCCTCCTAGCAGAGGCTCCCCAGTCCTCTGACCATCTTTGTGGCCTCATGCATGCAGTGCAGGTTCTAACAGTGCTGCTTCCCTTGCAGAAATCCCCCCTGCTCCCCAAAGCAAGCACAGCCCTGGGCAACCTGTTCCAATATTTCACCACCTCTACTGTGCAGAACTTCTTCTTGATGTCCAACCTAAACCTCCCCTGCTCCAATCCTTGGGTAACCTGTCAGGATAGACAGCAAGTCAAATGCAAAGACCTTTAGCATGTGAACAGCTGATTTGTGCATTTACTGGTACCAGCTGGCCAAAACACATTGGGCTGCTTTTCCTCAACTGAAGTATTCTCTGCTCATCAGAGTTCTAGGTTTTGCAGATCCTCTTTCTCCCTTGCACACAACTGTCAACAGCTGTATCTATTTTTGATCCCTAATCTGCCTCTCCTGCTCTTTGCTTCTATTCCAATCTTACCACAGCTGTTTGCAGAAGGAAAAATCAACCTCCAGAAACATTTCTCTTGTTCCTTGCCCTTTGTCTTCTCCATTTCTTGTGCACCAACTGCAAGCTGTCTCTCTTTTTGTGCCTGGTAGGTGAATGGCTGTCTGCTAGACCCTGTGCCCCCCGTGATGATTAGGAAGGGATGCAAATCCCTCCCTACCACCATGATGGAAACTTCTATTGATGAAGGGATAGAGGCAGAAGGAGAATCCGAGGAGGACCCTGCACAGGCGTTTGCAGCCCTCCAAGCTGCTCGCTGTGGGAAGCGACGTCACACCCTGGCAGAAGTTACCAACCAGCTGGTGATGATGCCAGGCACAGGTACAAAAGTTAGCAGAGACTCCCTCAACACTCCTTTCCTGCTCTCAGCACTCAATTTAGTAAACTCAGAATGAAACCCATTAGGTTTTAAAAGTGAGAAGCACAGGACAGTTTCGTGCGTTTGAGACAGTTCCTTGGGTTTGTTACTTAGCAATTGCTATAAGGGCCAAAGAAGGAGGAAAAACTCCAACAAAACACCCCAAAAAACTGCTGTGCAGAGAGTGGAAAACCAAAGTAGCAACTAACAGCTGGCCACAGTCATGTACAGCCCCAATAGCAACCAGTAAAGTCTGGCAGGTCAGCTTGTTCTCTTTCACACGTCACTAAGTCATTCATCCCCTGAAGATGTGCTGGCAGAACAAGTGGGGAAACAAAACCTTCTGGATTCCCAGGTATTCCAAAACCAGCAAGATGACCAAGCCTTAGCTCAGGCTAGAGTCTTAAGCTACTCTGTGCAAAATAACCACCCAGAGCACTGAATGCTCTCCCAGGGAGCCAGTGGACATCATCTGCATAGCCTCTTACTGCTACGATACTCAGCAGCAAATCCCTGTTCTGGTCCTGCAAGTGTTACATTGCAACTGCTTGATGCAACTTGGCTGTTTGCTTTGTTCTGTTTCCTCTAAGACAGGAACAGTTTGGGCCTGTGGCATTTTCTTTGCTGAATTACTGCTGTATTTTTCACTTTTATCCTGATTTTTCCCCCCTCCCTCTTGTTTTTTATCACAGGCAAAGTCTATTCACTGGATGAAAACTCATCGCTGGGCAGCATTGATTCAGAGTATGAGATGGGATCCATTCAGAGAGATCTGAAATTCCTGGAGGACACTCCTTCCTTGAAGGAAATGGTGCTAAGCAACCACCAAGCATCCAGAATGACAACACCTTTCATAGGTCTGAGGCCTGCCAACCCAGCCATGCAGGCACTTGCCTCCCAAAAGCGAGAGACCCACAACCGCTCTCCTGTCAGCTTCCGAGAGGGGCGCAGAGCTTCGGACACTTCCCTCACACAAGGTAATCAGAACCCACCTGAGACACACAAGCACCCTGCCAGCTGGGTGCCTGTCTTGTTACTCAGCTTGACCCACATCTGCTCTGCTAACCAGACACAAATTAATGGGCTCAGAGAGTGGTGGTGAATGGTGCCAGATCCAGCTGGCGCTAGTGGTGTGCCCCAGGGATAAGTGCTGGGCACAGTCCTGCTCAAAGTCCTTATTGATGATCTGGAGCAGGGGATTGAGTCCAGCATCAGTAAGTTTGCAGATGACACCAAACTAGGAGCAAGAGTAGAGCAGTTGGAGGGTAGCAGAGCCCTGCAGAGGGACCTGGCCAGGTTGCATGGGTGGGCAGAGGCCAATGGGATGAGACTGAACAAGGCCAAGTGCAGGGTTCTGCACTTTGGCCACAACAACCCCAAGGAGCACTACAGGCTGGGGCCAGAGTGGCTGAGAGCAGCCAGGCAGAGAGGGCCCTGGGGGTGCTGGGAGAGAAGAGCTGTAGAGGTGGCAGCAGTGTGCCCAGGTGGGCAGCAGAGCCAATGGCATCCTGGGCTGGCTCAGGAGCAGTGTGGGCAGCAGGACAAGGGAGGTTCTCCTGCTCCCTGTGCTCAGTACTGCTGAGGCCACAGCTTGAGTGCTGTGTCCAGTTCTGGGCTCCTGAATTGAAGAGAGATGTTGAGGTGCTGGAAGGTGTTGAGAGCAGGGCAGCAAGGCTGGGAAGGGGCCTGGAGCACAGCCCTGTGAGGAGAGGCTGAGGGAGCTGGGGGGGTGCAGCCTGCAGAAGAGGAGGCTCAGGGCAGAGCTCATTGCTGTCTGCAGCTGCCTGCAGGGAGGCTGTAGCCAGGTGGGGTTGGGCTCTGCTGCCAGGCAGCCAGCAGCAGAAGAAGGGGACACAGCCTCAAGCTGTGCCAGGGCAGGTCTAGGCTGGATGTGAGGAGGAAGTTGTTGGCAGAGAGAGTGATTGGCACTGGAATGGGCTGCCCAGGGAGGTGGTGGAGTGGCTGTGGCTGGAGGTGTTGCAGCCAAGCCTGGCTGGGGCACTTAGTGCCATGGTCTGGTTGATTGGGCAGGGCTGGGTGCTAGGTTGGACTGGCTGAGCTTGGAGGCCTCTTCCAACCTGCTTGATTCTGTGATTCTGTGCTTTTCCTGATAAGGATTTTGCTCCACTCCAGGAATTGTAGCATTTAGACAGCACCTCCAGAACCTGGCGCGAACCAAAGGAATCCTGGAGCTGAACAAAGTCCAGCTGCTGTATGAACAGATGGGATCAGAAGAGGAACCTTCTTTGACATCAACTGCTACCCAGTTGCAGGACATCATTAATAGTCCTCCACAGGTACTTAAAGCTCTAGATTTCAGGTGTTAGTGCTTTGGGATAGATAAGGAAAGGAGAAGATGCTCTGGAGAGCTGGGAAAAGCTGATTTACTGCCAAGGCTCCCTCTTCTTTGTCTTCTGCAGAATAGAGATTGGACATTTCAGTATCTGAAAGGGGCTACAAAAAAGCTGGGGAGGGACTTTTCAGGATATCAGTTAGTGACAGGAGTGGGGGGAATGGAGCAAAGCTGGAGGTGGGGAGAGTGAGGCTGGAGGTGAGGAGGAAGTTATTGAGCATGAGAGTGGTGAGAGGCTGGAATGGGTTGCCCAGGGAGGTGGTTGAGGCCCCATGGCTGGAGGTGTTTGAGGCCAGGCTGGCTGAGTCTGTGTGCAGCCTGCTCTAGGGTAGGGTGTCCCTGGGCATGACAGGGGGCTTGGAACTGGCTGCTCCTTGTGCTCCCTTCCAACCCTGACTGATTCTGTGATTTACAAGCTAACCTTTGCCATCCTCATGGTGTCAGTGAGGTGGCCTTGTTACCTTTCCCTAATCCAACATTTTACTACTGCTTTTAATCTGAAGGATGGCCCAGATGTAACAAATCTCATTAAGATCTCTCCTTGTTAGAGCCCCTCTGGTATAACTGTAAGTAGTGCAGAAGCTGACTGAGTGAGCCTCACTTGTGTAGTGCAATGCTAACTAGCTTCTACCAGCTGCCCAGTTGCTGTGGTTTGGAGTGGAATAGGTCACAGCAAACAGAGAATAGCTTCTGCTAAACCCTAGGAATGCAATGGGTGAGAAGTGCCCAGGCCCTGGCAGCACCTGAGCTTCCAGATGAAGCTCCAGCTGTTACTTTCTGACTGCTGGAAAAGATCATTTCTGACACCCACAAAGTTGTGGTGTTTTCACAAGAGCTTCTCCATGATGTAAACATGCTCCACTGCTCACAGTGTGCTCATCACAACAGTTTCCTCCTCTCCCATGTCAGCACTCTCCAGCTTGCTAGAGATGCTGACTCTGTGCATATCTCCTCCACTGCTGCTGAAAGCTTTCTGCCTTCTGTCATGGAGCTGTGAAATGAGACCTGCACAAAAGCACATTCAGAGCTGGGTCTTTTCACAGCCACAACTGCACAGTTACTGTTTCAGAGGGCAAGACAGAAAATCCATGCTATATATTTTAGTGACAGACCTGAGCCTTCCCCATTTTGCAGCACAGATAGCTCAGACCTTTGTCATTTAGGCTCTTCACCAAGTGGTGGGTGGCACCAGAGGCCAACTGTGAAACCTCTACCAGGGGAAATCCTTAAAGAAAGGGTTGAGGCAAAAAAAAAAAAAGCCTTTTGTGGGGTTGAAACTTGTTCCTCTTCTCTCTGCAGGAGGAAGCATCTCAGCAGCAGCAGGAAGCTGCATCTGCATTCTCTAACAGCGCACATCCTCCACTGGTATCCAGACAGCAGAGCTTGGAAACACAATACCTACAACACAGGCTGCAGGTACCAGCCCTCCCCTCAGCTGAACTCACCAGCAGCTGGTACCACACACTCAGAAAGTCAGGCAAAGGCTAAATTCACACATTCCCAGATTGCATCAGGTTGGAGGGAAGCCTCAAAGATCACCTCCTCCAACCCCTCTGCAGGCAGCAGGGACACCTCCAGCTAGAGCAGGCTGCACAGGGACACAGCAAGCCAGATCTTGAATGTCTGCAGGGATGGGGCCTCAAGCACAGCCTTGGGCAGCCTGTGCCAGGGTCTTACTACCCTTACTGGGCAGCACTTCCTCCTGATGTCCAACCTCAATCTCTCCTGCTCCAGTTTCAAACCACTGCCCCTTGTCATATCACTCCAAGCCCTTCTGCACAGCCTCTCCCCAGCCTGCCTGTAGGTCCCCTTCAGCTACTGAAATGCAGCTCGAAGGTCTCCCTGGAGCCTTCTCTTCTCCAGGCTGACCAGCCCCAGCTCTCTCACCCTGTCCTCCTAGCAGAGGCTCCCCAGTCCTCTGACCATCTTTGTGGCCTCATGCATGCAGTGCAGGTTCTAACAGTGCTGCTTCCCTTGCAGAAATCCCCCCTGCTCCCCAAAGCCCAGAACACTTGCCAGCTGTACTGCAAAGAGCTGCCCCGCAGCCTGGAACAGCAGCTCCAGGAGCACAGGTAAGAATCACAGAGCTTTAGAGGCTGGAAGAGACCTCCAGAGATCATCCACTCCAACCCCCCCCTGCCAGAGCAGGATCACCCAGGGTAGTCTTCTTAGGAATGCATCCAGGCAGGTTTTGAAAGTCTCCAAAGAAGGGAACTGCACAACTGCCCCTGGGCAGCCTGCTCCAGTGCTCTGTCACCCTCACTGGAAAGAACTTTCTCCTCATGCTGAGGTGAAACCTTCTGTGTTCAGGTTTGTATCCACTCTTCCTTGTCTTATCACTGTGCACTACCCAAAAGAGATTGGCCCTCTCCACTTGACCCCCAAGGCAGCTACAGCCTTGCATTGTGTTGTGAATTTTTACTGTTTGCAAAGGGTCAAACCCCAGAGCTAGCCCTAAAAGTTGGTGGGGAGCAGCAGAGAAAAGGAATTTGGGAGCTGGGGGTGGAAGGAGACTTAATTTTCATTAGCAGCCAGTGATAACCTAATTCTTCAGCTGCCAGGTTCCAGCCAACACTGAACAGCAGGCTCCAAACACAAATACAATTAAAATTAAACAATCCATGAGGCTGACTTAATTGCCCAGCAAAAAAACTGACTGGGCAGTTAAAAAGGTTATTGAAAGGAGGTCAAAAACAAAACCCTTAACATCTGCTGAGAGGTGAAGGTATTGCTCTGCTGGAGCATTTAATGAAGAGGGTGGCCCAGGAATGTTCCAGTCTGTCCTTTACTCCTTGCTGGAACTCTGAGTGACTGTGACTAGCATGCAGGACTTCTGCTTAGTGCCTTAACACTTCAAAAGCCCAAAATAATTGCTGTTTCTGTCCTTGATTCAGGCTGCATCAAAAACGACTCTTCCTTCAGAAGCAGTCCCAGCTGCAGGCCTATTTTAACCAGATGCAAATAGCTGAGAGCTCCTACCCAAGGTCGAGTCAACTGCCACTTGCGTGCCAGGAGGAGCAACAACAGCAACAGCAGCAGCAATCACCCCAGTTCAGCTTGCAGCAGCCTCTGAGCCCTGTGCTGGAGCCTTCCTCAGAACAAATGCAGTATGACCCTTTCCTCAGCCAGTACCAGAAGGTGCAGCTGGATCCACTGCCACCTTCCCCCATCGCCAGCTCCTCGCGCCTCTCGGCACCGGTCCAGGTGCAGCAGCCACCACAGTCCTACCCCTATCAGACTTGTGAATTGCCTGTTGTCACTTCTCCTGAGCCAGACTACCCAGAGCAGTGCCAGTATTCCATGGACCCAGCACAACAGAGCAGTGTAGCATTGCCTGACAGCCAGAGCAGCTCAGCAGCTCCCGAGGCCCAGTCGAACTATGATGCATTAACCCTCTCAGAACTGCCTGGACTCTTTGATTGTGAAATGATGGAGACTGTAGATCCCCAGCACAGTGGCTATGTCCTGGTGAATTAATGCCATGGGCTGACTGACAGAGGAGAGGAAGAGAGGACAAGTGGAGGAGGAGCATGTGAATTTTAACTCCTTTTGGTTTCGTTCCTACCCCGAAGCTCATGGTAATTTTTCAACCCTTTTGAATTAAGAGGGGAACTAAAACAACAAAAAGAAGTCCACCTTACTGGAAAAGAAAAGCAGGAGGTGGTGAGAACTGTTTGGCTGCTGGCTCCTTTTGCTGGTAGCAGGAGCTAGGGAGCTGGTAGTGCAGTTTCATCCCACAAAGAACTGGTGTGCATAGGAGGCAAGAAAAAGTGAGGTTTAGAGGAAGGAAATAAAACTCCTGCTGAGAAAAAAAAGCAAAAAGGGAAGAGGGAGGGAGTTGGTCAGCATTCAGCTAACATTCACATGGAGAAATGAGACCAAGTGCATGCTGTGGTGTGCTGCTTGGCCCAAAAAAAAATAAGCAATAGTTTGCATTCAAATTCAGGGTAGAGTTGAGTCTGTGCTGATGGCAACTCTGGAGACAGCAGAAGGGAGGTGGATAGAAAGGAAAGTTGCACTTTGGCATCTGGGTGCTGGCTAAGGTACTGATCTGGAACTGCTCCACAGCAATCTCTGGGGTCAGCAGGGCTTCTAGACAGCCTCCACTGCAAGTAAACAGTATTCCCCCCCAGCCTGCCTAGGAAGTCTTGGTTGTTCACAAAGAGATGGTTCTGCATCTCTGCTAAGTGACATCTTGACTTTGTCAAAAGCTACCTGGAACTGTCACAGGGCACCAGAATGGGTTACAGAGAGCTTTGGGTGGGGATCAGAATGCTAAAGGATAAAGGCTTGGCTAACAGAGAGAGAGAAGACTTAGACTAGACATTGAGGAGAAGTTTTTCATCCCTGGAAGTGTTTAAGGCCAGGTTGGATGAGGCCTTGAGCAACCTGTTCTAATGGGAGGTGTCCCTGCCCATGGCAAGGGGTTGGGACTGGATGGGTTTTAAGATCCCTTCCAGCTCAACCCATTCTATGAATCTCTGCTAAGTGGTACTTTGACTCTGTCAAAAAGATGCCTGGAACTGTCACAGGGCACCACAGTGGTTTGTAAACACCTCCAGGTGGGGATGAGAATACAAAGGGATGAAGGATTATCTAACAGAGAGAAAAGAAGAACCGTGGGACAGATCAAGAGCTGAAGCCAATGGGATCTAAATACCCAATAAAACCCCACCTGGGGCAGGGGGGGGGCTTTTGAAACCAACCCCAGGCCCTTGAGGAGGGCTGTGGCTTGGAGCAGTTGTGCCAATTGGGAAGGATCCACCTGTTCTTCTGTTGCATTTTGACAAACAAGCAAAGAACCAAACCTTTTTGGATTTGCAGTCTTGTGTTGCTGGTGGTTGCTTGAGCTTGGTGTATTTGAACAGTGAGTTAGGCTCTTAGAATTCAAGGGTTAAAAGAAGAAACAAAAGAATCAATGAGCACCAATCCCCTGTGAAGTGATAGTGCTGTGCCTTTTTGAGTTCTTTATCAGCCTCTATGCTCTTCTCTTTTTAACCCCTGAAGAAAGTAGATTAAAAGACCCCCATTTCTATCCTTGCTGCAGCCAAAGTCCCTTCCAGGCACACGTTCCACCGTGTGGAGCGTGGCAGTTCACTTTCTTTCCTGTATATAGAAGCTAAGAAGTATGACAGCAATATTAGAGCATCACAACCTGATGTATTCAAGCATTTCAAGAAAGACTTAAAACCTCACCAAGCCAATTGTCTCCAGAGCTTTTCAGCTGAGTCATAGGAGAACCTGCAGTGAGTTTAGCTCTCTGCTTTTGCTGGGGAGGGGATTGAAGTATTGGAGGGATGGAAGCTAAAGAGGACACAGCACTCTCCTGAGCAAACATTTTAAGCACAATTGCAGACTCAAAGCACAAAAGAAGGGCAGAGAAACTGTACTGATCACATGTCAAAAGACCCCACCACTGCTGGAAGGTTGAGGGTGGAGAAGGGGTGGGTAAGCAGCCAGCATCTACAGCAATAAGCCCACGTTTGAATGTGGTAGGGCTTCAGCCACTGCATTGGAGGCTGTGAAGGAGGGAAAGGTTTAACACCCAACAGAAGGCTTCTTGCTTCCTGCATGCTACAGTGAGAGAGGCAGCTCCAGTTGCTGTGCAGCCTGTTTTGATAATGGTCCAGCTCTGTGTAGCTGGGACTCGATCTGTAAGTGCTCAGCTTCTACCTCTGATATCACAGAAATGCCACAGATATCACAGCAGCAAAGGAGAGTCTAAGGAAGAGGAATCACATCCATCCACTACTTATGGGATACAAGATAAAGTGGGGTAGCTGGCTCTGCTGCAAAATAGCTGAGAGAGAGAGAAAAGAGGGTCCTTGGGTGGATCCTGTTCAAAAGGAACCTCATCTGACACAGGAAATAGCTCTGGAACACACAGACATTGGAGATGAGGAAATATTGCTTCACTGAAAGGGGTCTCAAACATGGGAATGCTCTGCCCAGGGCAGTGGTGGACTCACCATCCCTGGAGGTGTGCAGGCAGCCTGTGGACCTGGTGATTAGGGACATGGCTTAGTGGTGGCCTTGCAGTGCTGGGTTGAAGGTTGGACTGGATGCTCCTGAAGGTTTCTTCCAACCAAAGACATTTAATGAAACCCCTGTGGCACCTGAAGTGGCTCGTGGAGAAGGGAAGGAGCTTGGCAGACACTGCAGCATGACAGAGCAGGCAGCTCACTGCTGGAAAAGAAAAGAAGAAGAAAAGAGGCACTGAAGAACCAAACTCCTTCATTCCTTTGCCCCTACCCCACAGCATAATAAACACTTAGTGGAATTCTACTCTCTGACCAAACACTCAAGGAACTCTCTAGTGAAAACTCACAGGACCCCCAAGAGCTGTGGAGACAAACTCAGTTTTGCTCCAGGAGCTGGGTTACTGCCAGAACCTTCACCCCTTCCTTCCCCATCCAGCTCCAGGACACTTTACCATTTCAGGACTCCAAAACCATTCTGCTCTGGAGTGCTGTGATCCATTTTCATCAGAATGTGCCAACCAGCCTAAGCTCCTCTGAGCTTTGCAGTAGTGAGGAAGGGGAAAAGCTACAGTGATTCCTCCCCCCCCCTTTTTAAATGTAGCTTAGACTGAACTCCTTCCCTCAACCCAAAGCACATCTCACATTTCCAACCAGTTCCTTGAAGCCAACGAGATGAAAAGGCTGCTGGTGCCCTGCTGATACAGCAGAGCATCCATTGGGCACCACTTTGTCCTACCTTCAAGTGGCTTTGTTCTGTCTAACATTAGAGACCTGTGTACACTACTGGTAGGGGTAGTTGTTAAGCTTTTTATCTTGTCTTACAGCCTCCTTTTGAAGAGACTTTGGTGTGATGTAGATGGGGTTTGAGAAACAAACTGTCCTCTGGAGAAAAGTGCAATATGTGTGTGTGTGTGGTACGGTCTGTAATGTATTTTTTTAAAGGACTTAGAGGTTTTAGTCTCTGCTTTGGGAGAAATGCACTAGTTTTGTCAGCTCCAGTTTGGCAAGTTCATCTGCAGCATCCCCATGCAACCAACCTGCTGGGCTCTGTAAAGCAATTACAGTGTATGGCCACAAAATAAAAGGGTCTCTGCAGTCTGTTTTTAAAGGGTCAGCTAAAGGCAGCCCTTGCTGCTCTCCTCTTCTTAAAAGCCTCCTCTCACCTATCAGCTCCAGGTGGTTTTTTCTCTCTGCAAATGATGCAGCACAACAGAATGAGCAGCTTGGTTTGGAACAGCACTGGCCAGCTGGACTCATCATCTTCCACCTTCTTGTGGATCAGCTTTCAGACTGCGCCCAGCCAGGCTGCTGCTAATGCTGTGCCCTAACAGCTCTGCCTCCACCCAGCCCAACGCGCTCAGGGCACCTCTGGTGGCTGCTTTCTCACAGCCCTGCTGCACTGCTGACTCCCAGAACAGCTGTGGGCAGCAATCCAAGTGGAAGGGTGAAGCACCCTCTCTGCCTGCATGTCCTGCTTAAGCACAGACGTCAGCCAGAGCTGCCAAGGTGACTCAAGCTGCAGACAGACAGGGACTCTTGGTCACTCCTTCCCCGGCAGCACCACAAACAGGACAGGAAAAAGCAGGCAAACACTTTCCCGTGCAGACAGAGCCTGTCACTGCTAGCAGGAGAAGGGAAGCCAGAGAGGGGGCACACCGTGAGGGGTTACCTCACCTAACCTCACAAGCTGACTGCAAGACAGCTCCCCCCCTCTCCAGCTGCAAAGGCTAAGCCCTCCTTATCCCAGTGGAGACAGGAGAAAGCCCTCCCCCTCCCTGGGATAAAGTCTGACTTACAGACTGGGTCAGAGCCTTTAAATCCCCTGCAGATCTGCAGAGCACAGCATTTCCTCGCTGGGCCCCAGGCCAGCAGAGCTTTCCTTTTCAGTGTTCGCTGGCTGACAGTGCTCACTTAAGCCCCTGGCAGCTGGATCAGCAGCAGAGGCTGCCACGGGAGCACAATGCCCAGGCAGCTGCAGGCGGCTATCAGCAGGGCTCATACCCGGGCTGACAGCAGAGCATACAGCCCCTGCCCAGCAGGCTGCTGCAGCTCTCACACCGCAGAATTCAGCACATAACACCTCTAGGAGTGCAACCCTCAGCCTCTCTTGGCCTTGCACCAAACACCCCTAGAGTGCAACCCTCAGCTTCTCTTTGCCTTGCACCAAACACCTCTAGAGTGCAACCCTCAGCCTCTCTTGGCCTTGCACCAAACACCTCTAGAGTGCAACCCTCAGCCTCTCTTGGCCTTGCACCAAACACCTCTAGAGTGCAACCCTCAGCTTCTCTTTGCCTTGCACCAAACACTTCTAGGAGTGCAACCCTCAGCCTCTCTTTGCCTTGCACCAAACACCTCTAGGAGTGCAACCCTCAGCCTCTCTTTGCCTTGCACCAAACACCTCTAGGAGTGCAACCCTCAGCTTCTCTTGGCCTTGCACCAAACACCTCTAGGAGTGCAACCCTCAGCCTCTCTTTGCCTTGCACCAAACACCTCTAGGAGTGCAACCCTCAGCTTCTCTTTGCCTTGCACCAAACACCTCTAGAGTGCAACCCTCAGCCTCTCTCTGCCTTGCACCAAACACCTCTAGGAGTGCAACCCTCAGCTTCTCTTGGCCTTGCACCAAACACCTCTAGGAGTGCAACCCTCAGCCTCTCTTGGCCTTGCACCAAACACTTCTAGGAGTGCAACCCTCAGCCTCTCTTTGCCTTGCACCAAACACTTCTAGGAGTGCAACCCTCAGCCTCTCTTTGCCTTGCACCAAACACCTCTAGGAGTGCAACCCTCAGCCTCTCTTTGCCTTGCACCAAACACCTCTAGGAGTGCAACCCTCAGCTTCTCTTGGCCTTGCACCAAACACCTCTAGAGTGCAACCCTCAGCCTCTCTCTGCCTTGCACCAAACACCTCTAGGAGTGCAACCCTCAGCTTCTCTTGGCCTTGCACCAAACACCTCTAGGAGTGCAACCCTCAGCCTCTCTTTGCCTTGCACCAAACACCTCTAGAGTGCAACCCTCAGCCTCTCTTTGCCTTGCACCAAACACCTCTAGAGTGCAACCCTCAGCCTCTCTCTCTGCCTTGCACCAAACACCTCTAGAGTGCAACCCTCAGCTTCTCTTTGCCTTGCACCAAACACCTCTAGGAGTGCAACCCTCAGCTGCTCTTTGCCTTGCACCAAACACCTCTAGGAGTGCAACCCTCAGCCTCTCTTTGCCTTGCACCAAACACCTCTAGGAGTGCAACCCTCAGCCTCTCTTTGCCTTGCACCAAACACCTCTAGGAGTGCAACCCTCAGCCTCTCTTTGCCTTGCACCAAACACCTCTAGGAGTGCAACCCTCAGCCTCTCTTTGCCTTGCACCAAACACCTCTAGGAGTGCAACCCTCAGCCTCTCTCTCTGCCTTGCACCAAACACCTCTAGGAGTGCAACCCTCAGCCTCTCTCTGCCTTGCACCAAACACCTCTAGGAGTGCAACCCTCAGCCTCTCTCTCTGCCTTGCACCAAACACCTCTAGGAGTGCAACCCTCAGCCTCTCTGCCTTGCATTTGGCTGCATTAATTCCCTGCCTCCACAGCACCTGGGGAGGTGAGAAATGCAATTAACAGAGCAGAGACTGAAAGAGGAAGCTGGGATGGAATGGGAGCAGCCAGGTGTGAAAGCACTGCAAGCAGCAGAGCGCAGGCTGCAAGGACAGGAGGTGGAGGTGCCACCCAGCTCACCAGGACATGAGGGTCCCAGCATGTGGGGAGTTAATCCTGACAGCTCACCCAGCCAGTCGGGGACAGAGGAGTCAAGCAGATTAGGAGCTAACAGGGATCAGTCTCTCCAAGGGGTCAAAAGGTACACCCAAAAGCAGCAGCTTGCTTCAAGAGCAGTGTGGGCAGCGGGGCAAGGGAGGGGATTCTGCCCCTTGGCTCTGCTCTCCCCAGACCCCACCTGCAGTCCTGGGTGCAGTTCTGGAGCCCCAAGCACAAGCAGGACAGGGAACCGTTGGAGCCAGTGCAGAGTGGGACACCAAGATGCTGAGAGGGCTGCAGCAGCTCTGCTGTGAGCACAGGCTGAGAGTTGGGGCTCTGTAGGCTGGAGAAGAGAAGGCTTGGAGGAGACCTTGGAGTGGCCTTGAAGGATCTGAAGGGAGCTACAGGAGGGCTGGGGAGGGACTATTGACAAGACCTGGTAATGAGAGGAGGAGGAGGAATGGGTTTGAAGTGGCAGAGGGGAGATAGAAACTGGATGTTAGGAAGAAGTTGTTTGCAGTGAGGGTGGTGAGACACTGGCACAGGTTGCCCAGGGAGGTTGTGGAGCACAGAGAGGGAGGGTGAGGAGACACTGGCACAGGCTGCCCAGGGAGGTTGTGGAGCACAGAATGTATTCAAGACCTCCAAGATCATTAAACCCAACCATGGACCCTAGGTAGGTGTAGAAGAGGCAAAACTAAGCTAAGTTTCCTCCCTGTGCTGCCCCAGCAGGCTGGCAGGCCATGGGCACACTTTCTACTTAGTATTCTCTTAACAGCAGTACATTTTCCACTCAAGTGGACAAAACCAGCCCAGGGACACTACCTGGCAGCCCTTCTTATTTTTGAGACCCTTCCAGCAGGCATCTCATAAACCAGATTTGGGCTCTCCAGTTTGCTGAGATGCTACTTTAGGATTATCTGAAGCATCACAGAGAAGCCACACAGCTTAAGCCTGGTCCCTCAATAAACAGCACTGCCCTGTGCTGCCCAGAGGAACCCTGCAGGCTTCCTCCCACCTTGTCTTGAGCCCTCTGCCACCTGCACACAAAGCCTGCACAGGTCATCCCAGGGCTTTCCAGCAGGGATTCAGCATTGATCCCTAATGGGGAAGGCTTCATTTCCCCACACTGCTGTCCCTCAGTGCTAGGAAAGAGTTTAACTAGCAAAGAGTCTCCTTCTCTGGAGCCTTTCCAGGCCTGTCTGGATGTGTTCCTCTGTGATCTGAGCTAGATTGTGTGGTCCTGCTCTGGCAGGGGGCTTGGACTCGATGATCTCCTCAGATCCCTTCCAACCCCTGACATCCTGTGAGCCTGTGAACTTTGGTGGTTTGAGAGGATGTCTATCAAAAATACACATTTCAGCAAGGAAAATGCCACAGTGCAGCTTTAGGGCCACAAGTCCCTGCTGTGACCTAGCAGCCAATAAAGGCTGCAGAGGTTTGCAAAGAATCCATCTGGTGCTGCTTTGCAGAACAGGAGCAAAATGAGCTGCAGAAGAAAAGCTATATGGGGCATGGGGGGGGGGGGGGGGTTTGATCCCAAAAATACTCACAAATGGACATTGACTTAGCTGAGAATTAGCTGCTGAGCCCTGCAAAGGTTAGGCACATTGAAGGCAGTTTGGAAGCTCTCTGCAGCTTGCCTCCTGCAGGCTGCTACAGTGGAGGGAAGCTGAGAGCCTGCAGCTGCTGACGTCAATGGGATAAAGGATACCAAGCCCTGAACTCACCTGGGTCTGCATTGCCCTTTCCAGCCAGCCTGCCAAGCTTTGGGAAGCTCAGGTGGCTGCTGGCACCAGATCAAGTCCACATTCTGCAGGACCATCAACCCCCTCCCCAGAGAAAATAACACACCACAATGAAGAGATTGAGTTGCTCAGGATTGCCTCTGCAAGCAGAGCCTGCAACACCACTGCAGTTCATGGAGTCATGGAATGGGTTGGAAGAGACCTTCAAGATCAGCCAGTTCCAAACCCACTGCCATGGGCAGGGACATCTCCCACCAGCCACAGGTTGCTCAAGGGCTCATCCAGCCTGGCCTTGAACATCTCCAGGGAGGTGGTGGAGCACAGAAGCACAGAATGTGATCTTTGATCCCATTCTGTGCTTCTGTGCTCCACCACCTCCCTGGCCAACCTGTGCCAGTGTCTCCTCACCCTCCCTTTCTGTGCTCCACAACCTCCCTGCCCAACCTGTGCCAGTGTCTCCTCATCCTCCCTCTCTGTGCTCCACAACCTCCCTGGCCAACCTGTGCCAGTGTCTCCTCACTCTCCCTCTCTCTGCTCCACAACCTCCCTGGCCAACCTGTGCCAGTGTCTCCTCACCCTCCCTCTCTGTGCTCCACAACCTTCCTGGCCAACCTGTGCCAGTGTCTCCCCATCCTCACTCTCAAGAATACCTTCCTCATCCCCAGCCTAAGCCTCCCCTTTTCCAGCTTCAATCCATCCTCTCCCCTCCTGTCACTCCCAGCCCTTGTCACAAGTCCCTCCCCAGCTCTCCTGGAGCCTCTTCAGGTACTGGGAGGTCTCTAAGGTCTCCCTGGTGCCTTCTCCAGGCTGAACAGCTCCAACTCTCCCATCCTCTCCTCATAGTAGAGGTTCTTCAACCCTCCTGTGGACCCACTCCAACAGCTTCCATGTCCCTCTCATGCTGGGGGCACAAGTGGGCACAGTGCCCCAGGTGGGGTCTCATGAGAGCAGAGAAGAGAGGCAGAACTCCCTTCCCTCACCTCCCTGCTGAGCTGTGTGCCCTGGCAGCACTGAGCTGGCTCTGACCTCTCTTCCAACGTGTGACTGCTTTAAATAAACATTAATGGAGCCAGGCAAAGGGCCTGGGGCCAGGAGAGTGTCTCTGGAGCTAGAGGTTAAGGGCCTAGATTAAACTAGAAAGTGAAGTCATGTGGCTCTGGGAAGAGGTCAGGGACTTGCTTAACTGGAGCTTGGCACCAGAGGGGTATGTGGCAAGCTGAGTTGGTAAGGGCAGAGGCAGCCTTCTGGCTTGCCTTGGCTGGGGTTTGCTTGTTTCTCTCTCTTTCTTCCCTGAGGAAACAGGGACTCAGGGAATTCTCTTCTCATAGACCATGCTGCAAGTGTTCAGGGTTAACTTCCCCTCTTCAGCTTGGGGGGAGCCTCAACACCTCAGTGCCAGCTGGAGCTGCTCCTTCACAGCACCACAGACTCACAGCATCACAGAATGCCAGGGGCTGGAAGGGACCTCCAGAGCTCAGCCAGCCCAACCCCCTCTGCCAGAGCAGCATCTCCTAGAGCAGAGCACACAGGAACACATCCAGGCAGGGTTTGGATATCTGCACAGAGGGAGACTCCACAGCCCCCCTGGGCAGCCTGTGCCAGGCTCTGGCACCCTCACAGGGAAAAAATTCCTCCTCCTGTTAACATGGAACTTCCTCTGCCTCAGCTCCCACCACTGCCCCTTGCCCTGGCACTGGCATCCCCCAGCAGAGCCTGGCTCCAGCCTCCTGCCACTCACCTGCACAGCTTTAGAGCCACTGCTGAGCTCACCTCTCAGCCTCCTCTCCTCCCAGCAGCACAGCCCCAGCTCCCTCAGGCTCTGCTCCTAACAGAGCTCTTCCATTCCCTTCAGCATCTCTGTGGCTCTGTGCTGGACTCTCTCCAGCAGTTCTGTGTCCCTCTTGAACTGGGGGCAGTGCACAGGTCCAGAGCACAGCAGGCTCCATGTGCATAGGTGCTTGGCCTCAGCATTTGATCTGACCCAGCCTAACCCAGTCCCTGAGCCCTGCCTGCAGACACACAGGCCATGGGAGGTTGCTGGGCTTGGCTCTGCCACAGCTTCACAGAGTTGTCTTGACTGGAAAAGACCTCTGAGAACATCAAACCCAAACCATCAGAACAGGACCTGGAGACCACAGCAGCACCTTGCAGCTGCAGAGTACCCACAGAGCCCTTCAGTCAACTGCTGTGCCACTGGGAAAGGAAGCACAGATAGGATTAGGTTGGAAGAGACATCAAAGCTCAGCCAGTTCCAATCTCCTGCCATGGGCAGAGACACCTCCCACTAGAACAGGTTGCTCAAGGTCTCATCCAACCTGGCCTTGAGCATCTCCAGGGAGGTTGTGGAGCACAGAAGCACAGAATGTGATCAAAGATCACATTCTGTGCTTCTGTGCTCCACAACCTCCCTGGGCAACCTGTGCCAGTGTCTCCTCACCCTCCCTCTCTGTGCTCCTCACCCTCCCTGGCCAACCTGTGCCAGTGTCTCCTCACCCTCACTGTAAAGAACTTCTTCCTTACATCCAGTTTAAATCCCCTCTCTTCCTCTGCCCTGCAAATCCCTTCTGCCTTACTGCTTCTCCAGCCACCTTCCTGGGAGGGAAGGGGGGGGAAGAGCTTGTTCAGTGCACCCAAAGGGTTAAAGCACTTCAGAACTCTCCTTGGTTTTCCCTCTGCTTAAATCACCTGAAAGTTTTGACAAGCAGGATTGCCCAGACAGATGTGTTGACATGGCAACAGCTCCAAGGAAACAGCCTGGCAGGGATAAGGAGCAGCTGGCCTCAAGTCATGGCAAGGTGCTGCAAGCAAGAAGCTGCAGCAGCCACTGCCCTGCCTGTGCCCCCCTCCCCAGCCCTGGTTGTGCCCCCAGCCCTGGCTGCCAGTGCCCTGCCCAGTGTGAATAATTCACATCTCTCTCTGACAGCCTCTAACACAGCTGCAGTGACATGAGCAGAGCCAGCAAAGGCTCAGCTGCTCTTCTGCTGCATTAATACTGCTGGCCTCCTGCTTTGGCTCTCAGCAAGAATGGCCAAGGGAGGAGGGGCAAGGTTAAAGCCAAGTTTGCTGCTGGTGCTGGTTCCAGCTATTGTTCTCCTGTGGTTCCTGTTGTTGTTCCCCTTTTTACCCCTGAGACATTCAGAGCTTGCAGTCTGCAAGGCTTGGGAAGCTGGAGGAGGGCAGGTTGGGACTGGAGAGGAGGAGATGAGGGTGAGGAGACACTGGCACAGGTGGCCAGGAAGGTTGTGGAGCACAGAGTGAGGAGACACTGGCACAGGTTGCCCAGGGAGGTTGTGGAGCACAGAGAGGGAGGGTGAGGAGACACTGGCACAGGTGGCCAGGAAGGTTGTGGAGCACAGAGAGGGAGGCTGAGGAGACACTGGCACAGGTTGCCCAGGGAGGTTGTGGATCACAGAGAGGGAGGGTGAGGAGACACTGGCACAGGTTGCCCAGGGAGGTTGAGGAGCACAGAAGCACAGAATGTGATCTTTGATCACATTCTGTGCTTCTGTGCTCCACAACCTCCCTGGAGATGTTCAAGGCCAGGTTGGATGAGCCCTTGAGCAACCTGCACTGGTAGGAGATGTCCCTGCCCATGAGATCCCTTCCAACCCAGACCCTTCTCTGAACACTACCAGCTCTGTGGGCCTGCAGCTGAGGACCTGAGTGATGAAGTTGTCAGTTCTCAACAGAGAGAAGCTGTTGCTAGCTGAAAGACAAAATTGCTTTCTTGGGGGGGGGGGGAGTTCTGGATAGGTGCAGTACCCAGCCCTGAGTGTCTCCCTGGGGAATTATCCAGCTCCTCACAGGTGTACAGGTGATGCCTCCAGCTTGCTGCACAACTCTTCCCTCTCTGCAGTGGTGTCAAAGCATTGACCTGCCTGAGGAGGAGCTGCTGGAGTCGGTACAGCCATGCCTGGAAGACTGCACCTTACAGAGCACAGACAGGAAGGGATCTAGCTCTGGAAACTGAAACTCTGCTCTCTAGCCAAGGGTGCAAAGGGCTCTGCAAACATGAACCAACTCAACATTCCTGGCAGAGAAAGCTTCTGCTCCATTTGGCAGAGCTGCTCAGCAGCAGGGTGAGCGACATGACCTCCAGGCTCACAGACACAGGTTTCACTGCAACCCCTAGCCCTGCCTGCCCTGTGAGGTGAACAACACTGCAGGGCTGGAAGCTCCTGAGCTCTTCTCTCCACCTAGAGGTAAGAGAACAAGGCATCCACACTCACCCAGCCTGAATAAAGCTCCCATCCCATGGCAGATCTGATGCCCTCACTGCTCATGTTCTTACTGATCTCTTTCACTGCCTTGTTTCTCTTTTGAAGACAACACCACTTAGCACCAGGTCTGGCTGGGCAGATCTGATGCCCTCACTGCTCATGTTCTTACTGATCTCTTTCACTGCCTTGTTTCTCTTTTGAAGACAACACCACTTAGCACCAGGTCTGGCTGGGCAGATCTGATGCCCTCACTGCTCATGTTCTTACTGATCTCTTTCACTGCCTTGATTCTCTTTTGAAGACAACACCACTTAGCACCAGGTCTGGCTGGGCAGATCTGATGCTCTCACTGTCCATGTTCTTACTGATCTCTACCCAGCACTCCACTTTCACTGCCTTGTTTCTCTTTTGAAGACAACACCACTTAGCACCAGGTCTGGCTGGGTATAGAATCACAGAACCAACCAGGTTGGAAGAGACCTCCAAGATCATCCAGTCCAACCCAGCACCCAGCCCTAGTTAATACTCAGAATACTCAGCACCTGCTTGCATGAGTAGGTCAAAGAATGAAGGTCCTTGATGCTGTGAGCAAAGAGGCTTTAAGACAACCTTTGGTGCCCACATTGTGTGAGCAGGTCCTTGATGCTGTGAGCAAAGAGACTCTAAGACAATGTCAGGGGCTGGAAGTGACCTCAAAAGCTCATCTGGCCCAGCCCCTCTGCCAGAGCAGGATCACTCAGAGCAAGTCACACAGGAATGCATCCAGATGGTTCTTGAACATCTCCAGAGAGGGAGACTCCACAAGCCCCCTGGGCAGCCTGTGCCAGGGCTCTGTCACCCTCACAGGGAAAAAAATCTTCCTTAGGTTCACATGGAACCTCCTCTGCCTCAGCTTCCACCCAGTGTCCCCTGGCCTGGCACTGGGCATCACCCAGCAGAGCCTGGCTCCAGCCTCCTGGCACTCTCTTATGAGCAGAGAGGCTCTAAGACAACTCTGGTGCCCACACTGCATGAGCAGGTCCTTGATGCTGTGAGCAGAGAGGCTCTAAGACAACTCTGGTGCCCACACTGTGTGAGCAGGTCCTTGATGCTGTGAGCAAAGAGGCTCTAAGACAACTCTGGTGCCCACACTGCATGAGCAGGTCCTTGATGCTGTGAGCAAAGAGGCTCTAAGACAACTCTGGTGCCCACACTGCATGAGCAGGTCCTTGATGCTGTGAGCAGAGAGGCTCTAAGACAACTCTGGTGCCCACACTGTGTGAGCAGGTCCTTGATGCTGTGAGCAGAGAGGCTCTAAGACAACTCTGGTGCCCACACTGTGTGAGCAGGTCCTTGATGCTGTGAGCAAAGAGGCTCTAAGACAACTCTGGTGCCCACACTGCATGAGCAGGTCCTTGATGCTGTGAGCAAAGAGGCTCTAAGACAACTCTGGTGCCCACACTGCCCTGTTGTGGTTCACCCACCCCAGCTTTGGGAAACACCTCCTGTACTTTGAGGTCTTGGTGTTAGGTTATAGGCTGGACTTGATGAGCTCAGAGGTCTTTTGCAGCCTCAATGATTCTGGGATACCTACAGCAAGAAGCCCTCATGCCAGCCATGCCCTTCCCAGCAAGCTGAGCAGGCTCCAGGCACTGAGCTCACACACTCAGAGGTCTGGGCAGGGTTTTATTCCCTTGGCATTGCTGCCATGAGACAGAGGAGCTGCTCCCTCCCCAGGAACACAAATGAAGCCTCACAGAATCACAGAGCAGCCTTTGTCATTGATAATTAAATATTAACCTGCACTGTAATGGAGTTGTTAATTATAGCATCTACACATACTTAAATCCACTGTTCCTCACATCCCCTCAGAACTGCTCATTAATCACTCACCAAGTCAACCCAGAATCACCTGCAGAGCTCCCTTTAAACACTGCAAAGGATCACTGGCCAGAGAGGGATGCAACTAGCCCAAAGCCTGCCCCCCAGAACAAGCTGCCACAGCATCCCTGAAGCTACTACCTGGCACTCTACCCCTGCACAAACTGCAGAATCACTTCTCCTCCCCCCAAACCAATCTGCCTCCTGTCATCACAGGCTCACAGGGTGTCAGGCATTGGAAGGGATCTAAAGAGCTCATCCAGTCCAACCCCCTGCCAGAGCAGCAGCACACAATCCAGCTCAGGGCACACAGGAACACAGCCAGACAGGCCTGGAAAGGCTCCAGAGAAGGAGACTCCACAACCTCTCTGGGCAGCCTGTGCCAGGGCTCTGGGAGCCTTCCAGTCAAGCAGTTCCCCCTTGTGTTGAGCTGGAGCCTCCTGTGCTGCAGCTTCCATCCATTGCTGCTTGTCCTATCCCAGGGAGCAGTGAGCAGAGCCTGTCCCCCCCTCCTGACCCCCAGCCCTCAGATATTGATAAGCATTGATTAAACCCCCTCTCAGGCTTCTCTTCTCCAGCCTAAGCAGCCCCAGGCCCTCAGCCTCTCCTCACAGGGCTCATTGCTGTCTACAACTACCTGCAGGGAGGCTGTAGCCAGGTGGGGTTGGGCTCTGCTGCCAGGCACCCAGCAACAGAACAAGGGGGGACAGCCTCAAGTTGTGCCAGGGCAGGTTCAGGCTGCATGTTAGGAGGAAGTTGTTGGCAGAGAGAGTGATTTGCATTGGAATGGGCTGCCCAGGGAGGTGGTGGAGTCAGCATCACTGGAGGTGTTTAGAGGAGGCTGCAGGAGGCACTTAGTGCCATGGCTTAGTTGATGAGAAGGGTTAGGTGCTAGGTTGAACTCAATGATCTCAGCTCTTTTCCAACCTGCTCTGTTCTGTGAGTCTCTGATCCTGCAGGAAGGCTGCAGGAGGACTTCATGAGGGTGCCCAGAGCCAGGCCAAGGGGCAGTGCTTTGAAGCTGAGGCAGAGCAGGGTTAGACTGGAGCTGAGGCAGAGCTTCTTCAGCATGAGGGTCGGTGGGCTGAGGGTGGTTTCTCTTCCCAAACTCCATCCTTTCTTGAAGCAGATGGGGCTGAAACACTCCACACTCAGAAGAGAGAACCAAAACATGACCTGGCAGTCAACAGAAGGCTGCCACAGCCTCATCTCTGCCGAACACCCACATGGCACTGCCACACAAACAAGAGCTGCCAGTGTGGGAGACTCTGGGGCAAGATTCCAGCGAGGCAGGAGAAACAAACAGCAAACCAAGAGAGCAGCAGCATCCTGACAGCTTGCCTGGGAGAGTCAATATTGACTGGGGAAGCTGGAAAAAGCCAGCCCAGCCTCCTTTTTGGGGGAGGGCAGCCCTGGCACGGTGGAGCCCTCCCGAGTTAGCAAGCTCACTGCTTACAAAACACTGCAGGTCTCTTAGCAGGCAGTGCTGGCAGGTAGCACTGGGCAGCTGAGCTGCACAACGCCTCCATTCACACAAGGAGGAGTCCCAGAGTCTGCCTCATGCCTCTAGAGAGTTAGCTGGAGACAGGCAAGGAATTCACATGACACCAGGGACCAGCAGGACTGGGCTCTCTGCACACCTCCCTGTCCTAGCAGTGGGAGCAGGTTCCAAGCAACAGCGCTCCAGCAGAGCAGGAAGCTACACCCAGCTCCTCCCTGGACCCTGCTCTGCCCTCTTTTGTCAAGGAGTCCCTTCAAGAGGTTGAAGGACTCAGCTTTTGCCTGCAGCAGCTTTCCTGAGCAGTTCTTTTGCTGCCCAAGCCCCAGCAGCACTTGGGTACAGCTGCTGGAGACCTGGACAAAGCTATTCAGGGCTCAAACCAAGCAGAGCAGCACAGCAACAGCTCCCATCCCCACACTGCCAGGAACAAAGTCCACAGGGCTGCATCTGTGAACTCACACTAAAACCCACTCAAGTTCACACTCCTTTTAGCAGTGCTCTGCAGGGTGGCTGCCAGGCAGCCAAAGCAAAGAGAAGGGTGTGAGGGGGTTGTAAGGCAGCCCTGGAGCCACCTGACTCCAGCAGACATCACAGCCACTCTCACAGTGAAAGCCCAGGCACACACAGACTGCTGTGCTGTCACTCAGCCACCCAGCAGCCATGCCAGGGCACAGGGGACACTGCAGAGGACACCACACACTGGGTGATTCTGTGCTCCACAACCTCCCTGGGCAGCCTGTGCCAGTGTCTCACCACCCTCACTACACAGAACCCTTCCCTAACATCTAGTCTGAATCTCCCCTCTGCCACTTCAAACCCATTCCTCCTCCTCCTCCTCCTCCTTTCATTACCAGACCTTCTCAATAGTCCCTCTCCATCCCTCCTGTGGCCCCCTTCAGATCCTGCAAGGCCACACCAAGGTCTCCTCCAAGCCTTCTCTTCTCCAGGCTGCACAGCCCCAACTCTCTCAGCCTGTGCTCACAGCAGAGCTGCTGCAGCCCTCTCAGCATCTTGGTGGCCTCCTCTGGCCTGGCTCAAGCAGTTTCATGTCCTGCTTGTGCTGGGGGCTGACTGTTAGTTCTCCTTGCAGAGATGCACTGTCAGTCAGTGTCAACCCTCTGGAGAGAAACAACATCCAGACATCATCTCAATCAGGCAGGAAAGGTTTCTGGGCTGGTTTAAGCAAAGGAGAGGACTCACTTTGCTTTGCTTTGCTAGAAGGCTCCAGTTCAGCTTCTCATTTCTGCTGCACTCTAGCAAAGAGAGCATCCCCCAAGGAAGGGAGAAGGGAAACCCTCGGCATGGGGGAGTGGCACCAAGCTCTCCCACTGCAAACCTTTCTGCTCACTGCAAACCTTTCTGCTCACTGCAAACCCTTCTGCTCACTGCAAACCCTTCTGCTCACTGCAAACCCTTCTGCTCACTGCAAACCCTTCTGCTCACTGCAAACCCTTCTGCTCACTGCAAACCTTTCTGCTCACTGCAGGATTTCAGGCAGGGCACTCTGCCCTCACTCAGTCCAGCAGCCAGGATTTGAAGGCAAGAAGCCTGCAGCTCTCTGGCCTCATGCATGCCAGCTACAGGCTCCTTTACCCCTCTACGAGCCTGCAGCATGTCCTGGCTGTTCTCTGCCTGTCTCACTTTGTACAGACAACAACACAGGATGCAGCTGTGCAGCTCTGGGGCTTCTGCCTACAGCAGAGCATTACCTGACAAGTGCAGGTAAGAGCAGCAGCCCTGAGCTCTGGCAGAAAGCTGAGCCAAATCCTGTGGATCTGACACTGAGTGCACAGAACACAACCTCAGCTCTGCAAGAGAAGATAAAGCACCCCCCCAGCTAAAGCTGCTCATGGCACACAGCTGCAAAAGGCAGAGAGCAGCAGCACAGGCAGGAGGGTGGCAGGAGTTTGTGTTGGGTAGATTTAGCATGGGGGGAAGGTTGCTGCTTCACTTGGAGGGGGAAGCTGCCAGCCTCGACTGAGGCAGCAGAGCTGCTGGGCCATCTGGGCCCACATGGACTACCTGCACAGCCCAGAGGCCTGCTGCAGGGCTTCCTGAAGCTGGCATTTGGCAAGCCTTAAACCTCTTGCTCCTCCAGGAAGGCAGAGCAAGGCTGTGCTGCCATCCCTGTTTCTTCAGGCACTGCAGGGTGTTGATGGAGCCAAGCGGGGACCTGGACCCAGCATCTCTGCTTCAGCTCCTACCTCCACACTGGCTCTGCCCAGCTGCTCATTACTGCTGTTCTCCCAGCCTGGCATTTACCAGCCTGCTGACATCTCATTAGCACAGCCAGGACTTGGGATGCTGGAAGAGCAAGGAGGATGAGCTCAGGTGGGAATTAGCAACAACAGCAACAACAACATCATCAGGGGCAGGCAGATTCTGGAGAAGCAGAGATCCCTTTTTCTTGCCAGCTTCCCTAGTGAGGAGCCAAAGAGAAGAGAATGGATATTTATAAGCAAACCTGTCTCTAAGGCAGCAGTTTCCAGAGTCTAATAATAGGCTTTGGACTTGTTTATGGCATGATTCAGATGGCATTGCATAAAGATGCTGGAGAGCTCCTGCCTGTCCCCAGAGCGTATTCCTGAGAAGTTGTGAGTTAGAGGAGGGCCTGAGCCCAGCTGCAGTGGATCCAAGCCAGCAGGGTACTGGCACATTGTGTCCCTTCAGAGGTGCAGTCAGAGCCAGCAGGGATGCTGGAGCAAACTGTGTTGTGCAGAAGCACAAAAGCCTCCTCCCTGAACCAGTCACCCATCTGCCCCCTGCCTTGGAGCAGCAAGGGAAGCAGCCAGGGAGCCAAATAACTGCACCTCTTGCTTTGCCCCTTTGGTTTCTCACAGCTGGAGCAGCACTAAGCAGAGCCATGGGGAGGAGAGGCTGAGGGAGCTGGGGGGGTGCAGCCTGCAGCAGAGGAGGCTCAGGGCAGAGCTCATTGCTGTCTACAACTACCTGAAGGGAGGCTGTAGCCAGGTGGGGTTGGGCTCTGCTGCCACGCAGTCAGCAACAGAACAAGGGGACACAGCCTCAAGCTGTGCCAGGGCAGGTTCAGGCTGGATGTGAGGAGGAAGTTGTTGTCAGAGAGAGTGATTGGCATTGGAATGGGCTGCCCAGGGAGGTGGTGGAGTGGCTGTGGCTGGAGGTGTTGCAGCCAAGCCTGGCTGGGGCACTTAGTGCCATGGTCTGGTTGGTTGGGCAGGGCTGGGTGCTAGGCTGGGCTGGCTGAGCTTGGAGCTCTCTTCCAACCTGCTTGATTCTATGTGGATGTGGTGTGCTGAGGCAGGACTGCACCTGCAGCAGTGGCAGCAATGCCAGGGCTGTGGCAAGCTTCCTGCCCCAATGCCAAGGTGAAAACCCAGCTCTGCAGATCACTGCTCTGCCTTGACCACCACTGGGCTGCTGACAAACCAGACCTGGGTAGAATGGGCAACTGCTTATTAACTGCCCACGAAGCCCACATCCAGGGGCCCTGTTGTTGTGTGTGCCTGAGTCAGGTTCAAGGTGTTGCAAGTGCTACTTCCCCAGCCACGGAGGAGGGGAGGAGTAGAAAACAGGAAAGGTCAAAAACAGCCTCCTCTTTGTAGCAGGGAGCAAACAGGGCTGTGGTGTGCAGCACAAAGCAGCACCTGGACAGCATGTTCTGGGGCAGGGGAATTGCAGTGATCCACTCTGCATCCTGCTGCTTGCTGTGCAGAGAGTCTTTGCCACCAGCCCACAGCAACACAGGGCAGAGGCAACTTCACAGACTCATAGAATGGTTTAGGTTGGAAGGGACCTCAAAGCTCAGCCAGTTCCAACCCCCTGCTATAGGCAGGGACACCTCCCTCTAGAACAGGTAGCTCAAAGTCTCATCCAGCCTGGCCTTGAACACCTCCCTGGGCAACCTGTGCCAGTGTCTCCTCACCCTCCCTCTCTGTGCTCCACAACCTCCCTGGCCAAGCTGTGCCAGTATCTCCTCACCCTCCCTCTCTGTGCTCCACAACCTCCCTGGGCAACCTGTGCCAGTGTTTTATTTATGGTTCCCTCTGGATGGAGAGTCTGAGCAGGAAGACAGCAGAGGACTGCACTGATAAAGAGGTTGTAGCCAGGTGGGGTTGGGCTCTGCTGCCAGGCACCCAGCAACAGAACAAGGGGACACAGCCTCAAGCTGTGCCAGGGCAGGTCTAGGCTGGATGTTAGGAGGAAGTTGCTGGCAGAGAGAGTGATTGGCACTGGAATGGGCTGCCCAGGGAGGTGGTGGAGTGGCTGTGGCTGGAGGTGTTGCAGCCAAGCCTGGCTGGGGCACTTAGTGCCATGGTCTGGTTGGTTGGGCAGGGCTGGGTGCTAGGTTGGGCTGGCTGAGCTTGGAGCTCTCTTCCAACCTGGTTAATTCTGTGTTTCTATGATTCTAAGAGCCCTGCTAGGCTGTGATGCTCTCTCATCCTGCCCATCCATCCTGACCTTTTTTTCTGCTGCTTAGCAGCCCCAGCTGGAGTTTGCAGAGCAGACAGATGGGGCCTCATTAGTACCTCTCCAGGCAAGCAGACAGAGACATGTGCAGCTACTCCTGGGGACATGCACTGAATCTCAGCAGGGCTGGGCTGATGCTCAGGTTCTGACAGATGCTGGAGGGAAAAGAAATTCACAGCTCTTCCCTCCAGCAGTGCCTGGAGAGCTGGGAGCTCAAACCCACACAATGTCATTACCAGGACCTCTCTCTACTGCTACTTTGAGCCCTCCTCACAGCCACAAAGTAAATACACAACCCCCTGGCTCCAGACCTTCTGTTGGATGCGAGGTGCACCCCAATGCTCTGCTTCTGAGCTTAGCACAGGTAGCAAGGAAAGAGCTGCTACCAGCAGGGCCACAAGCAAGAAGTGTCTAAGCTTTGAGTTCACTAGAGGCAGGGGAGAGGAAACAGCAGATCCCTTCAGTACCAGCCAGAGGCTGCATGGGCTGCTTTAGAGACCATCTCCCCACCCTGCTTTGCAGAACTCTCACTGGAACACAGCAAGTGAAAGCACTTCCCTGTCCCTGTGCACACAGAGGTTGTCTCTGGTGTGACAGAGCAGCTGCCAACACCTCACAGAGCTGCCCAGCTGTGTGCAGAGCTGCCAGTCACACCTGACAGCTGGCCTATGGCATTCCCACCTAAGCCAGCCTGAAGCCTTCCCAAGCCTTGATGCTGCCTTCAACACTTCATTCACATCCAAGGGATCTGCCCCACACACCTCAGCACCTCTGCCCCTGCCTCTTCACAGCCTCTCTCCACTTCTGGCTTCTAAGAGTTCACTTCCAATCAGTGATAGGGACATAGGAATCAGTGCAGCCTCAGCTGGTCTGCAGATGGCACCAAGCTGTGTGGCACAGTCACTTGCTAGAGGGCAGGGATCCATCCAGAGGGACCTGGACAGGCTGCAGAGCTGTGCCCAGGCCAACCTCATGACATTCAACAAGGCCAAGTGTAAGGTCCTGCACCTGGGTGGGTGCAATCCCAAGCACAGCTCCAGGCTGGGTGGGGAATGGCTGAGAGCAGCCCTGAGGAACAGGACCTGGGGGTCTGGGGTGATGCAAAGCTCCACAGGAGCCTGCAGTGTGAGTGCAGCCCAGACACAACCCTGTGCTGGCTGCAGCAAGAGCAGTGTGGGCACAGGGCAAGGGAGGGGATTCTGCCCCTTGGCTCTGCTCTCCTCACACCCCACCTGCAGTCCTGGGGGCAGTTCTGGAGTCCCCAACACAAGCAGGACATGGAAGTGTTGGAGCCAGGCCAGAGGAGGCCACCAAGATGCTGAGAGGGCTGCAGCAGCTCTGCTCTGAGCACAGGCTGAGAGAGTTGGGACTGTGCAGCCTGGAGAGGAGGAGGCTTGGAGGAGACCTTGGAGTGGCCTTGCAGTGTCTGAAGGGAGCTACAGGAGGGCTGGGGAGGGACTATTGACAAGGTCTGGGAATGAGAGGAGGAGAAATGGGTTTGAAGTGGCAGAGGGGAGATTGAAACTGGATGTTAGGAAAGGGTTCTGTGCAGTGAGGGTGGTGAGACACTGGCACAGGTTGCCCAGGGAGGTTGTGGAGCACAGAAGCACAGAATGGGATCAAAGATCCCATTCTGTGCTTCTGTGCTCCACAACCTCCCTGGAGATGTTCAGCACCAGGCTGGATGAGGCCTTGAGTGACCTGTTCCAGTGGGAGGTGTCCCTGCCTACAGCAGGGAGTTGGAACTGGCTGAGCTTTGAGGTCCCTTCCAACCTAAACCATTCTCTGATTCTGTGATTTTCCTACAGAAACAAGACAAAAAAGCTTCAAATAGGGGGGGAAAAAACTGAGTCAAGGACAGCTTAAGTATCACCTCTGTGGAAATTCAGATTGCATCAGGTTGGAAGGGAGCCTCTGAAGTCAGCAGGGACACCTCTGGCACCTCAGGGATGCAGTGCCCATTAAACATAGAATCAGTCAGGGTTGGAAAGGACCCCAAGGCTCATCCCGTTCCAACCCCCTGCCATGGGCAGGGACACCTCACACTACATCAGGCTGGCCACAGCCTCATCCAGCCTGGCCTTAAACACCTCCAGGCATGAGGCTTCCACCACCTCCCAGGGAAACCTGTTCCAGGCTCTCCCATGGTGAAGGACAAACCTCCTTAGCATCATGTTCTAGTCCAGGGGTGCCCTCTTCTGACATGCCCCAAGCCCAGGCAGGGCTGATGGCTCAGGCATTTGCAGGTGAACCACAGGATGAGGCAGAAAAAGCAGGAGCAAAATTGCCATGGACCACAGACAGGCAGCAGCAAACAGCTCTGACAAAAGCAGCCTGAGAGTGCCAACATCACTGCTGCTGCTTCCTCAGGGACCCACAGGCT
Source organism: Pogoniulus pusillus (assembly GCF_015220805.1). Lineage (NCBI taxonomy): Eukaryota > Metazoa > Chordata > Aves > Piciformes > Lybiidae > Pogoniulus > Pogoniulus pusillus. Next base: position 5,253,995 of record NC_087301.1, read on the forward strand.
GGATGACTCCAGACAGGGTGGAATTGGCAGGCTCTCAGCATGTGAGCTGTGAGGAAAGCCATGAGGATACCTCCTTTCCCAGAGCTAGCCAGCAAGGAAAGGAAAAATCCTTTCTCCAAAGACAGAGAGGAGACCCAGGTTTGGTCACATCAGCTCTCCCTGCCTGAGACAGCCCTAGGAAGAGAATCCAGTTGAAGCAGCTCAGCAGCTTCTGGTTTGACTCTTTACTCACCAACCACAAGCCCTTATTTGGCTTTTAACAGAGATGACAAATGAGCTGCCCCAAACCTGCCTCCTCACAGTGAGGTCATTTGTTTGCTTTCATTAGATTTGGAGAGTCACAGAATGGGTTGGGTTGGAAGGGACCACAAGCATCATCCAGTTCCAACCTCCTGCCATGGGCAGAGACACCTCCCACTAGCCTGAGGCCTCATCCAGCCTGGCCTTGAACACCTCCAGGGAGGTTGTGGAGCACAGAAGCACAGAATGTGATCAAAGATCACATTCTGTGCTTCTGTGCTCCACAACCTCCCTGGGCAACCTGTGCCAGTGTCTCCTCACCCTCCCTCTCTGTGCTCCACAGCCTCCCTGGGCAACCTGTGCCAGTGTCTCCTCACCCTCCCTCTCTGTGCTCCACAACCTCCCTGGCCAACCTGTGCCAGTGTCTCCTCACCCTGTCAAGAACTTCATCTCCAGCCCAAATCTCTCCTCCTCAAGCTTCCTCATCAGAGCCAGAGCAAAGAGCAAACTCCACCACCAGAACCCCCTCCCCTCAAGCTTGCTGGCAAAAGCACAAAAGCAAATTACAAAGTACCTTTGGAAGTGGTTTTGGTCTGGATGCAGCTCCACTCTTTGGTACAAACTTCTTTGCATTCAAGAAGTCACATTCTTCACCCAGCTGAAGCTGAGCCAGGCAGGCAGCTCCTGCAGCCAGGCTCTGGTGCACACTCCTTGGGCTTGTGCTGCTCACTCCACCAGGTCTGTGTTTTTCCTGCTGATCTTCCTGGCATTGATGGCTTTTGGCTTTACCTCAGCACTGCAGAGAGCACAGCAGCCCTGACCTGAAAAGATGAGGGCAGCCCCAGCATTTGCTAGCATCAATCTCACCTGTGGCTCAGCCACACCATGAGCAGCTTCACCTCCCTTCCAGTGGTCTCAGCTGGGACCAATATTTGGTCTCTTTGCTAAATTCTCTGCCCAGGGCAACAATTAAGTGCTTGCAGGGTCTGGCTCCTTTATCTGCTGCCAGGGAGGCTGCTCAGGTGATAAAGACACTAAACGAGGAGCAACTTGTAGGCAGGCTCCATGTGTGAGCTCAGATCGAGTTGTTAGGTGGAGGTTTTTGCAGCACTGAGGCTTCCTACTGAAATCAGCATTAAAAGGTGATCTGCTCCTGTCATCAGTGAGAGAAACCCAATCCCTGGCTTCCCAGACAACAAAAGCACTCTGCTCCCATTAAAACAGGCAATTGGGAGCTGGGGTTTTCCCCCAAAAGCATAGCTTCAGCCTACAAAGTGTCTCCTGGACACTTTTAAGGGGCTGAGAGGAAGGCTGGGGACAGAGCTCTGAGCAGAGCCTGTTGTGACAGGACAAGGAGTGAACTCAAAGAGGGAGATTCAGATCAGGGAGAAGAGAGTTCTTCACCACGAGGGTGCTGCAACTCTGTCCCTGGTTGCCCAGGGGAGTGGTAGATGCCCCTCCCCTGGGGTCACTGCAGGGTAATTTGGGCTCTGGGCAGCCTGCTCTAGCTGCAGCTGCCCCTGCTGATTGCAGGGGGGTTGAACTAGGACCTCAAAAGGTCCTTTCCAACCCAAGCCAGTCTGTGATTGCAGAGCTACCCCTCCGTGGGGCACCCTCCTTCCTTCCTGGGGAGTCAGTGCATTTCAGATCATTTTCTCTCAGGTGTCCTCCTCTTTTCCTCTTCTTGTTTTGGTTTTGTTTTGTTAAAATAAGGATTCCCAAACATTGTTACCTGAAAAAAAATGCCCTAGGGAAAAAAAAACATAGATGAGGCTAGTGGAGGGGCAGGAGAAAAGAGAGAGGCTGAGCTGGACTTTCCCAGTGCCAGGCTGCAAGCTGGAGCAGAACTTCAATCCTGCCCTTCCTTTTGATTTTCCACTTTCCTCTTCCCTGCCACGACAGCTAATTACAGAGGGAGCAGCAGGGATAATGTGCTTGTAGGTGGCTGCTGGGTTTCCAAATGGTTTCTTCCCAACAGGTTGTGTGTAGGCAGAGCAGAGGCCTGGCACTGCCAGCAGCTGATGCACCCTTTTGACAGCTGGCAGCTCACAGAACCAAACCACTTCATGGGAAACCTTTATTAGGGACTCCTACAAGCACAGCCTGTCAAAAAGAGAGCTGGAGATGGCTTCGAGGGCAGCTGTCCAAGAGGGTCAGCAGAGGATTTGGAGTTGGCTGCCCCAGGGGGTGTTGCTACCCTCCCATTTTCCTCCTGGTGTGCTTTGACCTCCGGGATTTCAGAATGGTGTAGTTTGCATACCAGGTGTACTGCTCCGACAGCAGGGGGATGTAGAACGCTCGCAGCAGCCTCGAGGACCTGAAAGCAGAGAGAGAAACAGCAAAGCATCGTTAAAGTGCTCCTTCGGCAGAGTGCTCAAAGGGACACAAGGGAGGCTTAGCAAAAGGGTTGGGCTGATGAGTCAGCCTATGACATGAGGGACGCTGCTGGGTCAGGGATGTAGAGGCAGAGAATCACAGAGGCAGAGAATCAGAGCATCACAGAATCAGAGAATCACAGTCAGAGAATCAGAGCACCACAGAATCACAGAGGCAGAGACTGATAGAATCAGAGCATCACAGGGGCAGAGAATCAGTCATAGAATCATAGAATCAGAGCATCACAGAGGCAGAGAATCAGTCATAGAATCATAGAATCAGAGCACCACAGAATCACAGAGGCAGAGACTGATAGAATCAGAGCATCACAGGGGCAGAGAATCAGTCATAGAATCATAGAATCAGAGCACCACAGAATCACAGAGGCAGAGACTGATAGAATCAGAGCATCACAGAGGCAGAGAATCAGTCATAGAATCACAGAATCAGAGCACCACAGAATCACAGAGGCAGAGACTGATAGAATCAGAGCATCACAGGGGCAGAGATTCAGTCATAGAATCATAGAATCAGAGCATCACAGAATCACAGAGGCAGAGCATCACAGAGGCAGAGAATCACAGTCATAGGATCACAGAATCAGCATCACAGAATCACAGAGGCAGAGACTCAGAGAATCAGAGCATCACAGAGGCAGAGAATCAGTCATAGAATCACAGAATCAGAGCACCACAGAATCACAGAGGCACAGACTGATAGAATCAGAGCATCACAGAGGCACAGAATCAGTCATAGAATCAGAGCATCACAGAATCAGGCAGAGAATCAGTCACAGAATCATAGAATCAGAGCATCACAGAAGCAGAGAATCACAGAATCACAGTCATAGAATAAGAGAATCAGAGCATCACAGAATCAGAGCATCACAGTCATAGAATCAGAGCATCAGAAGATCACAGTCATAGAATCAGAGTCACAGAGGCAGAGAATCAGAGAACCAATCATAGAGCATCAGAGGATCACAGAATCAGAACCACAGTCATAGAATCAAAGTATCAGAGAATCAGAGTCACAGAATCAGAGCATCAGCATCACAGAATCACAGAGGCAGAGAATCACAGTCTTAGAATCCCAGAATCAGAGCATCAGAGAATCAAAGGACCACAGAGAATCATGAAATCATTTCAGCTGGAAATCCCTCTAGGAACACCCAGCCCAACCAGCAACCCACCCCCACCATGGCCACTAAACCCTGTCCCCAAGTGCCATGGCCACACATTTCTTGAACCCCTCCAGGGATGGAGACTCCACCACCTCCCTGGGCAGGCTGTGCCAATCCCTGACCCATTTCCACTTAACACCTCTAGAAGTTCAAGAACATGAAGCTCAGTCCCATTTTCTCCTCGTTGGTGGGACCAGAGCTGGTTTGTGCCAGCACCACCAGCTGAAGAGCAGCAGCCTGCCCCAAGCTCTTCAGCCCACTAACTGTTCCAGCAGGATTAAGGGGGAGAGAGGGCAGGAAGGTTTTGTAACTCCTGAAAGAAACTTAGATCCTGGATATCTGCCCAAAAAAGCAGCCAGCAGAGCCCCGTGGGCCTTTGGCATCACACAGACAGGCAGGCCCTGTTTCTGAGGGCATGCTGTGAAGATGAAAGACAGCAATGGTGCATTTAGCTCCTGGCATCTCCTTTCTAGCCAATCTTTCTGGCTGCCTTAATCCTCCACACACGTCTGAAGGGCAGATAAAAGCTTTGCTAGGCGCTGGCACTCTGAAGTGGTGCTCTGGTGCTGCTCTCCTGTTGAGGGCATTGAATTCAAGAGGGCTGAACTGCTCCAAAGCCTCCAAGGCAGCTTGCTGCAGGCTGCCAGCCTTCAGTCCGTGCCCTGCTGGTGCTCTAAGCTGGCACTTCACAGCACTTCACAACAATTGGGCCAGCGGAGTGCTCAAGCATGGAGGGTTTAATGGCTGCATCAAAGGAGCACCTTTTGTTTGGTGGCTAGTTCCTGGAGCTGTGCTAGCTGTGAGCACATTTCAAACGCAGGCATTCCCTTGCTGAGCAAACTAACAGAGAGAAGCCAAGTTTCAGTGGATGCCCTTCAGCAGCAGCACTAAACCTTGCTAGGGGCTTCCAAAATGTGAAATCAGAGCTGGGCTGAGTCTTGCTTCCTCAGCACTGAAGGTTATTCTCATTCCTCTCTTTAACATCAACTTATAGAATCATAGAATCAGGCAGGGCTGGAAGGGAGCACAAGGAGCAGCCAGCTCCAACTCCCCTGCCATGCCCAGGGACACCCTACCCTAGAGCAGGCTGCACACAGCCTCAGCCAGCCTGGCCTCAAACACCTCCAGCCATGGGGCCTCAACCACCTCCCTGGGCAACCCATTCCAGCCTCTCACCACTCTCCTGCTCAACAACTTCCTCCTCACCTCCAGCCTCACTCTCCCCACCTCCACCTTTGCTCCATTCCCCCCCACTCCTGCCACTCCCTCACAGCCTCAAAAGTCCCTCCCCAGCTATTTTGTAGCCCCCTTCAGATCCTGGCAGGCCACAAGAAGGTGACCTGGGAGCCTCCTCTGCTGCAGCCTGCACAGCCCCAACTCTTCCAGGCTGCGCTCACAGCAGAGCTGCTGCAGCCTCTGAGCATCCTCCTCGCCCTGCTCTGGACACTCTGCAGCATCTCCACATCCCTCTTGTCCCAGGGGCTCCAGAGCTGGATGCAGTACTCCAGGTGGGGTCTCAGCAGAGCAGAGCAGAGGGGGAGAATCCCCTCCCTGGCCCTGCTGGCCACACTTCTGCTGCTGCAGCCCAGGCTCTGCTTGGCTTTCTGGGCTGCAAGTGCACACTGCTGGCTCCTGCTGAGTTACCTGCTGGTAAGCTACCAACCCCTGACAGACCTGAGTCTAATTTTGACCACAGAAAGCTTGGAAAAGCAGCAGCACTCAAATGTGATTTGGAATCACAGAAACGTTTGGGTTGGAAAAGGCCTCTGAGATCACCCAGTCCAGGCATCAACCCACCACCACCATGGCCACCAAACCATGGCCTCAAGTGCCATGGCCACAGGTTTCTTGAACTCCTCCATGGATGGGGACTCCACCACCTCCCTGAGCAGCCTGTGCCAATCCCTGACCACTCCTGCAGCAAAGAAATATTCCATAATCTCCAACCTAACCCTCCCCTGGCACAACTTCAGGCTATTTCCTCTCTTTCTGTCACCTCACAATAAGGAAAAGAGCCCAATCCCCACCTCACTCCAACCTTTCAGGTCTCCTCTCAGCCCTCTGGAGCAGGCTGAGTGGGCAGGGAGGGGGGCACACAGGTCCAGGATGCTGAGCAGTGCCATTCACACAGCCTTGCTGGTGGCACAGCCCAGGTTGTGCACACCCAACTCAAGCCACTTTCCCAGGAGAAGGTTGGATTGTGTCTTGTTTGCTGACTGCAAGGCAGCAGAGGCTGCCTGTCAAAAATGCAGTCTCAAAAACAATGGCAGGAAGTGGCCCTGTGACCTCCACCTCCCTGGAGGCTTCTTGCAGCCTCACTGCAAACTCATCAGAGGACAAGCAGCAAATCATCTCCTGCAGCCTGGAGTAAAAGAGCACCCAGGAAGGGGCTGGGCACAGCTCCCCTTGCAGTGCCACATGACCACCATCAAAGGCAGCCTGAGCAGCAGATGGAGAGGGGGTTCTGCCACTTTGCTCTGCTGAGACCTCACCTGGAGGTCCAGCTCTGGGGCCCTCAACACAAGGAGGACATGGAACTGATGGAGCAGGTCCAGAGGAGGGCCACCAAAATGTTCAGGGGGTTGTTGGAGCAGCAACTTGCTGGTGGAATAGAAACTCAGGCTGGCCACAAGCACGAGGCTGCTTCCTCTGCTGCTGCTGCTGGCTGCATGGGAACAAAGCCCTGAGAGAGCCCCAGGGCTGCTGGTGCACCTACAGCTCAGCAAGTCAGGAGACAGCCTCTGCCTCCTCTCACCTGCCTCTGCCAGGCTCAGCAGCCTCAGACAGCAGATGGCATGTGGAAGGGGCTGGGATGGCAGCTGCCAGGGGATAGAGACACTCTTCTATTTGCATGTGCCCCCCCGAGACTGGCAGTGTCTGCAGCCTTCATCAGCACACAGCTCCCAGGCAGGATGCTGGCAGCAGGGTCGAGGCCAGGAAAGCTCCAAGCTGGGTAGCCAAGGCTCCAGTGCAACACCACAGCAACACTGATGCAACCAGGCTCTTGCAGTGGGGGGCTCCAGGCTGCAGTCAAGCAACTGGCAAATTGCTGTGGGAGGTATCCCACATTCCAGGGAGGGTATCCCACATTCCAGGGAGGGTATCCCACATTCCAGGGAGGGTATCCCACATTCCCAAGAGAGAGGATCTGAATTCCTTTCCATCTGTTTGGGTCTGCTGCAGCACCCAGAGCAGTTCCCAAGTGAGGACAGGGGTGCACAGGTAGCAGTACCCCCAGCAGAGCTGGAGCCACACTGCAGTCAGCTGCTACTCGATGCCCACTTCTGCTCATGCCAGGGCAGGCTCTTCAGGAAGGAAAGCAAGGCACTGCTCAGTGAAGAGGTGCCAGCTGCCCCTCCCAGGCTCACACACTGGCATGGAAAGGAAGCAGTCAGGTACATGAAGTGGTGAGAGCCTACCCAGCTGCATCTTGTACACATGGACCTCTTACCCCTGACAAGAAGGGGAAAGGGAGGGAACGGGAAGGGGGAGAAAGAGGGAAAGGGAAGGGGGAGAAAGAGGGAAAGGGAAGAGGGAAAAAGAGGGAAAGGGAAGGGGGAAAAGAGGGAAAGGGAAGGGGGATAAAGAGGGAAAGGGAAGGGGGAAAAAGGGAAAGGGAAGGGGGAAAAAGAGGGAAAGGGAAGGGGGAAAAAGAGGGAAAGGGAAGAGGGAAAAAGAGGGAAAGGGAAGGAGGATAAAGAGGGAAAGGGAAGGGGAAAAAAGGGAAAATGAAGGGAGAAAAAGAGGGAAAGGGAAGGGGAGAATGGGGGAAAGGGAAAGGGGGAAGGGGAAAATGGGAAAGGGGGAAAGGAGAAAGGGGAAAGGGGGAAAGGGGGAAAGGGAAAAAGGGGAAAGGGGAAAGGGGAAAGGGGAAAGGGAGAAAGGGGGAAATGGGGAAAGGGGAAGGAGGGGGAGGGGGAAGTGGGGGAAGGGGAAAAGGGAGGAAAGAGGGGAAAGGGAGGAAACGGAATCCCTGCCACGTGGGCAGCATCTTCCAGCTGTGAGCACACAGGGGAAGCTGAGGATCACAGCTCCCTGAAGACCCACAGACCTCTGCACTCTCTCCAGGTGTTGTGCACCACTCCTGCACCCGGGAAGTCATTTAGCTGCTTGCAGAAGAAAGGCAGGGAAAACATTTCATGTGGTGTGGAGGAAAGCAGCATGGAAGGGAAGGAGACTCTGCACCTTCCCGAGGCAGGGCAGTGACGTGCTGGAAGCCAAGCACCAAATCATTCATTCTGCACTAAGAACTCTTCTCTTTGGGTGTTTTTTTTTTGATGGAAACCCCAAACATTTGTAGCAAGCAGAGGCTCAGCCTAAAGAGCTGGAAAATGTGTGCTCCCTAGCAGGGAGCTGTGCATTTCCCCTTTTGCCTCTGCCAGCTCCGGAGTGCTCAGCCAATATAGAATTAAATGGACCTTGGCAAAGCAGCTTCCTGAGGAGCATAATTAGCTGGTGGCTGGGAGTGCTCTCTAATTCAATTAGCAGCACCATTTATCAGAGCCAGCTGAGAGCTGCACTGCCGCTGCCTGACGTCAATGGGAGGCTGGCAGCCGGTCCCACAAGCCTCCAGGTCGGCAGGAGTGAATTCAGCTGCTGGGGTCATGTACCCGCAAAGAACCAGAGCTGCGCCTGGGGAGCGGCTGGCAGCTCCTGGGGCTGCTTTGCCTCTCTTTCCTTCCTCTCTCTCTATCTCTCTCTCCCCTCCTCTTCCCTTCTCTATTTCTCTCTCTTCCCCTCTTTCCCCCTCTCTATCTCCCCCTCTTTCCCCCTCTCTATCTCCCCCTCTTTCCCCCTCTCTTTCTCCCCCTCTTCCCCCATCTCTTTCTCCCCCTCTTCCCCTCTCTCTCCCCCTCTTCTCCATCTCTTTCTCCCCCTCTCCCCCTCTCTCTTTCTCCCTCTCTCTCTTTCTCCCCCTCTCTCTTTCTCCCCCTCTCTCTTTCTCCCCCTCTCTCTTTCTCCCCCTCTCTCTTTCTCCCCCTCTCTCTTTCTCCCCCTCTCTCTTTCTCCCCCTCTCTCTTTCTCCCCCCTCTCTCTTTCTCCCCCTCTCTCTTTCTCCCCCCTCTCTCTTTCTCCCCCTCTCTCTCTCTCCCCCTCTCTCTTTCTCCCCCTCTCTCTTTCTCCCCCTCTCTCTTTCTCCCCCTCTCTCTTTCTCCCCCTCTCTCTTTCTCCCCCTCTCTCTTTCTCCCCCTCTCTCTTTCTCCCCCTCTTCCTCCATCTCTTTCTCCCCCTCTTCCCCTCTCTCTTTCTCCCCCTCTTCCCCTCTCTCCCTCCCCCTCTTCCCCTCTCTCTCGCTCTCCCTCCCTCTCTTCCCTTCTCTCTCTCTTCCTCTCTCTCCCTCCCCCTCTCTCTCCCTCTTCCCCCCCTCCTTCTCTCTCTCTTCCCCCTCCCCTTTCTCCCCCTCATCCCCCCATCTCTTTCTCCCTCTTCCCCTCCTCCCTCTCTCCCTTCCCCCCAAACACTCCTTGCCCTGCAGCCACTGAGCAGCAGACCCCAAGTGTACCCTGGCAGCTTCCTTCCCAGCTCAGTTCCAAGTGACACTGCTGCTGTTCCTCCTTGCCTTGGATCACAAAAGCTGCACCTTCCTGGTGGTTTTTACACTCCCTTCAGAGGCAGCAGGGGACATTTGCACATCACTGTGTGGAAGCAGGTGCTGGATTTGAGAGTGGCATCATTCTGGGGAGGGAGGGAAGGCAGAAACTCAGAGATGGGAGCAGCCTGGAACCTTTGAGGAGTTCTTGATGCCTCTTCACTGACTGCCCACAGACCTGTGTCTGAGCCTGGAGCCCTTCTGGGACCCCTCTTGCTCATGATGAATCATCATAGAATCAAACAGGTTGGAAGAGACCTCCAAGGTCATCCAGTCCAATCTAGCACCCAGCCCTGGCCAGCCAACATAGAATCAGATGTGCTGGCAGAGGGGGCCTTGTCCCTGTCTGTAGCACCCAGTTTTAAATGTGACACCCTCAGCTGTCACCCTGGCTAAGAGCAGGGCAGGGCAAAGCTTGCATGCTCTGCTCTCTGTGCTCTTCACTGTGCCAGCAGCTGTCCTGGGAAGCTGTGCCCACTGCTCTGCATTTGTCCTGCTCTTCTTCTTGAAGGGGAACAGAGAATCTGGCAGACAAGCAGGGTGACAAGATGGGGAGACACTGCTGGCTCTCTCATCCCTTGGCATCAGTGATAGCCTCCAGGTAGGCAGATGCCCTCCTAGGCCTTCCTTGCCTCGCCTGCTGGCTGCTGAGGCTGTGCTGAAGGGTCAGAGCCCAACGCTCCAGACCGCAGGAGCTCTGGAGATACTAACAGCAGGGATGGAAACCAGACCTGCTGCTATGGCAACCTGCCCTCCTCCACTGCTGAAGGCACCACACCTCCCCTCTGCTCCAGCTGTGAAGCATTGATAAGGAACAGCATGGAGGATTTCCACACAGCACCAGAACAGGAGCAGAGGAGGCTAAGAGGTAATGCCAGCAGGGCTAAGTATCTCCCTGCCTGCTCCCAGGTCATGCTTTGCAAACCCTCTTCCACTGCAGGGCTAAGGATCTGCCAGCCTGATCTGCTCCCAGGTCATGCTTTTTGCAAACCCTCTTCCACTGCAGGGCTAAGGATCTGCCAGCCTGATCTGCTCCCAGGTCATGCTTTGCAAACCCTCTTCCACTGCAGGGCTAAGGATCTGCCTGCCTGATCTGCTCCCAGGTCATGCTTTGCAAACTCTTCCACTGCAGGGCTAAGGATCTGCCAGCCTGATCTGCTCCCAGGTCATGCTTTGCAAGCCCTCTTTCACTGCAGTCTCCCACTAATGCTTCCAGCACCTTTTGTCTTCCAGGCAGAAATGTGCATTCAGGGCTTTATGCTGCACACAGAAAGAGTCCTTTGCACCACTCCTGTGCAGATGCTGCTCCTGTTGCCTCATTAACAAGCCTGATTGGCCACCTCATTCTGCCTTCCCAAAGTCCTGCCTGGATGTACCAGCAGGTCTCTTGGAAAAGAATAGCTCATGAAAGACCATGCCAAGGAAAGTTGTTTGTGTCAGCAAGCTGGGAACACGAGAGCACCCCTGGGAGCTGCTCTAACATTATCCTTCTTTCTCACTCTTTAACTGCTTTTAGCAGCCACCCCCTCCCCAGAGGGTCCTATTGCTAGGAAATAAAAAGGTCTCAGAGAAAACAGGAGGGCTCTGAACTCTGGGTTAGATTTGCACAGAGATTTTTTTTTGCCAGTGCTGTTATGACAGCTCCAGGCCCAGAGCTGTAACTGACTAAATAACCCTCCCCTTACAGCTGAGCCTTTCTGTATTGGCAGACTAAACCATGGCCCCACTTTGCCAACTCTGACTGTACCTCCTGTCAGCCTGGGAGGAAAAGCAGCTTCAGCCTCAGCTTCCCACAAAAAAATTCCTGTTCAGACACAGCAGGAAACTGTTCAGTGAGCAGCAGAATTATGAGGACAGGCTACAAGAGTTGGGGCTCTGCAGCTTGGGGATGAGAAGGCTTGGAGGAGACCTTGGAGTGGCCTTGCAGAATCTGAAGGGGGCTCCAGGAGGGTTGGGGAGGGACTATTGACAAGGTCTGGTAATGACAGGAGGAGGAAGAATGGGTTTGAAGTGGCAGAGGGGAGACTGAAACTGGATGTTAGGAAGAAGTTCTTTGCAGTGAGGGTGGTGAGACACTGGCACAGGTTGCCCAGGGAGGTTGTGGAGCAGAGAGAGGGAGGGTGAGGAGACACTGGCACAGGTTTGCCCAGGGAGGTTGTGGAGCACAACCTCCCTGGAGGTATTGGGTGAGTCCCTCTGTGACCTGTTCTAGTGGGAAGTGTCCCTGCCTAAGGTGGGGGGGTTGGAATTGGATAAGCTTTCAGGTCTCTTCCAACCTAAACCATTCTATGATGCTGTGAGGGCTGGATTCCAACAGAGGTCTCTTGCATAGCTTCTTAGATGTCTAATAAAGGAGTGCCCTTGCTGCCCCTTCACTCAGGCAGCCTCCCCTCCCTCTCTGCCAGCTTTCAGAGCAGTTTCAGAGCTCATGCTGTTTCAAACTGCTTTGTGCTTGTCTTGAAACTGGCTGAAATGAGACTGCAAGAGTCAAAAGCCTGCTGGAAGCTGAAGCCACAGCCCTCATTTCTTTAGAGAGCAAAACAAACTGCTCTGCTTCAGCAACAAGTGCACAAGGAGGATGCTTTTCACAAGCAATCCTCACCACTCCCCTCAGCCACCTTCACCCTCTAAAGCAGCAGCCTGCAATGCAAATTGTGTCCTGGGCCAGCAGGGCAAGAGAGGGGATCCTGCCCCTCTGCTCTGCTGAGACCTCACCTCCAATCCTGCCTCCAGTTCTGGTGTCCCCAACATGAAAAGGACACAGAGTGAGGCCAGAGGAGGCCACAAAGTTGATCCAAGGGCTGGAGCAGCTCTGCTGGGAGGACAGGCTGAGGGTGTGCAGTCTGCAGAGGAGAAGGCTCCAGGGGGGCCTTAGAGCTGCTTTCAATAGCTGAAGAGATCCTACAGAAGGCTGCAGAGGGATTTGTCCTGAAGGTGTCTAGAGACAGGCCAAAGGGGAATGGTTTGAAGCTGAGGCAGAGCAGGGTTAGAGTGGAGCTGAGGAAGAAGCTCTTCAGTAGGAGGGTGGTGAGAGTCTGCATTAGGCTGCCCAGGGAGGCTGTGGAGGTGCTTAAGGCCAGGCTGGATGAGGCCTTGGGCAACCAAGTCTAGCTGAGAGGTGTCCCTGCCCGTGGCAGAGAGGTTGGAGAAGATGATCTCTGAGGTCCCTGAGCCATTCTGTGATCCTTTGCCTAAGTCTGGCAAAGGTTGCAGTGCAGCCTGAGCTGCCTGTACTGGAGTTCAGCTCTTTCCTCCCTATCCACAGCTGCTTTTGAGGCAGATAATTGATCAGGGTTAGCTCACAGACCTGCCAGTCTCCCTCCCTCCCTCTCTCACACGTGGAAAGCATACCTGGAAGCATCTAGAAATGGCTTGTAGGCAATGGTCACCCACTCTTCTTTGTTGGAGGAATACCTTGGCTCCCTTGGGGTCTCAGCTCCTGCATCCAAGTCCACCAGGTAGTGGCATTTGGAAATGTCAATCTGCAGAAAGAAAGACATTTGTGGGGTTGATTTCCTGCAGGCTTCTGCTTGGATGAGTTCTTCCATACAGGCTGCTACTCACCAGTGAGGAAGGGCTCACATTTCTTAGCACCAAGTGAAATATTTCTGCAGGATACAACTGTCTTGGATGCTTCCAAGTAAAAACTTTATGGGGCAATACAAGCTACTGACTACACTAGCTTCTAGAAGGGTTGGAGCAGATGATCTTTGGGGTCCCAAACTCCACTACCACCTAGAAAGGTTGGAGCAGCTGATCCTTAGGGTCCCCAACTCCACCATTGCATAGAAACGTTGGAGCAGATGATCCTTAGGGTCCCAAATTTCACTACCACCTAGAAAAGTTGGAGCAGATGATCCTTTGGGACCCAAACTCCACTACCACCTCTAGAAAAGCTGGAGCAGATGATCCTTAGGGTCCCAAACTCCACTATCACATGGAAAGGTTGAACCAGATGATTTTTGGGTCCCAAACTCTACTACCACCAAGAAAGGTTGGAGCAGAGGATCTTTGGGGTCCCAAACTCCACTACCACCTAGAAAGGTTGAACCAGATGATCTTTGGGGTCCCAAACTCCACTACCACCTAGAAAGGTTGGAGCAGATGATCTTTGGGGTCCCAAACTCCACTACCACCTAGAAAGGTTGAACCAGATGATCTTTGGGGTCCCAAACTCCACTACCACCTAGAAAGGTTGGAGCAGATGATCCTTAGGGTCCCAAACTCCACTATTACATAGAAAGGCTGAACCAGATGACCTCTGGGGTCCCTTCCAGCCTGCCATTCTGTGGTGCTATGATTCTATTTAGCTGTATTCACCCTGCTGGTCCTTCCCAGTGCTTGCCATCATTACCCTTTTCTCTTTGTTCCATCCATGCATTCTTGCAGCTGTCAGCTCACTAAACCTGACAACAGACCTTGTTTTCTTGGTGTTATCAGCAGGTCAGAAGCAAAAGTGTTTTGGATCCCATTTCAGATGGACACCCAGTGAATTCCTACCACCCCAGGCCCTTCAGCTTGCATGACAAAGAGGAAATTGTAGGGTGCCATTAAGAAAGAAGCCCGAAACAAAAGTGTGGTTAGCTCTGTTAGTCACAGGCTGTGCAGCAGGCAGCTGTCTGGGCTAAAAATAGGCCACAGGGAAAGATCTGGTAAATGAAATGCACTGCAGCAGACAGCTTCTCCCAGGTGGGAACACCTCTCTTGCTCATTTCCAGTAACTACATAATGAAGCTCAAAAGAAGAAAGCTTTATCCCAGAAGGCTTATCCCTGCTTTTACCCACACAGTTTGCTCTACCACAGCACTGCCTTCCAGCCACTTCTGAGAGCAGCTCAAAGGTGATGCAAAATGGACATGAGGATATGGCCTGAAACTGTGCCAGGGGAGGTTTAGGTTGGAGATTAGGAACAGTTTCTTCCTTGCAAGAGTGGTCAGGCATTGAGAGAGGCTGCCCAGGGAGGTGGTGGTGGGGGTTTGTTCTGTAACTTGCATGGGCCCCAGGAAACAGGCTGGGGAGAGCCAAACATAGCCATTGCAGTCATAAAAGCTGCAGTGAGGCAAGGAAAGGAAAGCAGGGAGAGAATCCTTACATATCTGGATGGCTCCTCCTTGTTTTGGTCGTTCATGTCAGTGGGGATGATCCTCGTGGCCATGGGTCCCTTGGCAAATGGTTTTGGTAGTTGGCCCCTGAATTCTGACAGGATGAACTGGAGCTGCCAGCTGCAGAGGAGAGTATCAGAGAGCTCAGCAGGAAAAGTCAGAGAACCACAGAATCAAGCAGGGTGGAAGAGAGCTCCAAGCTCAGCCAGCCCAACCTAGCACCCAGCCCTGCCCAACCAACCACACCATGGCACTAAGTGCCCCAGCCAGGCTTGGCTGCAACACCTCCAGCCACAGCCACTCCACCACCTCCCTGGGCAGCCCATTCCAGTGTCAATCACTCTCTCTGACAACAACTTCCTAACAACATCCAGCCTCAACCTCCCCTGGCACAGCTTGAGGCTGTGTCCCCTTCTTCTGTTGCTGCTTGCCTGGCAGCAGAGCCCAACCCCACCTGGCTACAGCCTCCCTTCAGGTAGCTGCAGACAGCAATGAGCTCTGCCCTGAGTCTCCTCTGCTGCAGGCTGCACACCCCCAGCTCCCTCAGAATGCAAGAGCTGGAAACACTGTGTGAGAAAACCCCAAAGCATAACCAAGGGCACTGCAGTGGCTGCTAAAGGAGCAGGCACAGGACAAATCTTCAGTAGCTCCTGGCCAACAGAATCTGCTGCCAGCTAATCTCTTTGTTTTGGAGCTGCTGGTGGCAACAGAGATACAAAAGTCTTTAAGGTCACTCCCATAAATACTTCTTCTGAGCAGTGAATGTCACCAGATTGAGGTTTTCTTTTTGTCTGTGAAGCAACTTACTTATCTGGCAGGAGAAAGCTGCTGGGGAATCTGTGCCACTCCTTTCCCACACAGACATTAACTGGCCTGCCCTCTGGCACCGTGTGAATGCTTGGGTCAGTAGCAATTCTGTGGAACTCAGGGTACAGGTCCAGGGGCCCATGGTAGCCTGTGGAAGGCAGAAAAGTTGGAAAGCAGGAGACAGAAATAGCTGAAAAGGACATAGCTGCTTGTGAAGGACAGCAAAAAGTTGTTCAGACAGAGCTTTGAACTGAGAGCTTCTGGAACAAACCAGAGAATGGATTGGGTTGGGAGGGAGCTTAAAGCTCAGCCAGCTCCAACTCTCCTGCCATAGGCAGGGACACCTCCCACCAGCCCCAGGGTGCTCAAGGTCTCATCCAGCCTGGCCTTGAGCATCTCCAGGGAGGTTGTGGAGCACAGAAGCACAGAATGTGATCAAACATCACATTCTGTGCTTCTGTGCTCCACAACCTCCCTGGGCAACCTGTGCCAGTGTCTCCTCACCCTCCCTCTCTGTGCTCCACAACCTCCCTGGCCAACCTGTGCCAGTGTCTCCCCACTCTCACTGCCAAGAATTTCTTCCTCATCTCCACTCCCAATCTGCCCTCCTCAAGCTTCAATCCATTCCCTCTCATCCTATCACTCCCAGCCCTTATCCAAAGTCCCTCCCCAGGAAGGTTGTTCTAAGGTCTCCATGGAGCCTCCTCTTCTCCAGGTTGAACAGCCCCAACTCCCTCATCCTGTCCCCACAGGGAAGGTTCTGCAGCCCTTTGATCATCTTCATGACCTCCTCTGACCCTGCTCCAGCATCTCCATGACCTCCTTCTGCTCGGGGGCAGCAGAACTTTCAAGGCTCCCTTCCTTCTACCGCGCAGCTGAGGTCAAAGCAGCGCAACTTTGAGCAGGCTTTAAGACCTGCCAAGAGCAAACCCATGCAAAGCAGAGCAGAAGTCTGAAATACCAACCTCTGAATAAGGCAATAGAGCGTGACAGTGACAAAAGGCCAAAGAGAAAGACAGTCCCCAGGGCCAGCCAGTTGGAGGACACTGTGTAGTGCTCCAGGCGGTAGCGCTGGAATATGAAGTGGTAACATTTCTGAGGAGAGAGGGGAAGGGGAAAAGATTACCACAAGTACTCCAACTCTGTTTATGTTTAGCAACACTCCATTTGTCCTACGGGCCTGGCAGCAGTGCCTGCACCTCCCAGCAGATCTGTGGAGCTGCAGATAGCATCCTCTGCTGCGAGGACAGGCTGAGGGAGCTGGGGTGCAGCAGGGAAAGTGTGGCCGGGAATTCCCAACACCTCCCAACGCTCACTGAAGGCATCTGCCAGAAACTTCACAGCTCCACAACTACATCTTTAGAAGCTCTCATTAGGAGCTGGAGCAGCTCTGCTGTGAAGACAGGAGCTGGGGTTGGTCAGTCTGGAGAGGAGAAGGCTCCAGGGGAACCTCAGAATTGCCTTCCAATCCCTGAAAGGATCCTCCAGGGAAGATGCAGAGAGAGTTTGCCTAAGGGTGTCTAGAGACAGGCCAAGGGGGAATGGTTTGAAGGTGAGGCAGAGCAGGGTTAGAGTGGAGCTGAGGAAGAAGCTCTTCAGTAGGAGGGTGCTGAGACTCTGGAAGAGATTGCCCAGGGAGGCTGTGGCTGCCTCCTCCCTCTGCTTCTGTGCTCCACAACCTCCCTGGGCAGCCTGTGCCAGTGTCTCACCACCCTCCCTCTCTGTGCTCCACAACCTCCCTGGCCAACCTGTGCCAGTGTCTCCTCACCCTCCCTCTCTGTGCTCCACAACCTCCCTGGGCAGCCTGTGCCAGTGTCTCCTCACCCTCCCTCTCTGTGCTCCACAACCTCCCTGGCCAACCTGTGCCAGTGTCTCCTCACCCTCCCTCTCTGTGCTCCACAACCTCCCTGGGCAGCCTGTGCCAGTGTCTCACCACCCTCATTCTAACAAATTTCTTCCTCACCCCCAGTCTCACTCTGCCCTCCTCAAGCTTTGATCTGTTCCCTCTCATCCTATCACAGCAAACCCTTGTGAAATGTCCCACCCCCCATGTCTGAGCTCATCCAAATCATCTTCCAGAGACTCACCTGAAGAGCAGACAGAGCCACAGCACCGCAGAGACAGATGAGAGGGTAGATGGGAAAGAGAAACCTCTCCTCTTTGTGGGGCTGAGCAAAGAAAATCATGATCCAGATGTACATAGGAGCCAGTGTCAGCCAGTAGGGACGGCCCAGATTCTGAACTGAAAGAGACATTCAGCAAAGCAGGAAGGCAAGAATCAGGCCTTTATCTTATTCCCCCCTTTTGCACAATCACCTCTCACACATTCAAAGCCCATCCTTCAGATCCAGCCTCCAGGCACAAACACACCACGGTGTGAGCAGCCATGCTGCTACAATCAGAGAGTCACAGAAGCAGGCAGGGTTGGAAGGGAGCACAAGGAGCAGCCAGTGCCAACCCCCTGCCATGCCCAGGGACACCCTACCCTAGAGCAGGCTGCACACAGCCTCAGCCAGCCTGGCCTCAAACACCTCCAGCCATGGGGCCTCAACCCCCTCCCTGGGCAACCCATTCCAGCCTCTCACCACTCTCCTGCTGAAGAACTTCTTCCTAATATCCAGTCTTCATCTCCCCACTCAGCTCACACACTCAGCTCACTCCCACCTCACACTCAGCTCACACTCCCAGCTCACACTCTCAGCTCTCACACCCAGCTCACTCCCAGCTCACACCCAGCTCACACTCCCAGCTCACACCCCAAGCTCTCACTCAGCTCACACTCAGTAGAAAGGCAGAGTCTGGGATCCCAGAGGGATTTCCCTCCTGCCCCCAACAATTATTTCATCAGCCTTTAGAGACCTAAAGCAGCAAACAAAGGATTGCAGCTTGGATGAGGTGGTCAAGGCCAGGGAGGCTGTGACTGCATCCCCTCTGGAGGGGTTCAATACCAGATTGGATGAGACCTTGAGCAGCTGAGAGGGCTCCCTGCCCATGGTGGGGAGTTTGGAGGAGATGAGCTCTGAGATCCCTTCCAACCTGAGCCATTCTATGGCTCTGTGAAGAGATAAAACCCACCCAGACCTCACAGGTCTCACTGTGCAGTCAGTAGTGGCCTGTGTGCTGTGATCAGAAGGGACCTCCTCTGGACCTACTCCTCCACTCACAAACGATTTCTTCCCCCCCCTCCATCACTTCATTGCAAAGCACAAGAGCCTGAGAAGTCTCTCAGGCACCTTCTTGCCCAAGGAAAGAAACAACTGATTCAAAACCAACAATTCCCCTGAATTTCAATCACACCGAGGAGGGCTGTGTGGTGCCTGCCAATTTGCAGTCCCTTTTCTGCCCCCTTAGAATCACAGAATCATAGAATCAGGCAGGTAGGAAGAGAGCTCCAAGCTCAGCCAGCCCAAACTAGCACCCAGCCCTGCCCAACCAACCACACCATGGCACTCAGTGCCCCAGCCAGGCTTGGCTTCAACACCTCCAGCCACAGCCACTCCACCACCTCCCTGGGAAGCCCATTCCAATGCCAATCACTCTCTCTGCCAACAACTTCCTCCTAACATCCAGCCTCAACTTCCCCTGACACAGCTTGAGACTGTCTCTCCTTCTTCTGTTGCTTGCCTGCCAGAAGAGGCCACCCCCACCTGGCTACAGCCTCCCTTCAGGGAGCTGCAGACAGCAATGAGCTCTGCCCTGAGCCTCCTCTGCTGCAGGCTGCACACCCCCAGCTCCCTCAGCCTCTCCTCATAGAGTTTGTGTTCCAGGCCCCTCCCCAGCCTTGCTGCCCTTCTCTGGACACCTTCCAGCACCTCAACATCTCTCCTGAATTGAGGGGCCCAGAACAGGACACAGCACTGCAGGGGTGGCCTGAGCAGTGCTGAGCACAGGGGCAGAAGAACCTCCCTTGTCCTGCTGCCCACACTGCTCCTGAGCCAGCCCAGGATGCCATTGGCTCTCTTGGCCACCTGGGCACACTGCTGCCTCATCTTCAGCTACTATCTATCTGTACCCCCAGGTCCCTTTCCTCCTGGCTGCTCTCAGCCACTCAGTCCCCAGCCTGTAGCCCTTACTACTCCCAGCAGCAGAGGGCAGGGACTGCGCCAAGGGCGCTTCGCAGGCAGCAAAGAACAAAGCAGTTGGCAGAACTGCTTCTGCTGGTGAGCAGCAGAACAGCGAGGCAGCAGCAGGAGCTCTTGCAGTTACAGCACCTCCTGCTGAGCCTTTGCTGGTTTCTGACAGGATGACAGTCACAGCTCTAAGCAAGGAGCCACTAAGATGCATTTTCAGCGAGGACTGGGATGTTTTTGTTTCTTGCAGCCAGGAAAACTTCAGAGAGGGAAGCACTAAATGCAGTGAGGGATCTGGAGGTTGCTGCTGACACTTGATGAAGCTTCCTGGCAGTGATATAAAAGAGTAACAATGGCAGATCCAGCAGAGCAGTCCCCAAATAACCATAAAGGCTACTGCAGCTGCAGGTACAGCAAGGGACACAGGCTCTGCAAGGGACACAGGCTCTGCAAGGGACACAGCTTCTGCAAGGGACACAGGCTCTGCAAGGGACACAGGCTCTGCAAGGGACACAGGCTCTGCAAGGGACACAGCTTCTGCAAGGGACACAGGCTCTGCAAGGGACACAGCTTCTGCAAGGGACACAGCTTCTGCAAGGGACACAGCTTCTGCAAGGGACACAGGCTCTGCAAGGGACACAGCTTCTGCAAGGGACACAGCTTCTGCAAGGGACACAGGCTCTGCAAGGGACACAGCTTCTGCAAGGGACACAGCTTCTGCAAGGGACACAGGCTCTGCAAGGGACACAGGCTCTGCAAGGGACACAGCTTCTGCAAGGGACACAGCTTCTGCAAGGGACACAGCTTCTGCAAGGGACACAGCTTCTGCACCCAGCCCTGCCCAACCAACCAGACCATGGCACTAAATGCCCCAGCCAGGCTTGGCTGCAACACCTCCAGCCACAGCCACTCCACCACCTCCCTGGGCAGCCCATTCCAATGCCAATCACTCTCTCTGACAACAACTTCCTAACAACATCCAGCCTAGACCTGCCCTGGCACAGCTTGAGGCTGTGTCCCCTTCTTCTGTCCCTGGCTGCCTGGCAGCAGAGCCCAACCCCACCTGGCTACAGCCTCCCTGCAGGCAGCTGCAGGCAGCAATGAGCTCTGCCCTGAGCCTCCTCTGCTGCAGGCTGCACCCCCCCAGCTCCCTCAGCCTCTCCTCACAGGGCTCTGCTCCATGAACAGTTCAGCCTTGGTAATACATTCTTCAAGTGGAGACAGGGCACACAGGAATCACCCTCAAAGACATGTCCCTGCCTCTTTTGCAGACAGCAGGTTGGTGAATGCATCTCACTACATCTTCCTTCCATGGCAGCTCCTTTGTGGGATCAAAACTGAAGTGAGGAGCTCCAGGAAGTTCCCTCTTACTCCAAAGGCTTTGCCTGAGCCTAGTTTCACTTCCAGCAAAGGGAAGCTGCTCTTTGGCAGCAACAAGGTCGAGATCCAGGCTGTCTGTGCTTGGCTCTCACAGCTGCTTTGCACTCACCATGAAATTTCTGAAGCAGGCACTCCATCAGACACGTCAGTGGCAGCACAAGCAGAGCCAGAATAAATGCCACATTGAAATTCAGAAAGCCATTGATGAAATAGAAGGTCCAAGGTTCTGTACCTGAAGGATGAGAACAGGAAAGAAGAGGTTTCAAATACAGACATGTGTGAGATCTACCTGTAGAAGCAGAGCTGTTCCTGCTCTGCCTGGCACAGACTGAGATCAGCAGCAGACATCACACCTCCCACCAGCTACAGGTTGCTCAGGGCCTCATCCAGCCTGGCCTTGAACACCTTCAGGGAGGTTGTGGAGCACAGAAGCACAGAATGTGATCAAAGTTCCTCCCTGCCCAACCTGTGCCAGTGTCTCCTCACCCTCCCTCTCTGTGCTCCACAACCTCCCTGGCCAACCTGTGCCAGTGTCTCCTCACCCTCCCTCTCTCTGCTCCACAACCTCCCTGGGCAACCTGTGCCAGTGTCTCCTCACCCTCCCTCTCTGTGCTCCACAACCTCCCTGGGCAACCTGTGCCAGTGTCTCCTCACCCTCCCTCTCTGTGCTCCACAACCTCCCTGGGCAACCTGTGCCAGTGTCTCCTCACCCTCCCTCTCTGTGCTCCACAACCTCATTGGGCAACCTGTGCCGGTGTCTCCTCACCCTCCTTCTCTGTGCTCCACAACCTCTCTGGCCAACCTGTGCCAGTGTCTCCTCACCTTCACTGCCAAGAATTTCTTCCCAATCTCCATTCTTAATCTGCCCTCCTCAAGCTTCAATCCATTCCCTCTTGTCCTATCATTACAAGCCCTTGTGAAAAGTCCCTCCCCAGCATTCCAGCAACCATCTTCAACTCCTGGAAGTCCTTCCAGAGGAAAAGAAAGAAGAAAAAGAGTAAACAACCATCCAGATGGTGGCTGTGGTACCACCTTAGAGCCAACACCATTTAAAGTGCCCCTGCTTCAATCTGGAGCTTCAAACAGGGACAAGCCAACTCTGCCCCCCCCCCACCATGACACACTTGGGTGTTGGTTGCAAGCTTCCAAGGGTGCAAAGAGAAAGAAATTCCAGTTCAGCTGCCATTTATTTGGCCACTTCACTCAGGATGCTGTCAAAGCCTGCACAATAAGGACTGCCAGCTCCTCTCCACACGTTTGCCACTCTCCCTGTGTGATTAGCTCAATCAGTCACTCACTGACATGTGGGGGCTTTAATCACTGCACTGTTGTGACAGATGTCACATGCCACAGCAATTTCCTGCAATCAGAGCCACTTAAATAGGGTCCACGTTGAAATCAATCAGACAAGTGGAAAAGCAGCCAGGAAAAACCCAAAACCTCTGCAGCTCCCACAGCTAAACACCATCAGAAGCTGCACTGGGAGGGTCAGAAACCTGTCACTGGACTTGCTGGGGTGAAGACCAAGCAGCTGAGGTTCATTTAGGGAACTGAAGGCAAATGGCATATACAAGTCTGGAGTTAGAGGAGCAGGGAGTGGACTGTTGGAAATTCAGCTTCTCTCTCCCCCCCCCTCCTGCCTCAGAATTCCTGCAGGTCCCACAGGAGCACAATTCCCCAGCCTGTGAAAGGCTGAACATGGGATAGGATGGATTGAAAGATCACATTGAGTGCTGGACATCACAGAGTCACCTGTGTGGCAACACTGCAGGAGTGCCAATGTCCTTTCTTCTCTCTCTCTAGCCCCTGTTGGTGCCTGTCCTTCTGGACCTGCACTTCTAAACAGGCACTGGGGCAGATCTCCAGCTGCCCAGGGCAGGTAAATTTAGAACTGAGGGGCATTGCCCATCTAGAAACCAGGACTGCTGACTGAGCTCCACCTGTGGGGGGCCATGAGGCACTCTGGGCTGCCACACTGTAAATCCTCCTCAGGACCCCTAGAAATGTGTCGGGATGAGATTTAACAAGGCCAAGGGCAGGGTTCTGCACTTTGCCCACAACAACCCCAAGCAGCACTACAGGCTGGGGACTGAGTGGCTGGAAAGCAGCCAGGAGGAAAGGGACCTGGGGGTACTGTTAGATAGTAGCTGAAGATGAGGCAGCAGTGTGCCCAGGTGGCCAAGAGAGCCAATGGCATCCTGGGCTGCATCAGGAGCAGTGTGGGCAGCAGGACAAGGGAGGTTCTTCTGCCCCTGTGCTCAGCACTGCTCAGGCCACACCTTGAGTGCTGTGTCCAGTTCTGGGCTCCTGAATTGAAAAGAGCTGTTGAGGTGCTGGAAGGTGTCCAGAGAAGGGCAGCAAGGCTGGGGAGGGGCCTGGAACACAAACTCTATGAGGAGAGGCTGAGGGAGCTGGGGGGGTGCAGCCTGCAGCAGAGGAGGCTCAGGGCAGAGCTCATTGCTGTCTGCAGCTGCCTGCAGGGAGGCTGTAGCCAGGTGGGGTTGGGCTCTTCTGGCAGGCAACCAGCAGCAGAACAAGGGGACACAGCCTCAAGCTGTGCCAGGGGAGGTCTAGGCTGGATGTTAGGAGGAAGTTGCTGGCACAGAGAGTGATTGGCATTGGAATGGGCTGCCCAGGGAGGTGGTGGAGGCACCATCCCTGGAGGTCTTCAAGCAAAGCCTGGATGAGGCACTTAGTGCCATGGTCTGGTTGGTTGGGCAGGGCTGTGTGCTAGGTTGGAGGGGATGAGCTTGGAGGTCTCTTCCAACCTGGTTGATTCTGTGATGGGACACTTGGTCACTGCCCAGCCCTGCTGCCTCCATGGTCTCTCCTAAGGACTGTCACCATGGGTTAGCCCACTCCAGCAACTCCTGCTGGGCAGCACCAAAGCCAGAGAAGCACTGGAACTGGGCTCCACAGCCTGCTTTCCCACCCCCACTGCTGCAGGCAACAGCCACTTGACCACAGGAGACACCAGGATGAGACAGAAAGCTTTTAACGCTGATGCAAACTGTTCCCCTCCTGTGTTTTCTGACTGCAACCAAGCTGCAAAGCACAGGCAAGCCCCAGAGCTTCAGAGGACCACACTGGCACCCTCCTACCTGCCCTGGCTGCTGTGGGATGTCAAGGGAAGTAACTGTGGCTCTGTCTAGCTTGGTCTGGGACTCAGGAATGAAGGAGAGTTGGTGATCCACACCTCCTCCACACTCCAGACACAGCCTTGAAGGCCCAGAGATGTGCTAAATGAAGAGGTCAGCAGGGCTGATGCGCAGCTCTAACCCAAAAGCTACCTTCTCACTTTCAGTCTTTTTTGCAGTGTGACTGAGTTGCCCTTAAGAACTAAAAGCTGTAACCTCCCCTCCTCCAGCGAGGGAATTTCTTCTCTGGGTGAGGAGACAAAGAAAAGCACTAAAGAAAGGAAGAGAGGGGGGGAAAAAAAGGAGGAGAGGAGAGCAGTGCATTATAGAGGCAAGGAAAAGAACTCACAGACACCAAAGGAAAAAGGCTCTGTGATGATTCACCCATTCAGAGGCATTCAGTCTCAATGCCTCCCAGGGCAAAATGCTTTTACTCTTGTTATCCACTCCAGGTGATCTGGGAAAGAGCTGGGATCGAAATAAAGAACAACTCCACTGCATGCCAGAAGTCCCAGCCCAGAACATCTTTCAGGCAGGGAGGTACAGTGAAGAAAATGCTTCCACAGAGTTGCACTCAGCCCCTAACTGATTTAACTCCTGCAAGTTTAAAAGTAGCTGAAGGCTGCCAGAAGTGGGGGGACAGGCTCTGCTCACTGCTCCCTGGGATAGGACAAGCAGCAATGGATGGAAGCTGCAGCACAGGAGGTTCCAGCTCAACACAAGGGGGAACTTCTTGGCTGGAAGGGTCCCAGAGCCCTGGCACAGGCTGCCCAGAGAGGTTGTGGAGTCTCCTTCTCTGGAGACTTCCAAGGCCTGTCTGGATGTGTTCTGTGTGATCTGTGTCCTGCTGTGGCAGGGGGTTGGACTGGATGATCTCTTTGGGTCCCTTCCAACCCCTAACATCCTGTGAGCCTGTGAGTCCCATAGGCCAGAGCTGAGCAGATGTGGGCTAGAGGAGGTGAAAGGGGGCTGGAGCTCCTCTCCTATGCAGACAGGCTGGGAGAGTTGGGGCTGTTCAGCCTGGAGAAGGCTCCAGGGAGACCTTAGAGCTGCATTTCAATAGCTGAAGGGGACCTACAGGCAGGCTGGGGAGGGATGGTGCAGAAGAGCTTGAGGTGATAGGATGAGGGCAATGGTTTGGAACCAGAGCAGGGGAGATTTAGGTTGGACATCAGGAGGAAGTTGTGCACAGGGAAGTTGTGCATTGGTTTGGAACCAGAGCAGGGGAGATTTAGGTTGGACATCAGGAGGAAGTTGTGCACAGTGAGGGTGCTGAGACACTGGCACAGGCTGCCCAGGGCTGTGCTTGAGGCCCCATTCCTGCAGACATTCAAGCTCAGCCTTGCTGTGTCCCTGTGCAGCCTGCTCCAGCTGGAGGTGTCCCTGCTGCCTGTGGGGGGTTGGACCAGATGTGCTTGGAGGGTCCCTTCCAACCTGATGCAATATGTAAAGCTGTAAAAACAAAGTCCCTGGGAAGAACACTGTGCCCCAGCCAGCTCCTGGCACTGTGGTTCCATGGGGCTGATGGCACTGCCAGGCACTGAGCCAGAAACTGGCTTGAACTTTGTGCTGTGTGACTGCTCTGGAAGCAGCTCTGGAGATCTGGAGAGAGGTTAATGGAACTTAACAAGCTACCATGCTGCAGCTTGACCACTGCAATGCTGAGGGTGGCTCAGGACAAAGCAGAGGAGCTGTAAATTAGGCTTAACCTAAGATGTCCTTCCCTGTTTGTCACAGGCTGGAAGGCTGCATGCAGACTGGAACTGTAGTTCAGCTGTTGAGCAGCAACTAAGGCACAATAATTTGATCATGAGTCAGAGCCCTCACTCTAAGCAAGGCTGATTCAGTGCTGGTACAATAAACAGTCTGCTCTCTGCACATCATCTGTTTTCAGGCAGGACCCAACAGAGCAAGGTGTTACAAAACCAGCTGCAGCTGACTGTGCCCAAGCTGAACAAAGCTTCCCAAAGCACCACCCCACTGCAAATCACAGCCAAAGCTCTGCTCACTGGGAGTGGGACACAACTTCTTGGCACAAACTCTGCACAGATCAAGATATCCACTCAGAAGCTACATAACAAAGCTAGAAATGGAGAGGTTCAGCCTGGATGTTAGGAAGAAGTTCTTCAGCATGAGGGTGGTGAGAGCCTGGAAGGGGTTGGCCAGGGAGGTGAGCAAAACTGGACACAGTACTCACGTGAGGCTATGGTCTGGTGATGAAGGCTGCTGGGATGAAGGTTGGATTGGATGATCCTGGTGGTCCTTTCCAACCACAGTGACTCATAGTGATTGGGTGTTGTGCTGAGGGGTTTGGGTTAGTCAAGCACTTGTCAGTGTGAGACTAATGATTGGACTGGAGGAGCTTGAAGGTTTTTTCCAATCTAAGAAATTCTGTGAAGTGGTGGAAGCCTCATCCCTGGAGGTCACAGAACGTCAGGGGCTGGAAGGGACCTCAAAAGATCATCTAGTCCAAAACCTCTGCCAGTGCAGGATCACTTACACCAGATCACACAGCCCACTCTGTAACCTCTCTATGAAGCTCAGGAACAGGCAGAGGACTGCAAGTAGGAGATGACCACGTAGCAGCAGGATGAAGGGCAAGGCTGAGGCTAAGGGCCCACATTGCCTTGCAAATCAAGGCTGAGGCTGTGTAAGTGCAGAGTCATTGGACACTGGAATGGGCTGCCCGGGGAGGTGGTGGAGTCGCCGTCCCTGGGGCACTTCAAGGCAGGACTGGACGTGGCACTTGGTGCCATGGTCTGGCCTTGAGCTCTGTGGTAAAGGGTTGGACTTGATGATCTGTGAGGTCTCTTCCAACCTTGATGATACTGTGATGCTGTGATACTGTGAATGAAATGGCTGCAGACGCAGCTGAATCCCTGCTGAAGCTTTCAGTCTCCTGAGCAGCAGCTTCTGGCTTCCTCCCACAGCTTCTCAACCCTGCATTTTATGCAGGTGTTTAAGGCCAGGCTGGATGAGGCTGTGGGCAGGTGTGAGGTGTCCCTGCCCATGGCAGAGGGGTTGGAACTGGCTGCTCCTTGTGGTCCCTTCCAACCCTGACTGCTTCTATGATTCTACTTTCCCTTGGCTGGAAGAACCTCTTCACCCCAGGGGAACACTCATTGCACAACCTGAATCTAGCCAGAAAGGGTTCATTTGCTAAAGACCAAAGGAAAACAAATCAATCCCAACCTTGCCTCCAGAATTCCAAAAGGAAAACTGCTGTGGTGTTTACACTGAAGCTGCTGTGGGTTGATGACTCTGCAACCTCCCAACAGTTCTTGCTGCCATCATGTGAAAGTTGGGAAATCCCAGCTGCAGAGCCAGAAGGGATTGTCCAAGCCTTTCATCTCCCCTGCTAGGGTTATTTTTCCCAAGTGTTTGGAAGCTCTCTAAAAACACACAGGGTTTGTCCTGGCCACACTGCATTAAAGAGCAATTCCAAGCAGGCTTTTCTACCAGCCTGAGGATGTTCTCCTGAATGTCTCCATGAATAAAACACTTCACAACAGATTGGGCCCTTGAGGCTTCTGGGGAAAAAAAAAACCCTCATGCACCAGTGTGGAAAAAGTCAGGCACAAGCCCATGCCAAAACCTATCAGACACAGAGCTTGGGGTTCACTTCCAGCACAGCAACAGATTTCAGAGCCTTCCTGCAAAGCTGAAACCATGGCAAAGCAGCTGCTGCCCTGCTGTGCCACAGAACCAAGCAACAAGCAGCACCACCCAAAACAGCCCTTCAAATGAAGCATCAAATATGGCCTGCAGGGCACTGCCAGGGACAGCCTTGCTGCCAAGCACTGCTGAACCCCTGCCTGAGTAGCATCTCACAGAGTGGTTTGGGTTGGAAGGGACCTTAAAGCTCAGCCAGTTCCAACCCCCTGCCATGGGCAGGGACACCTCCCACCAGCCCAGCCTGCTCAAGACCTCATCCAACCTGACCTTCAACACCTCCAGGGAGGTTGTGGAGCACCTCTTACCAGCACAGGTTACACATCCAGCCTGGCCTTGAACACCTCCCTGGGCAACCTCTGCCAGTGTCTCCTCACCCTCCCTCTCTGTGCTCCACAACCTCCCTGCCCAACCTGTGCCAGTGTCTCCTCACCCTCCCTCTCTGTGCTCCACAACCTCCCTGGCCAACCTCTGCCAGTGTCTCCTCACCCTCACTGCCAAGAATTTCTTCCTGATCTCCACTCTCAATCTGCCCTCCTCGAGCTTCAGTCCATTCCTTCTCATCCTGGCACTCCCAGGCCTTGTCAAAAGTCCCTCCCCAGCTATCTTAGAGCACCTGGAAGGCTGCTCTAAGGTTTCTCTGGAACCTTCCTATCAGTACAAACATCTCAAGAGAGCTTAAACAGAGCAAAGAGATGACACAGAGACCCCACACCCTAAGATCCCTGAAGACTCTGCCAACCCTCCTGCTGGAATACTTTTCTACTCTTCAGCTCTATAAGTAGCTGGTAGAACAAGGGAGTGCAGTGGCAGTGCCCAAACACTACAGCACTGCCACCAAGGTCCAGATCTGGGCTCTGGGTCACAAAGTAGCCTACATGGAAACTCCTCTTAGGCAGACGATTTGCCTGCAGATTAGATACTTTTGTGGTAACCTCAGACTCTGCTTAAGCAAAGCTCAGGTCATGCCCTGCAGCAAGCAAGGAGATTCCCAACCACAGCAGTGACTCAGGCAGTCTGCAGAGACCTGATATGAACTGAAAGCTTTGCAGATTAGACAGAATCACAGAATGGCAGGGGCTAGAAGGGACCTCCAAAGCTCATCCAGTCCAATCCCCTTGCCAGAGCACGGAATCAGTTCACACAGAATCAGTCAGGGCTGGAAGGGACCACTAGCAGCATCCTCTAGTTCCAACCCTCTGCCATGGGCAGGGACACCTCACATCCAGGCAGGTCTTAAATATCTCTGGAGAAGGAGACTCCACAACCCCCCTGGGCAGCCTGTTCCAGTGTTCTGGCAGTCTCACAGGGAAAAAATCCTCCTCATGTTTACATGAGGCTCAGGGCAGAGCTCATTGCTGTCTGCAGCTGCCTGCAGGGAGGCTGTAGCCAGGTGGGGTTGGGCTCTGCTGCCAGGCAAGCAGCAACAGAACAAGGGGACACAGCCTCAAGGTGTGCCAGGGCAGGTCTAGGCTGGATGTTAGGAGGAAGTTGTTGGCAGAGAGTGATTGGCACTGGAATGGGCTGCCCAGGGAGGTGGTGGAGTGGCTGTGGCTGGAGGTGTTGAAGCCAAGCCTGGCTGGGGCACTTAGTGCCATGGTCTGGTTGGTTGGGCAGGGCTGGGTGCTAGGTTGGGCTGGCTGAGCTTGGAGCTCTCTTCCAACCTGCCTGATTCTATGAAATGAAACTTCCTCTGCCTCACCTTCCACCACTGCCCCTTGTGCTGTCACTGGCACCACCCAGCAGAGCCTGGCTCCAGCCTCCTGCCACTCACCTGCACATCTTTCTAGCCCTTGATGAGGTCACCTCTCAGGCTCCTCTTCTCCAAGCTAAAGCATCTTCCCAAGGTTCTGCACCCTGACTGTGAGGAAGAGCACCCAGGAAGGCAATCGCAGCAGCCAAACACACCCACACGTGTGCCCGGGGCACTGGCAGAGCACACAGACACCTCTGCTACTGAGAGCTCTCTGCTGTGACACCTCACAGGGCTTTACACACCTTCGAAATGAACAACGGCAGCTCAGCTCACAGGGCAGGGGCCTGCTGATTCCCAGCCCGACAGAGACATCCTGTGCCACAAAGCTGCAAGTGCAGCCCCTTGGAGCTCAGAGGCTGGAGTAGGTCAGAAAAGGATTGGTAAGCAAGACCTGGTGGGTGCCAGCAGCAACACAGGAGCCAACAGAACTGCTGAGTCCTTTCCTGTCTTATCTTACACTCACCATAGAGATCAGGTCCGTGAGAGGTGAAGACATTGTACAGAACGATGTTGAGAGGTGCAACTACCAACTTCCCATAGTAATAGCTGTCCACAGCTACCAGTGGCACCTGGAAGAAAGCATGGTCTGTTATTTCAGGTGCCAGAAGCTCCATTTGCCTCTTACTTAATGGAGTCCACCCCTTCCATTGCAGCCCCAGCCCATTCCCTCTCTCAGCTGTCACAGCTACTCACCAAAAACAGCAGCAGTGACACCACACACCAGTTCAGGAAACTCTTCCACCTCTGCTTCAGTACCAACAAGTCAAAGGCAATAGGAAGCCTGAAAGAGAGATCAGATGTCAGCTGGAGACTCTGTCTTTCTCCACTGTAGGTCTTCCTGCCCCTTCAAAACAAGCACAGAATCACACACAGGAACACATCCAGGCAGGTTTGGAATGCCTCCAGAGAAGGAGACTCCACAACCTCTCTGGGCAGCCTGCTGCAGGGCTCCAGCACCCTCACAGTGACAAAGTTTTCCCTTCTGTTCCAGTGGCACCACCTCCTCTGCTCCACTTTGCCTCCACTGCCCCTTGTCCTGTCACTGGACATGCCTGAGCAGAGCCTGGCTCTGTCCTCCTGACACTGCCCTGCACATCTTCATCAGCATGAATGAGGTCACCCTCAGGCTCCTCTGCTCCAAGCCCCAGCTCCCTCATCCAGTCCTCACAGGGAGATGTTCCACTGCCTTTGGCATCTTTGTGGCTCTGTCCTGGACTCTTTCAAGCAGTCCCCTGAGGTCCTTCTCGAACTGAGGCACCCAGAACTGGACACAATATTCCAGTAGCTCTAATAGTTCAAATATTCCACTAATTCCAGTAGTGGTTGGACAAAACAGGTCTGTGGGTATATGAAAATGAATTGATGCCTCTTCTCTCCTCTCATGCAGGCATCCAAGCAGGGCAGTAGCTGGAAGGAAACCATCACTTCTCTGGGCTCTGCTTCTACTCCATATTCCAGCCACCCAGCTTAGGTCTTACTCTCTGTACACTAAGATGAGGAAATCTCCCCAACCTAGGCTCCTCAAAAGCAAAAAAATCAGGCTATGGAAGCCTGCAGCAGTGCTCCTGGCCCAGGCTAACAGCTCAGTCTCTGCTAGTTTCTTCTTCCAGCTCTCCAACCCCTACATCCTCCCCTACCAGGCAAGAAACATTTGGCAAAGTGCAGAATTCCTGAGCCCTCCTCTCCTTACCCAAGAGCTGCACTGAAGGGCCAGCCCAGAAGGGCTCCAGCAGCCACCCCCAGCACTGCTACAGAGGTCTTGTCCATATACCAGCCAGTAATGGCAACCACTGTGGTGTACATGCAGAAACTGCTTGGCAGGAAAGCTGCAACACAGGGAAGGAAAAGGGTTAGGGAGACCTGCATGAGGCCAAGACAAGGCTAATCATCTCCCAGTCATTCCCACTGGAGCTGGGATTTGATACAGGACACTCTCACTTCAGTGGAAGCAAAATAAACCAAAAAGAGGTATTGTGCCAAGACCAGAAGGCTTCTTTCTTTGCTGACACTCAGCAGGTGAGAGCAGCCACAGCCACCACTTGAAATGCTTACTGCACCCTCTGTACTTCACTAGATGGAGAAAAATGAAATGAACCTGCTCAGGGGGCAGCAGAAAATGGGATCTGACTTTGCACTGTCCCTGAAACACCTGGGCAGAAGGAGGAGACCTAGGACACTGCAAAAACAACGAAGGGAAAGTCCTTTCTCCCCTGACCACAAACAAACAGACAAAACCCAAGGGCAAATCAGGATTATCTCAGCACTCCTGAGCTGGGCTGTTTCCCTTTAGTGCTGTAGATCTTCTCCCTGGACCTGTCTTTGGACAAAGCAACTGCTGGTGTCACTGCTAAGCAAACTCACCTGCAGATGAGCAAAACATCCCAGTGCTGAGTACTAAGAAGGCCAACATCAGGCGGCTCACATGCAGCCCAAACTTCTTGCACACAGCCCTAAGGAAGCAAAAACACCCTCAGTGCATGAAAGAACTGCACCCAGTGCATGCAGAGCCACAAAGCCAGCCCAGAAGGGCTCCAGCCCCCACCCCCAGCACTGCTGCAGAGGTCTTGTCCCTAGACCAGCCAGTTATGGCAGTCACTGTGGTGTGCATGCAGAACCTGCTTGGCAGGAAAGCTGCCACACAGGGAAGGAAAAGGGTTAGCACAGCTGTCCCACAGAGGGAGAACTGCATGAGGTCAAGACAAGGCTAATCATCTCCCATATCCATGGGCCACCCTGAGAGCTTTGGGTTGGGTGATTCTCATTACTCAGCCACTGGCAGCAACCTGAAGAGCAGTCTGGCCTGGCATTTCAGACCCTTGTAAACTCCACCAGTGCAAAACTCTAGAACAGAGACTTCCCTTCTATCATTGGCAGCTGCACTCACACCAATCTCAGGACCTCAAGGAGCCTGCAGTGCTGTGCCAATATCAATCATCCATCTACCTGAGATCTTGCACCCCAAACAGAGCACCGCTCACATTCCTCAAACCAGGCTGTTGCTGATGGAAGAGTCAGGCAAGGAAAGAGTTTAAAAGCCACAAATGAAGAGGCAGCAGGTAAGAAATGAGAACACAGCTTAGACAAGATAATTGTATGTTCAGGCTACAGCTTTCAGGGGATGTAGACACCCCTGGCAGATACACCACAGCAATAATTACTGCATTCAACTAACATTCACTGTGGTAAACAAACACAGCAGCAGGCTCACCTGCAGCACAGCTCACTTCACAACACTCCCACCCTGCTCACTGCTAGTAGTGAGGAATCACAGAATCAAGCAGGTTGGAAGAGAGCTCCAAGCTCAGCCAGCCCAACCTAGCACCCAGCCCTGCCCAACCAACCACACCATGGCACTAAGTGCCCCAGCCAGGCTTGGCTGCAACACCTCCAGCCACAGCCACTCCACCACCTCCCTGGGCAGCCCATTCCAATGCCAATCACTCTCTCTGCCAGCAACTTCCTAACAACATCCAGCCTCAACCTGCCCTGGCACAGCTTGAGACTGTGTCCCCTTGTTCTGTTGCTGGGGGCCTGGCAGCAGAGCCCAACCCCTGGCTACAGAATGAATGTAGTCACCACAGTGATGAAGTAGCATATGTCAGAAAACAATTTTGCCCTAAAAAGTGGAATTCTGACTCATTTTTCACCAAGTTAGAACAGGTATTTTCAAGGTTCACTGTGAAAAGCAGCCCAGTTTACCAGTCACATCTACACAAGAGCTTCAGGGTGTATTTCCTGGGGCAATAACTGAGTGTGTCACAGGGCCAGAGGATATCAGGGGATGGAAGGGACCCAAAGAGATCATCCAGTCCAACCCCCTGCCACAGCAGGACCACACAATCTAGCTCAGGGCACACAGGAACACAGCCGGGCAGGCCTGGAAAGGCTCCACACAAGGAGACTCCACAACCTCTCTGGGCAGCCTGTGCCAGGGCTCTGGGACCCTTCCAGGCAAGAAGTTCCCCCTTGTGTTGAGCTGGAACCTCCTGTGCTGCAGCTTCCATCCACTGCTGCTTGTCCTATCCCAGGGAGCAGTGAGCAGAGCCTGTCCCCCCCTCCTGACCCCCAGCCCTCAGATATTGATAAGCATTGATTAAATCCCCTCTCAGTCTTCTCTCCTCCAGCCTAAGCAGCCCCAGGGCTCATCATCACTCACACTGCTTCAAAACATTCACTGTAGACAGCTCCTAACACTCACTTGTAGAAGTAGAGTTCACAAATGCAGCTCAGGAAGGCCAGGAAACATCGGAGGAAGTAGAAGATAAGAACCTAGAAGACACAGTCAGAGTCTGAACAAGGTTTGCAACAAAGATTATGCAACTCTTACTAAGCTGATCCTGAGAACAAGAGCACTGAACAGGATGAAACAAGTTTGGCAGTGGTGAATGAGCCTGTTCTTGTAGCTCCAAGTGCCAAGCTCCAAGGGATGCTGGAGATTCTGGCAGTCCTGTACCACTGAAGTCCTTTACACCACAGGAATTTAACTCAGCCCACTGAATTTAGCAGAGCTACTCCTCTTTTCTGTTATCAGGTGTAGCCATGGATACCCACACAGAACAGACATTCAGTGATTTCTGTGACTTCAGTTCCAACATCCCTTGCAGAACACAGTTCATTGGGGGAAAAAATCATCCAAACAGTCATTGATAGCTGCCACAAACCCCAGCATGAGCTTCTAAAGCATTGGGGTGAAATTCAGAGGGGTGAATGAGAGCCTATGGCTGCCAGGTAACAATGCCCACGCCTGTACACATTCATGGGGCCAAGGAGCTACCTGCCCTTCTGTGACAGCTTCTCAGTCAAACTGGAGCCTGACAGCACTTCCCAGTAGCTTCCCAGCCACTTCTCTTTGGATCCCCTGGGGTCAGCTCACAAAACCTTGAAAATCCTTACAGGGAAGTTAGTGTTTCCCAGGCTCTCAGGATGGCAGGGGTTGGAAAGGATCAAAGAGATCATCCAGTCCAAACCCCTGCCAGAGGAGGACCACACAATCTAGCTCAGGGCACACAGGAACACATCCAGACAGGCCTGGAAAGGCTCCACAGAAGGACACTCCACAACCTCTCTGGGCAGCCTGTGCCAGGGCTCTGGGACCCTTCCAGGCAAGAAGTTCCCCCTTGTGTTGAGCTGGCACCTCCTGTGCTGCAGCTTCCATCCATTGCTGCTTGTCCTATCCCAGGGAGCAGTGAGCAGAGCCTGTCCCCCCCTCCTGACCCCCAGCCCTCAGCTATTGATAAACATTGATTAAATCCCCTCTCAGTCTTCTCTTCTCCAGACTAAGCAGCCCCAGGGCCCTCAGCCTCTCCTCATCAGGCAGTGCTCCAGTCCCCTCATCATCCTCAGAAACACATCACTCACAGCCCCTGCACAGGCACTTGGCTCAGGGACCAAAGCCACAGTCACTCCAGGAAAGACCTCTGCAGGACACTTCACTTCCATTTCACTTCACTTCACTTCACTTCACTTCACTTCTTCCTGGCCTTGGCACCCAGTCAGCTGCCAGCAGGCCAGCAACCCCTCGGTGCTTCGTAAACACTAATTCTCTCACCTCTGAAAACAACCAAAGCAGCTGTTTGAAACAGCCCAAAGGCATGCTCAGTCGTCAGGAAAGAAGCTTTGCAGCCTCTGATTTACCTTGTTGGTCTGCAGAACTCTGGCATGGAACAAGGCTGGTAAGGCATGAAGCCACAGGTAAGCATAGGAGCGGATGGCATAGGCTGGGGAGTATTCCCATGTCTGGAACCCCTTCCCATAAACGAGGTAGTGTGTCTGCAGTGGAGAGCAAACAGAAAAGAAAGATGCATCACACAAAGTAAACAGCTTTGCATTTCCCATCTCTGAAGCCCTGAGTAAGGAAACTTCTCTTTGAAAGACAGAGATCAGCACAAGGTTTTACATAAACCTGCACTTGCAGGGGGCAGCTACGAATCAGAGAATCAAGCAGGCTGGAAGAGAGCTCCAAGCTCAGCCAGCCCAACCTAGCACCCAGCCCTGCCCAACCAACCAGACCATGGCACTAAGTGCCCCAGCCAGGCTTGGCTTCAACACCTCCAGCCACAGCCACTCCACCACCTCCCTGGGCAGCCCATTCCAATGCCAATCACTCTCTCTGACAACAACTTCCTCCTAACATCCAGCCTCAACCTGCCCTGCCACAGCTTGAGGCTGTGTCCCCTTCTTCTGTCCCTGGCTGCCTGGCAGCAGAGCCCAACCCCACCTGGCTACAGCCTCCCTGCAGGCAGCTGCAGGCAGCAATGAGCTCTGCCCTGAGCCTCCTCTGCTGCAGGCTGCACCCCCCCAGCTCCCTCAGCCTCTCCTCACAGGGCTGTGCTCCAGGCCCCTCCCCAGCCTTGCTGCCCTTCTCTCAAGACCTTCCAGCACCTCAACATCTCTCTGCAATGGAGGAGCCCAGAACTGGACACAGCACTCTGGCTCTGGCCAGCCTGCTCTAGGGTAGGGTGCCTCTGCCCATGGCAGGGGGGTTGGAATCAGATGATCCTTGTGGTCTCTTCCAACCCTAACTGATTCTATGATCCTACTCAAGGTGTGGCCTGACCAGTGCCGAGTTCAGGAGCAGAAAAACCTCCCTACACACCTCCACTTTACAGGGGAGTGGTGAGACAGTGGCACAGGCTGTGCAGGGAAGCTGTGGATGCCTTCTCCCTGCAGGTGTTCAAGGCCAGCCCGGATGAGGCCTGGGGCACCCTGCTCTAGTGGAAGGTGTCCCTGCCCACGGCAGGGGGCTGGAACTGGATGAGCTTTAAACCCCCTTCCAACCCAGCCCATTCTATGGCTGTACGAAGGCAAGAAAACCATTTACCGGCTCCCAGTAGTTAAATGTCTCATCGCAATCTGAGATGTTGCTCAAGAGAGCTGCACAGAACCTGGCTGAGATGAGACACTTGAACGCTGTCGATCCTTCAGGGGCCCAAACTTGTCCTGCTTTGCTCCCAGACGACCTAACCCGAAGAATTAAAACGCAAACATGCAGCCAGCAACCTCAGCAGCACGACCGCGGCTCGCAACGCCACACCGGGCAGCGAAGCCCACACCCGCCCCCGCCAGGCTGCCCGCGGCACGCCGCAAGCACGGGGGCCGCTTCCACTCGCCGCTTGCCCCGGGGCTTGCCAGTCCCCTCCCGAGGAAGCGCCACCCTCCCCCTCACCGCGCCGCAGCGGAGGCTCGGAGCGCTTCCCCCACTGCTGCAAGCCATCCCCGCCGGCACCTCGCCCTCTCCCCCACCGCGGCGGGCCCGGGGAGAGCTGCGCCGAAGGCAGCGCCACACGGCCGGCGAGCCGCACGGCCGCCCTCGGGGCGATGGGCACCGGCGAGCCCGAGCGCCCCGCAGCGAGCCGATCCCCGGGCGGAGGCTCGCAACTGCACCGCCCCGCCGGCGCCGGGCCCCCCAGGGGCGTTCGGGATCCCGCCCGAGTGACGGCGGTAAAACCCGCCCCCGCCACACCGCCGCCCCGGGGGCCCGCTGCGGCTGCCCCTGCGCTGCGCCACTTACTCCGAGCGGCTCTCCTCCGCGCCCGAGCCTTCCGACCGCGCCCGAGCCGACTCGCCGCCGCCGCCGCCGCCCGCCCGCGTCCGTTGCCGGGCCCCTTTGGCGGCCATGCCGAGTACGGGAAGCCGAGCGCCCGCTCCCGCCGCCAGCGAACGAGACGAGAGCGGCGCCGAAGCCGCCGGCCGCCATGCCGGGTGTGGGCACGGGGGCGCGCTCCGCTGCGGGCAGCGCCGCAGCCTCCTCCGCCCGCGCACCCGTCCGCGGCCCTCCCCCCTCTTCCCGTCCCTGATCTCTTTCCCTTTCCCCTAGCCTCCTCCTTTTCCTTCCCTCGCCCCTTTCCCCTTCGCTCCCCGGGCAGCGCTGGGCAGGAGAGCAGCTCAGTGTGGCACACGCCGCTGCCAGAGCACTTTATTGGGTACCGCCGGCACTGAAGAGCTGGGAATGGGGCAGGGAGAGAAGCTGGCTGGAGGCAGAGGAGGAGCATCTTCCTTCCACACGCCATGGATGCTTAAGGGTAGATGTGGAAGCCGTCGGGGCTCGGGTGGTGCCGGGCAGAGGCACCTCCGGGGGTCGGGTGGTGCTGGGGACAGCTGCTGCCGGGGGGCTGTGGTTCCTCGGACCTGACCTTTGTGGAGGCTGCTGGAGCACACGGAGGAAGCTTCCAGCATGTGGCACCAGGAGGCAAATGCGAGAGGGAAGAGGAGCGGAGGATGTCCAAGAGAGTGGAGGAAAAGGAAGGGCACTCCGGGCAAAGAGAGCTCCCTGACCACGCATGATCTTTGCCAGCACCTTTAGGGTGCCCTGGCTGGCTGTGTGCTGGGTGACCTCCCTGTAAGCAGGGCTTGGTCTCTGCTTCTGCTGTCGTTGGCCTTTTGCCACTCTGCTCCTTTGGCTGCCCGGAGCCTGGCAGCACTGTAAGCAGAGTTTGAACTGGCATCTCCACACCCGAGGGAGAAACAGAGCTCCCTGGACCCCAGCCCCTCTGGGCTCAGGCTGTGCAGGGTCCTTTGCAAATAGAAAAGAGCCTCCCTCTGCCAGTGTACTGGGCACAGGTGCCAGCACTGAAGGCAGTGGGCAGAAGCAAGGTGAACTGGCAGCAGCAAGGAGGTCAGGTCCAGTCTCACCGGCCCTGGCCCAGCTCTGCTCTGCACTGTGAGGTTTCATGGCACAGAGCAGAAGGGGCTTGCCCTGCATTAACAGCAGTTCCCTCTTGAGAACGTGTGCAGGCCCTTGGAGTCCTCCTGCCTTTGTAAGAGGCACTGCTAGAACACAGCCTTAGCTCCCACGAGGTCAGGGCCACATTTCCCAGCTCAGCACCAAGCCACTGGAGACAACCCGCAAGGCTCTAGCGCAGGGTCACAGCCAGGCGCTGCTCTATCTCCTCCCGCAGCAGCAGCTGCATCTCTGCCACCTCCTGGCAGCTCAGGGCTTTGTCGCAGGACTGAAACGTCAGCCTGTAGCAGAGGCTCTTCCGACCCGTCTCTGGCTGCTGGAAGCTGTCCAGTAACCGGATGGATGTGACCATTTCACCTGACACCTGCCTAGCAATGGTGTGAAAAGCAACTTCATCGAACTGCTCCCCCTCAGGAACCCAAAAGCTGACATCGTGCACGTAGGAGGGTGGATATAAAGAAAAAGCCTTGAAAAGCCTTAACTCCCCTCTGGGAAACTGGCAGAGGAACCTTGTGTCTGATGTCCAGAGCATTCTCCAGTCAGCTATTCCACAGGTCAGCATGGCCAGGAGGTCAAGGTTCAGTGAAGCAAAGACAGCAACCAGCTCACTGCTTGCCAGGGTGTAATGATCTGTTCTTACAATTCCCACACAGGAGCTTGAAGTTTCTCTCTCCACAGAAAGGAGGTAATCGATATCACTAAGCTGAGATTCAAAGGCAGCAAAGTCACTCAGCTCAGCCGTGGCAAAGCTTGTTGCTTCCTCCAGACTGACACTCAGTTCAAAGCTGGAAACAGTCTGGTGGAGAGCCTGTATGCTTGATTTCATGTTCTTCACCAGCATCTGGATGCAGCTGTTCTCTGTACCCCTGTCGACTGCACATGCAAAAACCACCTCATGAAAAACAGGCATGGAGGAAGGAGTGATAAGACACCTCCTGAAAACAGGGCCAGAAAGAACATGAAGTGTCCCTGGTAGAAAGGCTTCTCTTTGAATTGCTGCCTGAGCATAAGGGAGAAGGGAAGGTCTAAGGCAGTACTGGTGTGAGGTGTGGTGTCCCTCTTGTGCATTCCCCCAGCCATTCTTATCTCTGTCCCTGCAAAAATCAGCATGGGGAGACAAAACTGCATTAGCCAATCCATTAGGCACTTCTTCAGTGCTTGGAGTCTCCTCTGGGCTCAGAGTGACCCAAAAGACATTTGAGTGGCAAGCAGAGTTGAGGTGACCTTGGTGGAGCAGAGGAAGGCAGCAGTCGGTGTCCTGTAATGGAAAGGCTTGGCTGAGCTTTGCTGTGAGCTTCTCCTTTATTGTCTGCACTGGATGAGTGGAACTCGGCTCCAGGAAACCCCTGTGAACAATGAAAGGGCATTGCAATGGGCTGCCCAGGGAGGTGGTGGAGTGGCTGTGGCTGGAGGTGTTGCAGCCAAGCCTGGCTGGGGCACTTAGTGCCATGGTCTGGTTGGTTGGGCAGGGCTGGGGGCTAGGTTGGGCTGGCTGAGCTTGGAGCTCTCTTCCAACCTGCTTGATTCTATGATTCTGCAGTTACTTGTTGGAGATCTGTGATATGTAATCTTGTAAAGGCCCAGGCCTGCAGTGACTAAGGAAAGCAGGAAGGAGGTAAAGGAGAAGCAGAGATATCCTGACATCAGCAACAAAGAGGAGTCTACTGACCAGAGATGGAAAAGACTCTGTGAGGAAGACTGTGCGAGGTGTTCATCACAGATAACCATTCCAAGACCACCAGGGTGGGCTGGGACTGGGGTGGAGAATGGAAAAATACCTCTGCTGATGAGCTGCAAGGAGTAATTGTAATAACCCTGCCTCTTGTTATGAATATGCCTGCTCTTGTACCATCAGCTGTGGCTTGTGCCAGCATGGGGTGCGCAGGGCTGATGGATCACATCTGCTGGACACACTCTGCTTAATGCCCCTGCTGGATCCCATTTACCTTCTTGGCCCCCTGGTTGGAATTCTGATTCCAAAAGCATTGAGCAGTGCAGTTTGGAGTCACAGCCATGAGCGTTGCTTTGTGGTCTGGTTGGTTGGCCAGGGCTGGGTGCTAGGTTGGGCTGGCTGAGCTTGGAGGTCTCTTCCAACCTCCTTGATTCTATGAAATTACAGACACCACTGAGCAGATTTCAGTGAAATGCCTTCCTGTGACCATCATCTGAGTGCAGCTTAGCCAAAACAGTCTCAGATACTGTACAGGGTTAACCCTCCAGGGGGAGTGACCTTGAACCTGACCCTAGGTGGTCTTGACCCCTCCCCAGGGGGGTTTTGAACACCACCAGATGATTCATGGTTAGAGCTCACTCTCTCTTCCAGCCTAAAGGTGTACAAAAGCAGGGGGACTTCCTGTTCTCTCTGGCTCCCTGCCTCCCTGCCTCCCTGCATCACCATCCAGTTCCTGGTTCTTACCACGGGGCCATCAGCCAGGAGGCAGACAAACCCTCAACCATCAAAAATCTGCTTGTATTTACACACTTTGCATTTGCTTTCCCTTCCCTATACCTTTGTAACTTCCCTACCTCAGATACCTTTTTAATTTATTGTTCAAGTTTTCTTAACTTCCAAATCAGAGTGAGATTATTTGGGTCTGCTTAGCTTTTCCTCTCTCTACATCTAATTCCTTTTGGGAAAGAAGGGGGGAGAGGGAAGGGCACCCTATAAATTGTTATTTGGTCCTATCAAATATATTTGGGTCTCTGGAAATTAGAACCCAGACAGACACAAAGCCAGTTTCTAGTAACTACCTGGAGAGTTCAAGTTTGCATTTTTGAGTTGTGTGGTCCAAGTACACAAGAAAGTTTCTCTTTTGTTTTGCAGACTGATTTTTAAGCAGGCCACAGCCACAAAGCCAACATGAAGCAGACTTGAAGGAGAAATGGAACAAGAAATCCTGCAAAGGGGAAAAGGAGGGAAGGTGAAGCAACTCCCTTTCATCTGACATCAGCTGTGTGCTGCTGCCATACAGGAACTCATCACAAAACTTACCTGTTAAATTTATCCACCAGTACTTGTGGTACTTGGAAAGAAACTTTTCTTTTCTCCAGCTCTATCTGACAGCTCACAGGCTTCAAACATGGCAGTGGTTTGCTTCGTGTGAAAACGTGGTTCAAAGCACCCCTTATGCAGAAAGATTTATCTTGGCTCCTGGCAATACACAAAGGCAAAGCCATTGATTATTGCCTACATTTGATGTTTCACAGGGGAGATTTAGGTTGGATTTCAGGAGGAAGTTCTGCACAGTCAGGGTGGTGAAACACTGGAACAGGCTGCCCAGGGATCAGAGAATGGTTTAGGTTGGAAGGGACCTCAAAGCTCATCCAGTTCCAACCCCCACTGACATAGGCAGGGACACCTCCCACTAGAACAGGTTGCTCAAGGCCTCATCCAAGCTGGCCTTGAACACCTCCAGGGAGATTGTGGAGCACAGAAGCACAGAATGGGATCAAAGATAGGAGAATGAATATCAGCTCTGCAGCTTTGCCCCAGGACAGTTACCTGTACCCTGTACACTTGTATCCGTGGATAGTTTCTGCTTCAAAAGGATGAACATTACTCAGGATGAATCCAGCTCCTGCTGCCACAGCCACTACTTGCCAGCTGTTGTGCCACTCTCTCCTTGGCTGATCAGCAGGTGTCCCACCTTGTCCATTGCAAAGAGCAACGTGGATCTCTCCTTCCTCTGTCAGCACTTCTGCAGAGCTGTAAGGGAAGTCAAGCAACAAGAAAAATCACTGTATCAAAATCACAGAACATTAGGAGTTGGAGGGACCTTGAAAGATCATCTAGTCCAACCCCCCTGCCAAGGCAGGATCACCTAGAGGTCACACAGGAACACATCCAGCTGGGTTTTGAATGCCTCCAGAGACTCCACAACCTCTCTGAGCAGCCCATTCCAGTGTGTGACACCCTTACAGTGAAAGAGCTTTTCCTTACATTCACATGGAGCCTTCTATACTGTCCTGTCCTGTGCAGCCTCCCATAGGAGTGGGCCATGTTGGGAGTACTGTGAAGTCTGTGTCCCAAACATGTGATGGAAGAAGGCTACTGCCTGCACACAGCCTTCATTTGTACAGTGGATCCTGCTAGCACACCCAGAACTTCTAGAATAGGTATAATTATATATATATATATAAAGTGTTATATAAATACACATATAGAGAAAAATAGTAGATACATACATGTATATAATATACACATAAGCAGGTTTGCTGATGGCACAATGCTGGGAGCAGTGACTGCCACCCCAGGAGGCTGTGCTGCCATTCAGCCAGACTGGCACAGGCTGGAGGGGTAGGCAGGGAGAAACGGAATGAAATTCAACGAGGGCAAGGGGAGAGTCTGGCACCTGGTAAAGAGCAAGCCCAGGGAGCAGGAGAGGTTGGGGACTGAGCTGTTGGAAGGCAGCAAAGGGGAAAAGGATCTGGGGGTGCTGGTGGATGGGAGGGTGAGCATGAGCCAGCAATGTGCTCTGGGGGCCAGGAGGGGCAATGCCATTCTGGGGTGGATTAGAGGGGTTTGGGTAGCAGGTCAAGAGAGGTCCTGCTGCCTCTCTGCTCTGCCCTGCTGAGGCCACATCTGCAGTACTGTGGCCAGTTCTGGGCCCCTCAGTTCAAGAGGGACACAGAACTGCTGCAGAGAGTCCAGCACAGAGCCACAGAGATGCTGAAGGGAATGGTAGAGCTCTGTTAGGAGCAGAGCCTGAGGGAGCTGGGGCTGTGCTGCTGGGAGGAGAGGAGGCTGAGAGGTGAGCTCAGCAGTGGCTCTAAAGCTGTGCAGGTGAGTGGCAGGAGGCTGGAGCCAGGCTCTGCTGGGGGATGCCAGTGCCAGGGCAAGGGGCAGTGGTGGGAGCTGAGGCAGAGGAAGTTCCATGTTAACCTGAGGAGGAATTTTTTCCCTGTGAGGGTGCCAGAGCCTGGCACAGGCTGCCCAGGGGGGCTGTGGAGTCTCCCTCTGTGCAGATATTCAAAACCCTGCCTGGATGTGTTCCTGTGTGATCTGGCCTAGGAGATGCTGCTCTGGCAGAGGGCTTGGACTGGATGAGCTTTGGAGGTCCCTTCCAGCCCCTGACATTCTGTGATGCTGTGATGCTATGATAATGCCA
This sequence comes from Pogoniulus pusillus, assembly GCF_015220805.1. Classification (NCBI taxonomy): domain Eukaryota; kingdom Metazoa; phylum Chordata; class Aves; order Piciformes; family Lybiidae; genus Pogoniulus; species Pogoniulus pusillus. The sequence goes on from NC_087301.1 coordinate 5,297,096, forward strand.
GAAAAACACCTGCAGCACAGCATGAGATCTGTGTCATGCAGTCAATTAGCAGAGAGCTACTTCTGGCTTACTCACCTGTGGAAGAAGCGTGCCAGAAGCTCTCTGTTCTTCACCACCCCAGCCTTCCTCCCACAGTGAGGGAAGTTGAAATAAATACAATCAAATCCTCTTTTCTCTGGCAAAAAGTAGTCCTTCAGCTTGGTACAGTCCACAGAAAACAGAACTTCTGCTCCTTCCAAAGGAAAAATCAAGACTTTCACGTTTATTGTTAGAGGAAAGCTTAAGGGAAGGTAGCAGTCCAAGGTCTCCAGTCCCCTTTTAAAGCACATCAGAGCAGCAGCTGCCAGGCATCTTCCCACCCTGCAACACCAGAAAGCCTTCTCTGCTCTCTGCAGACTTCTGCTATCTGGCCACTTGTTCCAGTGCCTTTTTAGTTTGATTAGATTTGGGGGTATTTAGAATCACAGCATGGTTTGGGTTGGAAGGGACCTTAAAGATCACCCAGTTTTAACCCCCTGCCCAGGTTGCTCAAGGTCCCATCCAACCTGGCCTTGAACACCTCCAGGGAGGGGACATCCACGACCTCCCTGGGCCGATAGTAGCTGATTTAACCACTTGAACGTTCCCATTCCTCGTGGCAAAAGTCTTCTGAGACTCCCCACCGGCGGGACCCATAAAATCACAGAACCAGGCAGGTGGGAAGAGAGCTCCAAGCTCAGCCAGCCCAACCTAGCACCCAGCCCTGCCCAACCAACCAGACCATGGCACTAAGTGCCCCAGCCAGGCTTGGCTGCAACACCTCCAGCCACAGCCACTCCACCACCTCCCTGGGCAGCCCATTCCAGTGCCAATCACTCTCTCTGACAACAACTTCCTAACAACATCCAGCCTAGACCTGCCCTGGCACAGCTTGAGGCTGTGTCCCCTTGTTCTGTCCCTGGCTGCCTGGCAGCAGAGCCCAACCCCACCTGGCTACAGCCTCCCTGCAGGCAGCTGCAGGCAGCAATGAGCTCTGCCCTGAGCCTCCTCTGCTGCAGGCTGCACCCCCCCAGCTCCCTCAGCCTCCCCTCGCAGGGCTGTGCTCCGGGACCCACCTCCTTCCCGCAGCCGGCAGATGTTCTCCGCCGCTCCCCCCCTCCCGCACGCCTCCTCCTCGCTCTCGTAGCAAGTGGCCACCAGGCAGGTCCCTGCGGCCCCGCACAGAGAGGCGGCGAAGGAGAAGTTGCCCTCCCCGAGCAGCAGCACTCGGCGCACCGCAGCCATCTCCGCGCCCGGCGCCGCCTCCTGACGTCCCGGGCGGGCCCCGCGGCCGGGCTGAGCTGAGCGCCGCCTGGTGGCGAGCGGGAGGCGGCCCCGGACCGGCTGCCGGCGAGGTTCCTGCCTGCGGCTTTCCGAGCGGCTTCACCTTTCGGCTTTGCCCGCACCTTTGCTGGCAGCCACTCCAGCCACGGACCCCTTGCGCAGCGCCCGAGGAGCTGCGGCCCCGGCGAGGGCAGAAGCGGGAGCGGAGGAGCCGCAGCAGGCTGAGGGCGGAGGGAGAGCAGCGGAGCTTTGCTGTCGGCTGCTCTGTTCGCATGCCCTGCGCCGGTGCACAGGGCGAGGGCAACGCCTCAGGAGCCACAGGGCAAGGGCAGTGTCTGAGGAGCCACAGGGCAAGGGCAGTGTCTCAGGAGCCACAGGGCAAGGGCAGTGTCTCAGGAGCCACAGGGCGAGGGCAACGCCTCAGGAGCCACTGGGCAAGGGGCAGTGTCTGAGGAGCCACAAGGCAAGGGGCAGTGCCTCAGGAGCCACAGGGGAAGGGGCAGTGTCTGAGGAGCCACAGGGCAAGGGGCAGTGTCTGAGGAGCCACAGGGCAAGGGGCAGCGTCTCAGAGTCCCGCGGGTAGCGACTACGGAAGGTTTACATCGGGACGGGGCGAGCGCAGCTGCTCGGAAAGCTGCTCCGAGGTCCCTCTGGGGTCTTTCTATCTCCAGGCTGAACAACCGCAGCTCCCTCAGCCTGTCTCATAGCGGAGATGCTCCAGCCCTTGGCATAAAGTGTTAAGCGGCTTTTTGACTCGTGTTTCGCCGTGCTAAGTGCGAGGTTTTCTTGTTCAGTGCATTCACAGCCTGGAAACAGAATGCTCTTCAGATTGCAGCAAGCATCGGGGGATTAAAAAGGGCTGCAGTCCAGTCTGTTGGATCTGGAGCGTGGCTAAAGAGGAGCATTTGTGCTTGGAGACGGCAGAATTGGCTCTGTCGTTTTCTCCTTGTTAAGTTGTGCTCCTCTGCCACCCCAGAACAGGTATTTCAGGTCATTCAGGGAGTGGTATTTTGCATGTCAAGTTTTCCTGCCCTAGCTCACCTCATCATATTTCACTCAAAATGTCTGTTTCATCACATTTCACTCAAAATGTCTGTTTCATCATATTTCACTCAAAATGTCTGTTTCATCATAATTCACTCAAAATGTTTCATCATATTTCACTCAAAATGCCTGTTTCATCATATTTCACTCAAAATGCCTGTTTCATCACAATTCACTCAAAATGCCTGTTTCATCATATTTCACTCAAAATGTCTGTTTCATCACATTTCACTCAAAATGTCTGTTTCATCATATTTCACTCAAAATGTCTGTTTCATCATAATTCACTCAAAATGTTTCATCATCATTCACTCAAAATGTCTGTTTCATCATAGTTTGAGCCAGCAGTGTGCCCAGGTGGCCAAGAGAGCCAGTGGCATCCTGGCCTGCATCAGGAATGGTGTGGTCAGCAGGAGCAGGGAGGTCATTCTGCCCCTGTACTCTGCACTGGTTAGACCACACCTTGAGTGCTGTGTTCAGTTCTGGGCCCCCCAGTTTAGGAGGGACATTGAGATGCTTGAGCGTGTCCAGAGAAGGGCAATGAGGCTGGGGAGAGGCCTTGAGCACAGCCCTAGGAGGAGAGGCTGAGGGAGCTGGGATTGGTTAGCGTGGAGAAGAGGAGGCTCAGGGGAGACCTTATTGCTGTCTGCAACTACCTCCTGGGCACACTTGAAGCTGCCCTGGACACACCTGAGGCCACCCCAGACACACCTGAGGCTGCTCTGAGCACACCTGAAGCCGCTCTGGACACAGCAGAGGCTGCCCTGGACACATCTGAGGCCACCCTGGACACACCTGAGGCTGCCCTGGACACAGTTGCCATGCCAACTGTCAGCAAGTATGATGCCAACAGTGTCTCCCTGCACAGCAAGCACTCTTGACCCAGCACTTCCCTCGTCCTCAGTGCTCAAAACAGCTACACAGAAAGAATAATATCTCTATATGCAGCTTGCTTGGTCATGTTTTATTTGTCAGGAAACTTACTCAGCATAAATAATAAGAGCAGCCATCCAGTACAGCTGGCATCTGATGAAAAGTGCCCTCGAATGGCCACCCCCCACCCCCCTCCTAGGGTGACTTGAAGTAGCAGCTACTTCCTTTGGGCTCCTGCAATGGCAGGCTTCTCCTCCCGGGTGATGGGGATGGTGCGCTCAGGGAGGTCGCTCTGCTTCCTCGGGGCACTCACGGTCAGGACACCATCCAGGGAGAGTGAGGAGGTTATGGTCAGAGGGTCCACATCGTCTGGAATCCTGTATTTCCTGTTGAACTCCCTGGCAATAAAGCCGTGCTCGTCCTTCAGAGGGAGAAGAGAGGCGACAGCCCTGGTTAGAAGACTCTCAGTTCCGTTTGAAGCCACGGGAGGCTCCAGCTCTGCAAGGAAAGCTCTTCACCAAGTCAAGAGTTTGGACTGTGAGATGGCCTTAGTAAAGAGCCAGGGCTGGGCAAAGTGAGACATTGCCCTTTCCTGCCTCCAGGTGCCTGCAGGCATCCTCTTTAGAGGATGAGTCTAGGTTCCAGCTCTTGTGCCAGTCAGAGCCTGGCTTCACTGCACAGTGGTGTGCTGGCAGTGAGAGATTGAGTGGTTTGGGTGGAAGGGACCCTAAAGATCATCTAGGTCATGGGCAGGGACACCTCCATACCAGCCCAGGTTGCTCAAAGCCTTATCCAACCTGGCCTTGAACACATTCAGGGAGGTTGTGGAGCACAGAAGCACAGAATGTGATCTTTGATCACATTCTGTGCTTCTGTGCTCCACAACCTCCCTGGGCAACCTGTGCCAGTGTCTCCTCACCCTCCCTCTCTGTGCTCCACAACCTCCCTGGGCAACCTGTGCCAGTGTCTCCTCACCCTCCCTCTCTGTGCTCCACAACCTCCCTGGGCAACCTGTGCCAGTGTCTCCTCACCCTCCCTCTCTGTGCTCCACAACCTCCCTGGGCAAACCTGTGCCAGTGTCTCCTCACCCTCCCTCTCCGTGCTCCACAACCTCCCTGGGCAACCTGTGCCAGTGTCTCCTCACCCTCCCTCTCTGTGCTCCACAACCTCCCTGGCCAACCTGTGCCAGTGTCTCCTCACCCTCATTCTAAAGAACTTCTTCCTCATCTCCAGTGTCCCTCTGCCCTCTCTAAGCTTCAGTCCATTCCCTCTCATCCTATCACTATAAGCCCTTATAAAGCCACTTTTAAGATGCAACACTTGGACCTACATCTGATGCCAACCATGCCTGCTCTTGGACCTACATCTGATGCCAACCATGCCTGTCCCTGAGGATGTTCAGAGCTCTACTAGTGGGCAGCTTTCTAGTGGGCTGACCTCTGCTATAGTGCTTGGTTATTCTCCTAAGCAAGTATATCTATCTGTTTGCAGGGGCTGTGTCAGGGTTCAGGCTTCCAACAGCTCCAAGCAATGCTGCCTTTCCTGACTGACAGATCTGTGCTCCTGGGAGCTCTCAGAGCTGACAACCCCAGTGACAGAGCTACTTTAACATGCATGTTTGTTTCCATCTGGCAAGTAGGTGAGGGTGGAGGTGGGGCTGGGAGATGGGGACAGGCTCCATACAGCTTTGGACAGGGCTTCTGACTTCTGTCTGCTCAGTTGCCCCACAGGTCTCCAGGGCAAGCAGGCAGTGGGATGACTGACAGCAGAAACACAACCTTTAAGGAGAATCATAGAATTGAGCAGGTTGGAAGAGAGCTCCAAGCTCAGCCAGGAGAAACTAGCACCCAACCCTAGACAATCAACCAGACCATGGCACTAAGTGCCTCATCCAGTCTTGGCTTGAACACCTCCAGGGACGGTGACTCCACCACCTCCCTGGGCAGCCCATTCCAATGCCAATCACTCTCTCTGACAACAACTTCCTCCTCACATCCAGCCTAGACCTGCCCTGGCACAACTGGCTTCCCTGTGTCCCCTTGTTCTGTTGCTGGGTGCCTGGCAGATGAGCCTGTTTCAGAAGGAGGTAAGAGAACAGAGCAATGCAGTGATTCATTCTCTGCTGTAAGCACTGCAGTTCATTGGTAGCCCTCGGAATGCCTCCCTGCACTTCTGGCCTCATCTCAGAAAGAGGGAGGCCCAGAAATGCCCATTTCAAAGATGATTTTCCACTTCAGTTCTCAGTCTGTGCAACATCACCAACAAATCTCCACCCTGTTGCTGCCCATTCTGGGTTCAGCTGGGGGCAGAGGCAGGATGGGCTGGGGGCTGCACAGAGCAATTGCTTGATAAGTGTCATCGTTTTCCCCCTCAATCCATGACAATAACAAAGCATTAGAGGCATTAGAGATGAGCACAGGAGTTTTGCAGTCTCCTCCTTTCCCCAGGGGTGGGGAAAGAGTGACTCCAGCAGTCAAAGCAGCAGTACCTGACGCTCCTCGTGTTTCCCGTGGATCTCTATCATGTCCCCAAGCACCTTCACTTTGAGCTCCTCGGGGGAGAAATGCTTCACATCCAGGTTGACTGAAAATTTGTCCTTCTCCAGTCGCATCTGCAAGACAAGGAAGTGGCCACAGGGAAGAGCAGGTGAGAGTTTGAGCTGCAATAGGCTGCCTGAGTCACAGTATCACACAGTATCACAGTATCATCAGGGCTGGAAAAGACCTCACAGATCATCAAGTCCAACCCTTTAGCACAGAGCTCAAGGCCAGACCATGGCACCAAGTGCCACGTCCAGTCCTGCCTTGAACAGCTCCAGGGACAGCGACTCCACCACCTCCCCGGGCAGCCCATTCCAGTGTCCAATGACTCTCTCAGGGAAGAACTTTCTCCTCACCTCCAGCCTAAATCTCCCCTGGCACAGCCTGAGGCTGTGTCCTCTCGTTCTGGTGCTGGCCACCTGAGAGAAGAGAGCAACCTCCTCCTGGCCACAACCTCCCCTCAGGTAGTTGCAGACAGCAATAAGGTCTCCCCTGAGCCTCCTCTTCTCCAGGCTAAACAATCCCAGCTCCCTCAGCCTCTCCTCGTAGGGCTGTGCTCAAGGCCTCTCCCCAGCCTCGTTGCCCTTCTCTGGACACACTCAAGCATCTCAATGTCCCTCCTAAACTGGGGGGCCCAGAACTGAACACAGTACTCAAGGTGAGGTCTAACCAGTGCAGAGTACAGGGGCAGAATGACCTCCCTGCTCCTGCTGGCCACACCATTGCTGATGCAGGCCAGGATGCCACTGGCTCTCTTGGCCACCTGGGCACACTGCTGGCTCATGTTCAGGTGGGTATCAATCAGCACCCCCAGATCCCTCTCTGTCTGGCTGCTCTCAGCCACTCCGACCCCAGCCTGTATCTCTGCATGGGGTTGCTGTGGCCAAAGTGCAGCACCCTGCACTTGGAGCTATTGAATCCATCCCATTGGACTCTGCCCATCAGGACTCAAGCAGGTATCCACAGAGACACTGCCTGCTCTTCATCCCCTCCTGGGACTCTGACCTGGCTGGCTTGGTCTCTTGCTGGCCTATTCTCTTAACACCCATCACTGCAGTATCTCAAGTGTGAATGTTTACTCCTGATCCCATGGGAGAAATGTTCTCCTTGGGAGTGAGGAGCAGATTCTCTTAATCTGAATTCATTTAACCTGACTTTTCAGTCAGCCTGCAGCAGGCTTTGCAGCCAGTTCTCTTTACAGTGCCTGGAGGTTTCCAGTTCCTATGCCTGTACATTACAAACCAGCAACAGAAGAAGGGGACACAGCCTCAAGCTGTGCCAGGGCAGGTTCAGGCTGGATGTTAGGAGGAAGTTGTTGGCAGAGAGAATGATTGGCATTGGAATGGGCTGCCCAGGGAGGTGGTGGAGTTGCTGTGGCTGGAGGTGTTGAAGCCAAGCCTGGCTGGGGCACTTAGTGCCATGGTCTGGTTGGTTGGGCAGGGCTGGGTGCTAGGTTGGGCTGGCTGAGCTTGGAGCTCTCTTCCAACCTGCCTGATTCTATGATTCAATAGAAGTCCAAACTGTTCAGCTGACTGCAGCTCAGCTGCAGGCCTCCAGGCTTCCCCCAGTACCTCCTCTCATTAGTACCCAAACTACTGAAGGTGTCAGTGTGAGCAGCATTGCCTCTGAGGCACCTGCTGCTAATCTCACCTCCTCCCCTTCCCTTGTCCCCTCTAACAAATACTGCTTTTTGCTGCTTCCTGAGGTTGAATTTGCTTTTTTGCCTGTCTCAGTCACGTTGGTGGCACTGAGTCTTCCTCATGTAGTCTCTGCCTCTGTCTTCCTGCTGTATCCATGGTCAGAACCTCCTGGAGCTCTGCTCTGGGGGGTGGAGGCAGCCTCTGTGCCAGCTCTGGTTTTCACAGTTTGACCTGGGAGTCTAAGTGCTTCCTCCTCCTCCTCCTCCTCCTCCTCCTCCTCCTAGACTACTGATGAAGATTTCTTCACTGGGACAGCCAGGTGTTAGCTGTGCTGCTTTAGTGGGCAGCCAGACTCTGGGCACTAAACCTAGGGTAATGTTCTGCAAAGATTAGGAACAAATTACTTTCCTCTCTCTCTCCTGGCTTAGAATAGCTCTAAAAGTTACTTGCAAGCAAGGCAGCTGACTCCTTTTTCCCTCAGCAACCACGAGTTCCCACTCTACCCTGGCACGAGGATCTGGCTACCCCTGCCCACTTCTCCTGGGCTGTTCATTTCTGACGTTGAGAGTTTTGCAAGCAGACAGGGAGATCAGGCTTCCTCATCAGCTCTCACAGCCTCTTTTCCCAACGCCATGGCAATATTTGCCCTCACCCACAAAAGATCAGCAGAGGATGCAGAGGTTCTTGCCTAATGCCATGGAGCAGAGGCAGAGGCACAGCCACAGCACCTTTCCCCCAGCCTTTTCATAGCATCTCAGAATGTCAGGGGCTGGAAGGGACCTCCAAAGCTCAGCCAGTCCAACCCCTCTGCCAAAGAAGGATCTCCTAGAGCAGAGCACACAGGAACACATCCAGGCAGGGTTTGACTATCTCCAGAGAGGGAGACTCCACAGCCCCCCATGGCAGCCTGTGCCAGGCTTCTGTCACCTTCACAGGGAAAAAAATGCCCCTATGCTTCAGCTTCCAGTGATTGCTCCTTGTGCTGGCACTGGCATCACCCAGCAGAGCCTGGCTCCAGCCTCCTGGCACTCACCCTGCACAGCTTTAGAACCATTGGTGAGGTCACCTCTCAGTCTCCTTTTCTCCAAGCTCCCAGCCCCAGCTCCTTCAGGCTCTCCTCGTAACAGAGATGTTCATCATCTCTGTGGCTCTGTGCTGGACTCTCTCCAGCAGTTCTATGTCCCTCTTGAACTGGGCAGTCCAGAACTGGCCACAGTACTCCAGATGTGGCCTCAGCAGGGCAGAGCAGAGGGGCAGGAGAACCTCTCTTGACCTACTAACCACAGCCCTTCTAATCCACCCCAGAATGGCATTGCCCCTCCTGGCCCCCAGAGCACATTGCTGGCTCATGCTCACCCTCCCATCCACCAGCACCACCAGATCCTTTTCCCCTTTGCTGCCTTCCAACAGCTCAGTCCCCAACCTTTCCCTAATAACCACCTCCAAGCAGCTTCCCAGAGCTCTCAGCTCTCAAGGCTGTCCAGCTCCAGCCCCCCAGCAGTAAGGAAGAGCACGAAGAAGGGAAGGTTACCTCCGAGAGTCCTGCCTCTAGCCAACTGGGCATCCGGAGAAGGGGGGATCTCATCAAGAAGGGGCTGATGCTGGGGGAAGCAGGGAGCAGCTCTGACTCTTGCAGATGCTCTCCAAAAATCTGGTCAAAGATACGGCTCGGTGCCAACCAGGACAGGAAGGGTCTGCGGATGAGGGGGTTGTGAATGGTGATATCCATTGGAGTGCGCTGGAGGAGCCTGGCAGGCCACTGCTGCAGTGCTGTGCCAGGGGCGCCAGGCAGCTTTATACCCGTGCAGCTGGCCTGGCCTTCCCCCCTCCGAGGCCTCTTGAACAGTGGTGTCAGGGATTTTATTGTCCCACTCCTGGGCTGGTCCCTTCGGCAATGCCCAGTAGCTGTCTGGGGGATTTGAACGCGCTGCTGAGGAGGAGGGGGGCAGGGGAGAGGAAGAAAAGGAGCCTGATGGGGCAGCAAGGAGCCAAAGTGCCCAGCTGCCCACGTGCTGTTTATCTGCAGAGTCCCAGGCAGGCTTGGCAGATGTTCCCAGCTGCCATGGATGCCAGCGGGATCAATGCAGCTCCTATCTTTGGCTCACAGGGAGAATGACAAGGGGCTGTTGTTATCCCTGCATCACCCACCAGCCTGGGCAGAGCTCTGCCTCTTCCTGGCAGAGGAGGTCACAGGCCAGTTTTAGACAGAGAGCAGGAGGTCTTTGCTGAGGTGCCCCTGGCAGCGCAGCTCCCTGCAGCCCAGCGAGCCCCAGTGCCTCAGTGCACGCCCACTGGGCTGTGTGCACGCCAAGGGTGGCTTTCTCCACAGGGCTTCAGCCCAGCACCTCTGCTCTGCTACTCGCTGTAGAAACCACTTTGCTGGCGAGAGCACAGGAGCCTGATGTTCTGTGAGCTCAGGGGAGTCCAGGAGCAGGGAGAAAGCAGGAATGCCAACAGCCTGCCTGGTGCTGCACTGAGGTGCAGGGATGGATGCAAGCTGCCTGCTCTGCCCCTGCAGTAAGCTGGTTTCCTATCTTTATGCTCCTAATTGGCCTCAATTCACACAGTTGTTTTCATTCCTGCCTCGCCTCTGAGCCTCCATCAGGAGAATGGGCTCAGCCTGGCAGCTGTCCTCAGAGAGCCAGAGAGAGTTTCTGCCTCTTTGAGCTCCCAACTCCAGTGCAAGTCCTGGCTCAGAGGCAGAGCATTCTTACTCTCAGCTCACCAGTGCCTTGCATTAGGGTCTGACCTTCTTCCTATCAGCTTACCTGCAAGAACAGGGAGCAGAATTTGCTCTGTGCAACAGCTCAGGCCATGGATACCTTCTCCACTTGCCCTGCACATCAGCAGCAGTGCAGCTGCTCCTCCATTCTGCAGAGACACGGGCTGAAGCAAATCTCTGCTTTCAGGAGACAAGGAGCTCCACTAAGCCTGCCCTTGGGAGCACCACAGGCAGCAGAGCCTGAGCTCTGTCCCACTTTCTCCTACTTCAGCTTCCCATTTGCCTCCTGCACCCCCTGCTCGAGGAGAGGCTCTCAGAGGCTGGGAAGAGGCTCAGGATGTTCCCGAGGTGCCCCTGCCCGCGGTGCCTGCACTCTCAGCTGGAATGCAGCGAGAAGCTTCCCTCTGTCACCCTGGCCAGGCAGGCTGGGGCCTGGGCCCGTGGCTATTTTTGGTCCATCTTTTTATCACACACTCCCCCCTGTGGAATCTGCCCGATTAAACCCTTGCAGTCTGCAGCCTTCACTCCCAGAGGCAGTGAGTGCTTGGAAGGTGCTGGGGAGGTTTCCCTTCCACGCCATGGCTGCACGGACTGTGCCCCACGCCTACCCCATGAGTTCCGAGTACGAGTTTGCCAACCCCAGCAAGATCTACGACCAGAACTTTGGAGAAGGTAAGAAAGGAGATGAGATCCTCCTAGGACCTTGCTCTCCTCTGGGGAAGGAGGGCTGGTAGAGTTCCCCTGAGGAGATGGAGCTCCAGAGCGGGCTGGGGAAGCAGCAGCTAAGGAATGTTGTGCCCAGCTGAAATCAGAGGGGAATATGCAGGGAGCAGTCAGAGTCTCTCCCTTGAGGTCCACCTCTTCCATCCATGCCTACTGCAGTCTCTCCTGTCCCTCGAGCCCCCAGTGGTCTGGCATTCGTGCATAGGCTGTGCAGACATGGAGCAAAACGCTCTGGGTGGGGGGAGCCTGTAGCCAGGGGCTGTGGAGAAAAGCTGAGCTGGGGCGTTCAGCACAAAGCCAGGCAGTGGCTGGCAGAGGGGAAGGAATGTGGGCAGCAGCAGAACCATTCAGCACCAGCACAACAGCGTGAAAATGCAAAAAGCTCCAAGGAAAGCCCCCTGGACAATGGCACACAAAAGGCCTTTAGTTCTTCAGGGCAGTTTCTTCACCATCAGCATTTTCCCCGTGCCCATCCCTGGCTGCGGGTTTTGCGCTGCAGAGCACCCAGGGCACCTACCAGCCCCTCTCTGCCCACCCAGCACTCATGCAAAAGCTGGGTGCCAGCCCTTGGCTGTGTGGTGGGAAGCAGTGGCTGGCAGGCATCTGGCTCTGCCTGTGTTTTGGAGACATACAGGTAGGAGCTGCAGGAGACTCCATCCACGTTGTGCGGGTGTGGTGGTGAACCAGAGTGTTTGCCAGGATCCCAACCTGCTCCTGTCCCACTCCAATGGCTGCTGCCAACCATCCGTAGTGTGTACAGTTCTGGAGCCCCCAACACAAGAGGGACATGGAAGTGTTGGAGCCAGTCCAGAGTGGGCCACAAAGATGCTGAGAGGGCTGCAGCAGCTCTGCTCTGAGCACAGGCTGAGAGAGTTGGGGCTCTGCAGCCTGGAGAAGAGAAGGCTTGGAGGAGACCTTGGAGTGGCCTTGCAGTATCTGAAGGGGGCTCCAGGAGGACTGGAGAGGGACTATTGACAAGGTCTTGTAATGACAGGAGGAGGAGGAATGGGTTTGAAGTGGCAGAGGGGAGATTGTTAGGAAGAAATACCTTAGAATGAGGATGAGGAGACACTGGCACAGGTTGGCCAGGGAGGTTGTGGAGCACAGAGAGGGAGGGTGAGGAGACACTGGCACAGGTTGCCCAGGGAGGTTGTGGAGCACACAAGTACAGAATGTGATCTTTGATCACATTCTGTGCTTCTGTGCTCCACAACCTCCCTGGAGGTGTTCAAGACCAGGCTGGATGAGTCTTTGAGTGACCTGTTCTAGTGGGAGGTGTCCCTGCCTATAGTGGGAGGTCAGAACTGGCTGACCTTTGAGGTCCCCTCCAACCTAAACCACTCTGTGATCCACTCTCCCACCTCTGTCCGAGCCAAGATTCTGCCTCCCTCACTTGAGTCTCCTTTTCCAGGCGTCTCCCCCTGCGAGCTCTTAGCCCCTGCCCTGTACCACGGCTACTACATCAGACCTCGGATCAACAAGCAGCTGGAGAGAGGCACCTCGGAGGTCAGCCTGAACGAGCACAAGTTCCAGGTGTTCCTGGACGTCTGCCACTTCCTGCCGGACGAGCTCTCGGTGCGCACCGTCGACAACCTGCTGGAGGTGGTGGGGCAGCACCCGCAGAAGGCTGACCGCCACGGCTTCATCTCCAGGGAGTTCACCAGGACCTACATCCTGCCGCTGGATGTTGACCCTTTGCTGGTCAGAGCCACCTTGTCCCACGATGGCATCTTAAGCATCGTGGCCCCCCGGACAGGGAAGGAGGTGAAAGCCAGAGTCAATGAGGTGAAGATAAGCCAAGAGGAGCCGCCGGCGGGGAAAGGAGAGCAGCCTGAGGAAAGAAAAGGGAAAGAAGAGTCCTAAAGGCTCCAGATTTGGGCTTGCACGGGGATGGGAGGTGGGAGGGGGGATGGGGAATCCGTGGTGCCAGGCGCCTGTTTCTCACCGTCAGTGTTTAGCAGGGCTGTGAGGCAGCCAAATAGTTGGCAGAGCTCTGCTTTTTAAGGCTGATGGCTGGAGAAAGGGATTTGGGAGTGGAGAAACGAGAGGGAGACTGAAGTGTGAGTGCAAAGCAGTGTAGCTCAAGGCTTCTCCCAGGTCAAGTGATCGCTGAGCACCGTGCAGAGTGCTCTTCTCCCACCCCAAAAAGCAAGGGTCACTCTTGCCCCAAACTGTGAGGCTGTGCTGTGCCACAGTGGACTTTTAATAGCTGCTGTGCTCTAGCCCAGAAGGGTGCTGGGAAGAGGGAAGAGTTGGTTCCAGTTCCTCACTTCTGAGCTGGTGGCTGACTTTGGTGGAGGTGGAAGGTGCTTGTTGGTCTGTAAAAGTGCCTGCAGCTCTCAGGAGGAAGGAGGAATAAACCAGCCTCTGATCTTCACTCCTTTGCCTGGCTTGCCGTTGCCTCTGGCCAAGCTGCTCTGCAGCAGCAAGGATGGACAGTGCCTGACTGCTCCAGCTGCAGGGAGCAGAGCAGCAGAGTTCACACTGAGCTAGATTGTGTGGTCCTGCTCTGGCAGGGGGGTTGGACTCGATGATCTCTTTGGGTCCCTTCCAAGCCCTAATATCCTGTGATCCTGTGAGCTCACCTGTGGGAATGGCATCAGTGGGGACTTGGAGGGACTCTGCAGCCAGGGGCACCTCTGCAGTTGCCCAACCTGGTTCAGGTGCAGCTGGAGTTGCTGCTTCTTGTAAGGACCCCCCCAGCAGGCAGCAGCCTCCAAGAGAAATGTAGAGTGATGAGTTCTTGGAGGCTCAAGCAGCTGGAGTTAGCCCAGGTAAACCAACACCAAGCCATGGCCCCTGCTTGCTTCAGCCCTCTAGTTCATGGGGCAAAAGGCTTCTTCACACAGCCCTGGTGAGGGGACCAAGCCCCAAAGTGCTGAGGGGAAGGGCTCTGCTCAGCCCCCAGGTGCCTTGCTGACAGCCCAGCTCTCTGCAGAGGCACCCAGGGGGGCAGCTGGGGCCCTTTTCCAGGCACCATGATGCTACATGAGAAGTGCCTCTGTAGTCTTGTGATGCTGGGCTGGGGATCGTGTGTGCTGCTCTCGGCGGCAGCTGCTGCTGCCTCGGATGGCCCCGAGGGCTCAGCAGGTGCCGGCTGCAATCCTCCTCTCGTCAAAGCCAATTCTGGCAGCCAAAATGCTGTGTCACTGGCCAAATATGGGGGTCCCTGGTGTACCTCAGCCCTCCCACAAAGCAGAGACAAGGTTCCCTGTGGACGGAGCCTCTCCATGCTGGAATGTAACCTGCAGGCTTCGGCACTCTGACCTCATGAACGCATGGGGCCAGAAGTGCCCTGCTCAGGAGCTCCCCTCCGTGCAGCTGCTGAGCGCTGTTAGAAAGCTGCTCTCTCACTGTTGCCAGGCAAAGTGGGATGCAGACCAGAGTGAACCACTGTGCAGTTATTTTCTGCTTCCCCACCAGCAGTGAGGGTCAGAGCCAAATTAAGAGCAGCCCTGCCTGCCAGTCTCATGAGAGCAAGTGGCAGATCAGATGCCTGCAGTCAGTAGTGCTGAGTGATGCCCTTACTCATGAAGCAGGACCAGAGAGAATGCTGCCAGCGTTTCAGACACTCACCAAATAGAAGTCACCCTTACAACAGGCTTTGTCTAAGGTATTAGTGAGAAGTCCAGAGATAATCCTGGGCAAGAGACTTTCAGTCACCTGAAGGAGCTGCTTTTAAGTGCAGGAACAGCCCAATCCTTATCTGCTCCTCTGTGTAAAAGCTTCTCTCTGCTCCCCAGTGCACGCTGGATCAGCCTCATGCCCTGCACCAGACACAAACCACATCCCCTTCACAGCAGCACCCCACTCCTGAGCCCTAGGGGGGCTGAATTCCCAAGCCCATAAGCCTCTGGTGAGGGCAGAGGCTGGTGGCTGGCTGTGGGCTCAGGCATGGCTGTCATGTCCTTAGTCCTCTGTCATAAAAGGATTCCTCTGGCTCCCATCCCTTTGCTGCAGCAGCTCTAAAAGACCTTTCTCAGTCTCTGACCTGGCATATTCTGTGCTGGCAAGAAGAGCTCATGGTCCCCTCGCTTACTGCAGGCCTCCTGTCACTAGGATAAACATCTCCCGTGGACTTAGGATAGGCAGGAGGGGCAACAGCTGACCTAGGAGCTGGGCAAAGGGTGCCTGGCTGAAGGAGCCAGTGCACAATGCACACAAGGCAGACGTGGCACATGCCAGGGCAGGAAATGCCATCTGGCCCTGCTCTGAGGTACTGACACTACTGTGTTAGAAACACACAGTTATCAGTGGTCATGGCACACTTCTCTTCCCTCTCTGGCTTTTATTAGCCCTGCCTTTGCTCTCCAAAGAGTTCCTTCTCTGTTGCTGGGCACTTGCAGGCTTGCCCTGTGCCAGTTGCACAGCTTGTTACCCAGACAATGCCCTTGAGTACATGAAGACAGCTGCCTCAAGCAGGGTGCAGTGAGAGGGGCTGGCAGTGCCTGGTGTCAGCCCCTGGGCTGTTCCTCTGCACCCTGGCAGGCTTTGCAGGGCTTGCTGAGCAGGAGGGCTGAGGCCATGCTCGCTTTCATCCTTGCAGACACAGACTGGGGAGGGAATGCAGAGTGGCAGCCAAATGCTCTCCAGCTCTGCCAATGTTTTTGATGCCTTTCTGTTTCTCTGCTGGAGCTCAAAGCAGCAGCTCCAGTATTTATGAAAGGGGCTGATGGGAACAGGCTCCCCAGCCTTTATTTTTGTCTTCTCCACAGAGCAACAAAGCCCAAGTTAGCCCAGGAATCAAAACAAGCCCTGGCTCACTAAACCTACAGTGTCTGTAGCTAACCCAGAGATGTGCAGTCTGCAACTTCCCAAGCAGGAACAGGCTCCTGGGACCACCCAGTGGTTGCAGGACCCTGAGAACATGGCCCCACTGGGGCTGGGGCTGAGGACCATCTGCCTGCATGCATCTGGTGCTAAATTCTCCCTGGGGTGCTGTGGTGCAGGCTGAACTGTGCAACTTCCAGTGGCAGGGCAAGGGGCAACAGGCACAAAAGGGAATGCAGGAGGATCTACCTGAACATGGGGAAAAAACTCTTCCCTGTGAGGGTGTTTGAGCCCTGGAGCAGGCTGCCCAGAGAGGCTGTGGTCTCCTCTAGGGACTTTCAAAACCAACCTGGACACATTCCTGTTCAACTTGCTCTAGGCAACCCTGCTTGAGCCGGTGGGTTGGACTAGATGATCTCCAGAGGGCCCTTCTGTGATTCCATGGCTCTGTGATTGATTTCTCCAACCACATCCTGAGGAGGAGATCCAGCTTGAGTTCCAGCTCATCCAACATTCAGCCAAGAAAATAGCTGAGCCCCATGACTCTTCCAAAGCAGAACCCTTCTGCTGCCACTTCTGCACAGGTGCAAGCTTTGCTCTGCACTTGGGCAAGTGATAAATGATGCTGTGAGCCTGGTCTAGAGCATGGGGACAGCTGGGGCAGGGGAGCCTGCCAGAGGGGTGAATCAAAACTCACCCACATGTCAGCACATCCCATCAGGCATTCAGGCCTGCACTGAACTGAGAGGGACTGCCAGCTCAAAGCTGTGGAGTACAGTTTCTGCTCAAGGTGCTTGTAGAGAGTAGCTGAAGGTGAGGCAGCAGTGCCCAGGTGGGCAGCAGAGCCAATGGCATCCTGGGCTGGCTCAGGAGCAGTGTGGGCAGCAGGACAAGGGAGGTTCTTCTGCCCCTGTGCTCAGCACTGCTCAGGACACCCCTGGAGTGCTGTGTCCAGTTCTGGGCTCCTGAATTGAAGAGAGATGTTGAGGTGCTGGAAGGTGTTGAGAGAAGGGCAGCAAGGCTGGGGAGGGGCCTGGAGCACAGCCCTGTGAGGAGAGGCTGAGGGAGCTGGGGGGGTGCAGCCTGCAGCAGAGGAGGCTCAGGGCAGAGCTCATTGCTGTCTGCAGCTGCCTGCAGGGAGGCTGTAGCCAGGTGGGGTTGGGCTCTGCTGCCAGGCAAGCAGCAACAGAATGAGGGGACACAGCCTCAAGCTGTGCCAGGGCAGGTTCAGGCTGGATGTTGTTAGGAAGTTCCTGGCAGAGAGAGTGATTGGCATTGGAATGGGCTGCCCAGGGAGGTGGTGGAGTTACTGTGGCTGGAGGTGTTGCAGCCAAGCCTGGCTGGGGCACTTAGTGCCATGGTCTGGTTGGTTGGGCAGGGCTGGGTGCTAGGTTGGGCTGGCTGAGCTTGGAGCTCTCTTCCAACCTTCCTGACTCTATGATTCTATGATTCTACATCAACCATGGTGTCTTTCAGTACTGAGTATCAGCTTCCTTAGAGCTGCCAGAGCTCAGCTGCCTGTTGACCACCAGGCAGTCTGGAGGGTTCTCCACAGGAGCAAAGTGCACATTAATGTTCCTGTCTGACAGGCTGAGAAGTGAGCCCAAGAGCTGTACTGCAGGGCCTCAGTGATGTCAGGTCCCTGGTGGGATTCTGTCATTCTCAGAAGGTTCATTTCTTCTAGGCAGCTTTTAAACATTTAAATAACTCAAAAATGGATTGCCAGGAAATGTCCCTGAGGTGGCAGCTACCTTGCTACTTGCAGCAGAAGCAGCTCAGCTCAGCTGAGAGTAGACCTGCAAACCTGCTCTTGCCTCTACTGGGGCACCACAGAATGCTTTGGGTTAGAAGGCAACCACAAAGGGCATCTTGTCCAGCCCCCCCTGCAGTCAGCAGGGATACCTCTAACTACAGCAGGCTGCCCAGGGACACAATGAGCCTGACCCCTGGTGTCCCCAGGGATGGGGCATTGCTCATCCACAACCTGTCCCAGTGTTTCACCACTCTCATTGTGCAGAACTTCCTCCTGATGTCCAACCCCAACCTTCTCTACAGGCTCCCATCCCAAGCCCCTTCCCAGCAACCAGCAGCTCCACACTGGTCCTGGCCATGCCAGGGTCTACAGACACTCCTGCCTGGCAACCACAGTCAGAGAGGACTAAAAACACTCAGCAGAAGGGGAAACAACCCCAAAGGTTAGCTGAAGAGGGGGAAGTGGGAGCAAAGATCCTCAAAGCAGCACATCCTCAAGGGCTCTCTCATGCCCAGGCAGCATGAGGATGAGCTGTGGTGCCAGCCCGTGCCACACGTTGTTCTGGCATCCTGCTCGAGGTGCAACGACCAACAGCAGGAACCGCACCAAGAGCTCCCGCTCTGCTGCTGCTCCTTTTGTTCAGGAGCATCTGAGGTCCCTCCTCCGTCCTCTTTTGCATCACTGCTGGCATCAGCGGGATGGCAGCGGCGGGAGAGGGGGATAGCGGAGGGGCATCCACCGCACAAACCACAGAGCAGAGCTTGAGCCCCACAGCTGAGGCCTGGGGGCATTTTTTGCTGCCTTGCGCTCTCCTCCCCGGGCAGCAAGAGGCGAGCGCAGGGCGCGGGGGCACGGCGAGCCCCGGGCAAGCTCTCCGGTAGATGGCACGCACGGGCCCGGCGCGGCGGCGGGGGAGCGCAACCCGACACTGCCAGACACTCCCTTGGGATCGCCAGGGCCGGGCAGGAACCAGGAAATAGAGCGGTGCCGCTTCATGGAGGAGCCAGCGCCATGGGCAACCTCCCCAGCTGCGGGCGGCCCTGGTGAGTGCGGCGCTGCCGGGCGCGGCGCTGCCCCGGGCACCGCTCCGGGTGCGGGTCGCGATCCTCGGGCAGGGCTGCCCCGGGCACCGCTCCGGGTGCGGGTCGCGATCCTCGGGCAGGGGCTGCCCCGGGCACCGCTCCGGGTGCGGGTCGCGATCCTCGGGCAGGGCTGCCCCGGGCACCGCTCCGGGTGCGGATCGCGATCCTCGGGCAGGGGCTGCCCCCGCCAGGCTCTCAGCCCTGCCAGCCTGCACACGGGCACGGCGAGCGAGCGGCGCCCGGGGGCGGCGGCCGTGCGGTGCCAGGCTGCGGGCGGGTGGGAGGCTGCGGCAGGCGGAGGGCTTCGTGGCTCTGATGGCTCAGCCCAGAGGGGCCGAGGCAGCTCCTGGGGCTGGCAGCTTGGGTTCCCGCTGCCAGGCCAGCGGCTGAGAACAGCTCGGTTCTAGGAGAGCCCTGGGCGAAGTCCCTGCCCTTGGCCTTGCAGTCTCGGCCCAGGTGGGCTGGAGAGCAGCCTGAGGCGTTCCCTTGGCATGCTGCCGAGAGGGCTCCCTGGGGCAGTGCTGGGGACGTGCATCAGCTCCCCGAGCCTGCTCTCAGCTCTCCCAGCCTGCTCTCAGCTCTCCTATCCTGCTCTCTGCTCTCCCAGCCTGCTCTCAGCTCTCCTATCCTGCTCTCTGCTCTCCCAGCCTGCTCTCAACTCTCCTATCCTGATCTCAGCTCCCCCACTCTGCTCTCACCTCCCAACCCTCTCTCACCTCTCCTATCCTGCTCTCGCCTCCCCATCCTGCTCTCAGTTCCCTCATCCTCCTCTCGCCTCCCCATCCTCCTCTCACCTCCCCATCCTGCTCTCAGCTCTCCCATCCTGCTCTCACCTCTCCTATCCTGCTCTCACCTCTCCCATCCTGCTCTCAGCTCCCCCATTGTACTCTCAGCTCCCTCATTCTGCTCTCATCTTTCCCATCCTGTTCTCAGCTCTCCAACTCTGCTCTCAGCTCCCCTATTCTGCTCTCACCTCCCCATCCTGCTCTCAGCTCTCCCATTCTACTCTGAGCTCTCCCATCCTGCTCTCAGCTCTCCCATCCTGCTCTCACCTCCCCACCCTGCTCTCAGCTCCTCCAGCACCTCTCCCTGCCTGGGTTTTATTTGTGCTTGGGAAACCCTGGCCGTGGCCTTCAGACGATGTTGCTCTTTCTCCCTGGGCGGGTGGATGACAATTTAATCCCTCCTGGCTCACGTTGTGCTTCTGCTTACAGCAGTAGGGCACAGTGGAGCATCACTGGGTGCCAAGTGGAAATATTTTCAGCTCTGAGTGTGGAATATCAGACGAAGCTCCCAGGACGTTCTCTCAAAGGCTGCATTTGTTTGAAAGTATTGTAATGATGGCAAGACTCAGAGCATCATCTAGTGGCTGAAGCAGAGCAGGAGGTTCAGGGCACCCAGATCCTCTCAGTCTGAGCCCTGAGCTGGAGGGCAGAGGGATTTGGGATTTAGGAATATAGCTGTAGGTGGCAGGTGGGAGGGTCTTGACCTGCCCCCCAGCAGAAGTCCCCATTTCTGCTTCCTCCACACTGTGGTAAAGGGTAAATGAGGCACCCAGGGCACCAGCCTGATTGATGCAGCAGACAAGGGCTTGATCAGGGAGAGCTGGGGGGCACAGGCTGGTTCCCCTGGCAGAGCTGCAGTTGCCAAACACATTCAAGAGAGATGTTGAGGTGGTGGAAGGTGTTTGGAGAAGGGCAGCAAGGCTGGGGAGGGGCCTGGAGCACAGCCCTGTGAGGAGAGGCTGAGGGAGCTGGGGGTGTGCAGCCTGCAGCAGAGGAGGCTCAGGGCAGAGCTCATTGCTGCCTGCAGCTGCCTGCAGGAAGGCTGTATCCAGGTGGGGTTGGGCTCTGCTGCCAGGCACCCAGGGACAGAACAAGGGGACATAGCCTCAAGTTGTGCCAGGGCAGGTTCAGGCTGGATGTTGTTAGGAAGTTCCTGGCAGAGAGAGTGATTGGCATTGGAATGGGCTGCCCAGGGAGGTGGTGGAGTCCCCATCCCTGGAGGTGTTGCAGCCAAGCCTGGCTGGGGCACTTAGTGCCATGGTCTGGTTGGTTGGGCAGGGCTGGATGCTAGGTTGGACTGGCTGAGCTTGGAGCTCTCTTCCAGCCTAGTTGATTCTATGATTACTGATGCTGTGTGGCAGAGAGAGCCATGCCAGAGCACAGACTGGCAAAGCCAGAGACTCTGGAATACAGAGAGCATCACTGCAGCATATGCTGTGGTGGCACTTTCGTGTGCAGGCAGTGCCAGGCCATGCTGCAACAGTTCTGCCACCAAGAGGAGGCATAAACCAGAACCTGAGAGTCACACATCTGAGCAGGGCTAAGAGCAGAGCAACTTTCTGCTTCCTTTGGGGAGCAGATGGTGACAAACTCGCTCCTCTGAGGCCACACCAAACTCTCCTCCTCCATGGCTACTGAACCAGGGCTCCTGAACCCAATTTGATTTCTTCCCAGCAGCTGCATGGCAAGTAAGAAGCTGGGGTGCTGGTGGTGTCAGCAGCAGGTTTCTTCTGGTAGCTTTCTGCAGCAGAGGACAAAGTTCTGGCCAAAGACCACTCTGAGCCCAGCATTCCTGTGGGGCTCAAGTGCTGACATCAGCCTTGCAGACTGTGTAGCAAGGAGGAAGCACAGCTCTGTGCCCCAGCAGCATCATCCCCTGTCCTACACATGGGCAATGCATGGGTGAAGAAGGAGCTCAGGCTTCTGGACTGTCCCTGTGCTGCACAGGCTGTTCAGATGAGCTCCAGGAAAGGAGAAGGGGAAATGAGAAAAGGAGGTAAATAGGGAAAGGAGGTAAATGGGGAAAGGAGGTAAATGGGAAAGGAGGTAAATGGGAAAGGAGGTAAATAGAAAAGAAGATAAATGGGAAAAGAGGCAAATGGAAAAAGAAGTTAAATGGGAAAGGAGGTAAATGGGGAAAGAAGGTAAATGGGAGAGGAGGTAAATGGGAAAAGAAGGTAAATGGGAAGGGAGATAAGTAGAAAAGAAGGTAAATGGGAAAAGAGGTAAATGGGAAAAGGAGGTAAATAGGGAAAAGAGGTGAATGGGAAAGGAGGTAAATGGGGAAAGAAGGTAAATGGGATAGGAGGTAAGTGGGAAAAGAAGGTAAGTGGGAAAAGGAGGTAAATGGGGAAAGAGGTGAATGGGGAAAGAGGTAAATGGGAAAAGAAGGTAAATGGGAAGGGAGATAAATAGAAAAGAAGGTAAATGGGAAAAGGAGGTAAATGGGAAAAGTAAATGAGAAAAAAGGTAAATGGGAAAAGGTAAATGGGAAAGGAGCTAAATGGAAAAGAAGGTAAATGGGGAAAGGTAAATGGGAAAGGAGCTAAATGGAAAAGAAGGTAAATGGGGAAAGGAGGTAAATGGGAAAGGAGGTAAATGGGAAAAGGAAATCAGAGAATCACAGAATGTCAGGGGCTGAAAAAGACCTCAAAAGATCATCTAGTCCAACCCCCCTGCCAGAGCAGGATCTCCTACATGGTGGCTAAGGAGACACCTCCAGAGGACCTCGCTGAGGAGCAGCCTGCTGCACAGGAGCCCCACTGCAGAAGTTGGCATGATTTGTGGTTTTGTCTTGGTGAGAGAGGGTGGGGGGAAGGGAAAACCCAACCCTGGTGCTTAATTTTAGTTCAGGTGCTTGCAAGCACCGCTGCTGCTTTTGTTTCTGTGCATTTTCTCAGCCCCCATAGCTGTGCCAGCCAAGAGCTGGGCTTCCTGAGTAAAGCTGAACCTTACTGAGTGGCTGGAGGGAGGCAAGCACTCACCTCCTCCTGTCTGATCACTACCCAAGTGTGGGGCCTAAGGAGAGAGAGAGCAAAGAGCAAGAAAGTGAGGAGGTTCCTGGAGTCTCAGGAAAAGCCCTGACAGCAAATTTAGTCACAGAAGGCAGTTACTGATGCAGGGAAGTGTGGCCTCAGGTCTGGGTAGCTCTGCAGGTATGGCCCTGTGAAGGTGCCCAGACCTGAGGCCACACTTTCCTGGTTATTCTCACCCCTTGGTTGAGTAGATGTGCATGGAAAAGAGGTTGGAATGCAGAAGCCACTCTGAAGCAGACTCGTGTAGGGCAGAAACCAGGTTGGCATTGGCATGGGGGAAGGGGAAGGAGCAGTGTGGCAGCAGGGACACGTGTGCTGCCATGCAGTGCCACAGCTAGCAGGCTGTGAGTAGGTTACAACATGTTTGACCTGGTTTTGAGAGGAGGGGAGAGGTTTGCCCTGCTCTGTTTTCCTTTGCCACATCCATTCTAATTACTGCAGATGTGAGGCTGGGAGGTGCCATCGTTCTCCTGCCTGGCTGTGATTAGCCTGCAGACAGCTTCAGAATAGCTGCAGCCCACACACTGCCTGCAAGAGCAGCTTGTGAAGCTGATACTGCAGCCTGCCTGCCAGGAAAGGGGCAGGACCCTGCTGACTTTGCTTTTAATTGCACTGCACTGTCAGCCCCCATGCTGGAAAGGACCAAAGTGCTCTTAGCGTGTCAGGGTGGGCTCTGGAGACCCCTCAAGCTCACAGAGCCAGTGGAGGAGGAAGCTGCAAGAGCCAGTGAGAGGCATCACAAGACAAATCCAGGCTGCCTTGAGCTAGGGCCCCAGCTTCTGGGGACAGAGCCTCAGATTTTGTCTGTCAAGGACTGGGTGAGTGCCCCAGCAGCAGACACAAGAAGAGCTCCAGAATGGCTCAGGTTGGAAGGGAGCTCAGAGAGGTGGTGGAGGCACTGTCCCTTAAGGTGTTCAAGCAAAGCCTGGCTGAGGCACTCAGTGCCATGGTCTGGTTGATTGGATAGGGCTGGGAGCTAGGTTGGACTGGATGATTTTGGAGGTCTCTTCCAACCTGGCTGATTCTATGAAATGAAATGGTGAGATCACCTGCTCCAACCTCCCCACTGTGGGCAGGGACACCTCTCAGCTCGACCTGGTTGCCCAATGCCTCACCCAGCCTGGCCTTGAACACATCCAGTGAGGGGACAATCTGCAGCCACTCTGGGCAGCCCATTCCAGAGTCTCACCACCCTCATGGTGAAGAACTCATTCCTCAGCTCCAGTCTAATCCTGCTCTCTCTCAGCTTCAATCCATTCCCCCTTGGCTTGTCTCTGGACACCCTTCTGACAAATCCCTCTGCAGCTTTCCTGTGGGATCCCTTCAGAACCTTCGAGAACACTCCAAGAAGCTCTGGATCCTTTCGCACAGCCTCTGCCTTCCCCAGAGCTGCCTTTGGCATCCCAGCCCTAGCAGCTCTGGTTAATCATTAGTGACCATTCTGAAGGTCTCCAAGTTCTCTGCCCACGTGGATGGCATTTTTTTCCCCCCTGTTTTGCCATTAGAGTGCCAGAGACATTCCTGCAGACGCTGCCCTGCTCCCTCACCCACCGAAACTGCCTCTGAACGCTGGCAAAGGCAGAGCTCTGCCTCAGGCACTGCATTGTTCCCTCCTGTGACAGCACTGTCTGGCAAATGCAGACACTCTGGGACACAGAATGTTCCTTGGGAGCCAGCTGGGTGCTCTGCAGCCCCATTAAAAGCCCTGACTGCCTGCTTTCAGCTGCTGCCTGTGCTTCAGCAGACACACAGACTCGTGTGACACCTTCTTCTGCCTGCTCTGTTGGTTGATGGCCAGCACCAGATGGACATCCATAGGCAGGAGGAGCCATACAAGGGCTGGCACCTGCTCTCCTCCAGTCCCCAGGGTGTGATGCAATGATGACATTTCTTTCATGCATCTGCCTGGCCTAGAATGTGGCAGGTTTCTGCTCTGCCAGGCAGCCTGTGCTGCCCTGCCAGCCCCAGCCTGCTTGTGTTGTTACAGCTGGGATGAGTTGGGCTCCTGTTTGTTCCATGGCTGGAACACAGCTGTATTTGGCTGGGCTCTTTCTGGTCACCCAGGTACAGCTGAGGTCAGAGTTTGGCTTGGCTTGTAAGAAAAGCAGAGCTTGTTTGGTTTGGTGGTGGTTTAGGTGGAGAAGTGAGAACAGGCAAACTGAAATGGTAAATGAGCACAAGGTCTGGGCACAGCTGCTGCTGCTTGGGCGAGGAGGCCAAAGCCCAGGGTGTGAGGCTGTCAAAGCATCTGGCCCTAAGAGAAGGGGGTTGCACCAGCTGCACCCCACATCAGTGAGCATGCAGCTGCAGGGCTGCAGTGCAATCTGTTCTCCTTCACCCAGGGGCACATTGCACAGCCAGGCAGGGCTGAAAGGCAAAGGGATTTGGGGGTGTCTGTGAGGTACCAGGCGGGACACAGGAGGAGGAAATCCATCCACACGTTCTCCCTTTGGACCTTCTCCCTGCAAGCATTGCTCTGGTTCTGGCTTGGTTCAGTAGCTCTTCTCCAGAGTATTTCTTGGGCCTTTCTCATTGGTCAGAGATGGGATGCCCTGGGATGGTGCTTTGGGGGCTGCAGGTTGTGAGAGCAGGGACTGAGGCTTCTGGGGGCTGACCTCTCTCTCTGATTGCAGGAACTGTCCTTCTCCTTTTAAAAGAAAGAAGGAAAAGCAAGGTAAGGACTTGTGAGAGTGCTTTAGAGGGCAAGAAGAGGTGGAGTGACTGAGCCCCTGGCTAGCTGACACGAGCCAGTGCTGACTGAATTGGACCCCTGAGGCTGAAACTCTGTCCCATGCTCATCTGTACCTAAACTTCCTCAAGATTGGTAGGACCAAGAGGCAACATTCCCTTAGGGCTTAAGACAAGAGGTGTGATATCCCATGGGGCTTGGCAAGTGGAAGGGGGGAGAGGGACTTCAGCAGCATCCTTAAAATACCAGAGTCTCACACCAAAATACTTCTGAGTACTAAGTGGCAGCATAGCAGAAGCCTCATCAAACTCCAGTAAGAGCTGCAAACATCCATCTGACATCAGCCCCCCAGAATAAAGTGCATTCCTCAAGCAACCCAGTCATGTCCTGTGGCCTTTGGACCATGCTGGGCAAAATATGTTTTGCCAGGCAGCAGAGAGAACAACAAAACTGCTTCTGCCTTCTCCAAGGTCACTGCATCTGACAAGGGAGCTCTCTGTGCTGGGTCTGTCCTCCGAGGTTCTGCCAAGGACATTGAGGTCCCCAGCATGTTGTCATCTGGGGAAAGGTTGTTTTCACCCAAGAAACAAGCCCAGCCTTTCTTCTTGGAGACAGGCCTCAGACACAGCATGGGGGGTGAGGGTGTTAGATGAGGAGGAAGTTTGGTTTGTGTCCAGTCCAAAGAGCCCAGGGGCCAGGCACTGCACTGCTGCGTTGGGAGGTGGAAAAGGTAACGCTTGTGTTAACCT
Organism: Pogoniulus pusillus; assembly: GCF_015220805.1. NCBI lineage: Eukaryota > Metazoa > Chordata > Aves > Piciformes > Lybiidae > Pogoniulus > Pogoniulus pusillus. The sequence continues at coordinate 5,322,803 of NC_087301.1, forward strand.
GAGCCCTTGGGGTTTCTTTTGCAGGAGCTAATGTGAGCCATGAGAGCCAACAGCAGCAGCCTGGCAGGCAGGTAAACAGCTTTCCAGAGTTGTTTTCCTAGCTGGATATCGAGGGGACAGCTGAGCATCACTTCCTAGGCTAGATGGGTTGGGAGCAGTGAATGGCCTCATCCTGCACAGGCTCTAGTGGGAATGATGTGCACTGCAGGGCAGTGATGCTGGCCCACGTTCACAGGCTCACAGGATGTTAGGGGTTGGGAGGGACCCAAAGAGGTCATCCAGTCCAACCCCCTTGCCACAGCAGGACCATCCAATCTAGCTCAGGGCACACAGGAACACAGCCAGACAGGCCTTGAAAGGCTCCACACAAGGAGACTCCATAACCTCTCTGGGCAGCCTGTGCCAGGGCTCTGGGACCCTCCCAGCCAAGCAGTTCCCCCTTGTGTTGAGCTGGCACCTCCTGTGCTGCAGCTTCCATCCATTGCTGCTTGTCCTATCCCAGGGAGCAGTGAGCAGAGCCTGTCCCCCGCTCCTGACCCCCAGCCCTCAGCTATTGATAAACATTTATTAGATGCCCTCTCAGTCCTCTCTTCTCCAGCCCTAGGTCCCTCAGTGATTTTCCCCAGGCAGGGCAGTGGAAGCAATAGGATGAAATCCTTCTCTGAGCCTGAGGTGCCAGAGGGCTGGATGCTGCCAATGGCAGCGTGCCAGGTGGCTGTGCCTGGTCTGGGGGAGGCAAGTGTAGGTCTGACTTTCCAGAGCTCTTTCTCCCCAAAGGCTCCAACCTACGAAGACATCCCAGAGCTCCCTGTCTACGCCACGGTGAGCAAAGGGCAGGCTGTGAAGCAGGATGAGAGCATTCACTACGCAGACATTCAGGTGTTCAGCAAGGTCCGGGAGCGCTCTGCAGCAGAGGTGAAGAACCTACAGATGCAGAATGCCACAGAGTATGCCACCCTCAACTTCCCCAGGCCCAGGCTCAAATATGACAGCAAGAATGGAACCTTGGTGTAAAAAAGCTTGATGGCCTCCTCATCCTCCTCCTCCTGCAGCAAAAGGAGTTCAGACTTAAGAGATGTTGTAGATGTCAGCTAACCTGCGGGCACATCAGGTCTCCCTGAGAAGGTGCAGGGAGGCTGTGCCTGCCTTTAGAGGACACAGACTTATTTCTGCTCACATAATGAGTAGTTTTCTCTTTGATTCTGCTGGCAAAGTCCACCCCTGCTCCTTGGAAGAGTTACCTCTGAAGCTGGCAGCTCATCTTCTCTCAGCACTGTGGGAAGACAGAGCTGCTCCTCGGCTGGTGAAAGCTTAAAACCACAGCTCAGAGCTGCAGTGAGGCTGTCCCTGGCGTGGCACAGGACCAGCCTGTGGATGGGATTTGGGACCATGGCATACAGGATTCAGTCTTGGGGTAAGGGAGATGTTGCCACAGGATTTTATGTCAGTGCTAAGACAATTCTGCAGCGTGCAGAGCAATTGGATGCTGCTGCTGTGAGGAAGTGGTGTGCAGCCTCCAACAGTGGCTGCTGCAGTGCCTTCCTCCCACACTTGCCCCTGTAACTGTAGTCATGCACCAAGTGCAGGCTCCAAAGCAGTGCTCTGGAACCATGCACAGAAGGCTCTGAAGACCAAGGCCAGAAGTGCAGACTTAACTGAGGTACAGAACAGTTTCTTCCACTGAAAGGCTGTGCAGATGTGGATCCCTACCCCCGTGTGCACACGGTGAGCAGTGAGCTCTCAGCTCTGCCTGGGAACAAGGAACATTTGCAGACTGCAAGGCAGCCGTTTGGAAACCACTGCCTGTATTTGGGGCACTTAACCAGTCACAGGCTCACAGGATGTTAGGAGTTGTAAGGGACCCAAGGAGGTCATCTTGAATGGCCTCATCCTGCAGAGGCTTTAGTGGGAATGATGTGCACTGCAGTGCAGTGATGCTGGCCCAACGTTCACAGGCTCACAGGATGTTAGGGGTTGGAAGGGACCCAAAGAGCTCATCCAGTCCAACCCCCTTGCCAGAGCAGGACCATTCAGTCTAGCTCAGGGCACACAGGAACACATCCAGACAGGCCTGGAAAAGCTCCACAGAAGGAGACTCCACAACCTCTCTGGGCAGCCTGTGCCAGGGCTCTGGGACCCTTCCAGTCAAGAAGTTCTCCCTTGTGTCAAGGTGGATCCTCCTGTGCTGCAGCTTCCATGTCCTATCCCAGGGAGCAAGTGAGCAGAGCCTGTCCCCCCACTCCTGACACCCAGTCCTTAGAGTACAGCAGCTGTCTGCCTGCCTAAGATGCTGGGAATGAATCCTGGTTAACCTCAGAGAGGGATTTGGACTTTTCCTCCTTCTCCCCCCCTATTTTATACTGCCAGCCTTAGTTCCAAACACCAATAATACAGAGCACAGCTCATGTAGTATTTTCTGTCAACCCTCCCAGGTACACCTTTGAGAACTTGGTTGTGGACTTTAAGGAGTGTTAGGAATGCAGTGGAGCAGTTGCCCAAAAGGCTTCTGCCACTGGACTCAATTTGGCACTTGAACAGGGCTGCCAAGCAGTATGTTCAGGCATTAAATGAAGGCTTGGCAGAGTCTGATCCTGAATCATGGTCTGCACAGCTAAGTGCAGGTCGTGGGACAACCTGTTGAGTGCCAGTGCTTAGAAATGGGCATCCTGGTACTTGGTATTTACAATTTTGCATATTATGGCTCAGCCAAAGGGCACAGAGGAGTCCCTGCTCATTACAAACCATCATGCTGAGGTGGAAGTGTTTTGAGGACCAATCCTGCCCATTTTCTACCTTTTTTTTTGGCTGTGTTATCCAGCAGAGCTCAGCAGGGCCACAGCAACATTTGCAGAAGGCCCTTTTTAATGAAGGATACAATGCATTTTTCTACCTGAAAATGTGGGGGGCAGTTTGCCTGTGCCACCCAGCTGACCTCAGTGGGATTATTGGAAGGGGTGCAGCAGAAGGCTTTCATTTACAGTGGGTACAGAATGATGTTATTGGAAGGGATGGTTCTTTGGAGTGCCAAGGATTCCTCTATCTGCTCCTCCCAATGCCCTTCTACACTCCATGCCCAGAATGAAACTTCAGACTGAGGAGGATTGAGTGGGCACAGGATTTAATTACAGGATTTAACTGGGGAGTGAAGGGACACTCAAGAACTCTGTTCTGCCAGCCCAGCTGGCAGATGGGATGCCAGATCTTGGTCATCCTGGGCAGCAGTTATGAACCTCTTTCACTGCTACAGGAACTGGAGAGGGACACCAGTTCTGGTCAAGCCCTTTGCATCATAGGAAGAAATGGGATTCCTTAAGGACATTGTTAAGTATGAACTCCAGTTCAGGAGGTTGTCTAGAGGGTGCAGACTCCTATAGGGCAACCCAGCACATTGCTTGCAGGGCCAGGCAGATGGTACTGAAGTGTTTCCTCACCCAGCATGAAGTCTGGGTTGGGGGACAAGCAGCTCAGCGAGCACAGACACTAAGGTCAAGCTGCTGGGATCAGACAGGTGTCAGTTTGTACATCCATCAGGTCAAACCAGTTCTGCTGCTGACATGGGCAGGGCTGGCTTTGGCTGTGAGGAATTTGCTTTCCCTTAGTCCTGTTATCTATCGATCAGCTCATCCCAGATAGGGCAGAAACTATCTTCTCATGAGTGCCTCCAAGCCTGGAAGGGGAATTTACCTCCTGTTCCCTGCGGAATGCTGGCTAGCACTTGGTGCTGTTTCTGCAAGGAGGTGGTTTTCACAGCCGAAGTGTGACAGCCACCTGTGTGTGCTGCAATAAAGACTGTCCTGCAGGACTCGGTACTGCACTGACTAGTAAAAGCCTCCACCAGCCTGGCTCCTGTCTTTCCTCAGGGGGTTATGCTTAGGCGTTAATGCAGCAAACGTTGGCTCTGCATTGAAAACGTCCATTTCACTCTGAACTAAGCAATTTGGTCTTTTTTGGGGGGGAGAGGCTCCTTTCGGGGAGGGCTTTTCCTGCTCCGGAGCGAAGAGGCAGCGCCGGGGCGTACCCAGCCGGAGGCTTCCTCAGCACGGCTCCGTTACCCAAAGCGCCGCTGACTGCGGTGAGCATCTCCCAGCACAGCGGCGCCTGAGCCCTGCGGCTCCCCCTCCCCTGCCCCGGCTGCAGGCGGGACCGTCCCGTCCCGCCCCGTTCCATCCCGTCTTGCCCTGTCCTGTCCTGTCCTATCCCGTTCCGCCCCGTTCCATCCCGTCCCGCCCCGTTCCATCCCGTCTTGCCCCGTTCCATCCCGTCCCGCCCCGTTCCATCCCGTCCCGCCCCGTTCCATCCCGTCTTGCCCCGTTCCATCCCGTCTTGCCCTGTCCTGTCCTACCCCGTTCCATCCCGTTCCGCCCCGTCCCGCCCCGTTCCATCCCGTCTTGCCCTGCCCTGCCCCGGCCCGTCCTATCCCCTTCCATCCCGTCTTGCCCCGTTCCATCCCGTCTTGCCCTGTCCTGCTCTCGCCCGTCCCATCCCGCTCCGCCCCGTCCCGCTCCGTTCCCTCCCGTCTTGCCCTGTCCTGCTCTGGCCCGTCCTATCCCCTTCCATCCCGTTCCGCCCCGTCCCGCTCCGTTCCGTCCCGTCCCGCCCCGTCCCGCCCCGTCCCGCCCCCGTCCCCATGGAGAGCAGCGACGCGGCCGCGCCCGCCCCGGCTCTGCACTCGCCGGCCGCGGCAGGGCCCATGGCACCCCGGGCTAGCCCGTGCCACCCCCTGCCCGGGCTTCCCTTAGCCCCCTCAGGCTTCAAGGGGGAAGCAGCGCTGGGACATTGCCCCTGGCACTGAGTCGAGCTGTGGCATCCGGCATGGGCGCTGCGATGGACGCTGTGCCTCGACACACAGCACAGCCTGCGGCATCCTCCGTGAGTTGCCAGGAGTCCTTTTGTGTGTGTCCGAACTCTATTTTCGGTGCTTGATGGGGAGCTGGGGAGGAGTTGGGCATCCAGCACGGGCACTGCGGTGGGCTCGACGCACACAGCAAAACCTGCTGCGTCCTCCTTGAGCTTCCAGGAGTCCTTTCTGTGTCCGATCTCTGTTCTGGATGCTTGGTGGGAGGCGACGACACAAAGGTGTTGGCAGCACTGTTTGCTATTCGCTGCAGTCGTGGCCTCACAAAGCTTTGTTTCTGAATCTGCTGAAGCTGGCCAGGAGAGGGCAATGCCACCAACCAGACTGGCATCCACCCTGCGTGCTTGGTTTGAAGGTCACTCACAGCAGGAAGAGTTGATTGTGAACATCCCTTTGATATCACCAGCTCATGCCCTTCGTTTTGCAGCCATCTTCAGGGGAAATGATGAAGCATTACTTTGAGTGAAAGGCTGAGATTGGGCTTTGGGTTTTTTTTTTTCCTTCTTTTTGCAAACATTCAAAAGCTTTTTAATGATGATGTTATAAAGCTCTAAGATATAGAATCATAGCATCATAGAGTCATAGAAACACAGAATCATAAATCATCATCATCATCATCATAAACCATCATAAAAAATCCAGAGCTGTCAGCCTGGCCTCCGTGCATGGAACGGAACATCTTGAGTGCCATCACAAAGCACGTTCAGGATGGCCAAACCAGCATGGGTTTAGGCAGGGCAGGTCCTGCCTGATCAACCTGAGCTCCTTTTATGATCAGGTTCTCTGCCTGGTGAATGTGGGGCAGACTGTGGATGGAGTCTACCTGGACTGCAGCAAAGCCTTTGACACTGTCTGCCACAACAAGCTCCTGGCACAGCTGGCAGCTCCTGGCTTGGACAGATTCACTCTGATATGGGTCAAGAACTAGCTGGAGGGCCAGGGCCAGAGAGTGGTGGTGAATGGTGCCACATCCAGTTGGCAGCTGGCACTAGAGGTGTGCCCCAGGGATCAGTGCTGGGCACAGTCCTGTTTAATATCTTTATTGATGATCTGGACCAGGGGATTGAGTCCAGCAGCAGTCAGTTTGCAGATGACACCAAGCTAGGAGCAGCTGTGGAGCTGTTGGAGGGTAGGAGAGCCCTACAGAGGGACCAGGCCAGGCTGGATGGGTGGGCAGAGGTCAGTGGGATGAGATGATCTAGTTGACAGGGCTGGGTGATAGGCTGGACTGGATGGTCTTGGAGGTCTCTTCCAACTTGGTTTATTCTATGATAGGGTAATAGAAACAGAATCATATAGTCACAGAAACAGAGTCATGGAATCAGAGCATCATAGAGTCATAGAGACAGAGAATCACAGAGTAATAGAAAGAGGATCACAGAGTCATAGAAACATAGAATCATAGCATCACAGAGTCATAGGATCATAGAGTCATAGAAACACAGAGACATAGAGTCTTAGAAACAGAATCATAGAGTAATAGAAACAGAATCCTAGAGTCATAGAATCATAGCATCATAGCATCATAGAGTCTTGGCAACATAAAGTCATAGAAGCACAGAGTCATAGAGACATAGCATCATAGAACAGTTTAGGTTGGAAGGCACCTTTGAAGGTCATCTAATCCAATCTCTCTGCAGTGAGCAAGGATATCCTCAACTCTGATACCAACTTCAATCCATTCCCTCTTGGCTTATCACATCCCTTGTCAAAAGTCCCTCCCCAGCTTTCTTGTAGCCCCCTTCAGGTACTGAAAGGCTGCTCTGGGGTCTGTCCAGTGCTTTCTCGTCTCCAGGCTGAACAATCTCAACTCTTCCTCGGGGATGCAGAGTGACTGCTGCTAAAGTTGAAGCTGGCAGCTCTTAGCAGCCTTTGCTTTTGCCTTCCTAGCCGAGCAAGGCATCTGCTCCTTGCTGCTCCTTGGCTGTGTCCCTGCCCCCACACCGTGCAGGGCTGGCTGCGTTTGGGAAAAAAAAACCCAAACCTCTTTTCCACAGCAGGTTTTTGTGAGAGCAGGGCTGCTGGAAATGGATTTCAGATGTTTCTCTGCCTCAGCTCCCGCGCCTGCATCTCGCAAGCCGACGCGTTCCCATAGCAACCGGGTGACATCCCTGGCTGCTCCCCCCCCCCGCCCCGGCCGCTTCCTCCCGAGCATGCCCAGTGCGAGCCGTGCCTTGGGCTGCGCTGCCTGCGCTAACGGGCTGCACATATGGGACTATGAACGTGGTTCCCCATGAGCTCCAACTCTTTGTCTTTGGGAGGAAGAGGAGGAGGAAGAGGTCGTGCAGAGAGCTGGAGGATTTGCCCTGTACCGTCTGAGAGCCTCTGCCCTCAGTGGGCTGGTGGAGAATGCTCTCCTGTTTGGCCAGGGGCAGTTTGCTGGATGTGCTTCAGGAAGGCTTCACGGAGGTAAATGCGTGGCCTGTGTCTCGCCAGGGGCAAGGAAGCTTTGCTTTAGTGCAGCCTCTCTCAAGGCTCGTTGCGCATCCTGCTGCTCCGAGCGCTTTCAGCCACGGAGAAGGAGTAAAACGAGCAAAGATTTTGGGCTGGGACAGCTTCTTCCTAAGGGAAAACTCAGCCTGGGTGAAGGGCTGCAGGTCAGCAATAGTTTGGGTCGTGGGGGTTGGTTGTTTTTTTGGAGGTGGGGGTGGGAAGGAGTTTGTGGCTCTTTTACAGCAGTTTTTAGCTCGGAGTTTTCATTCTCTTTGCGGTGCTTTGCAGTTGTCCCAATAAACCATGCAAACCGCAGCCAGGTTGTGGTGCACAACCCGAGGGCGTGAAATCTGTGTTGCAAAGCTTTGTGGATACCTATTTCGTGGCAGAGACTGACAAAGAGCAGGGCTGGGGGTTGTTTTTTTTCAGTCCTCATCTTGTTCTGTAGGGCACCGAAACCATTAGAGCCCTGAAATTCATCTTGGTGAGGAAAACAGTGTTGAAAGTGTGCTTTAGTTGCTCGTTCTGCTGCTGTAGGAAGTCTGACAAACAAATTCATCCTGGTCAGGAACACAGTGTTGAAAGTGTGCTTTATTTGGTCGTTCTGCTGCTGTAGGAAGTCTGACAAACAAATTCATCCAGGTGAGGAAAACAGAGTGTTGAAAGTGTGCTTTAGTTGCTGGTTCTGCTGCTGTGGGAAGTCTGACAAACAAATTCATCCAGGTGAGGAAAACAGTGTTGAAAGTGTGCTTTAGTTGCTGGTTCTGCTGCTGTAGGAAGTCTGACAAACAAATTCATCCTGGTCAGGAAAAAAGTGTTGAAAGTGTGCTTTAGTTGCTGGTTCTGCTGCTGTGGGAAGTCTGACAAACAAATTCATCTTGGTCAGGAAAAAAGAGTGTTGAAAGTGCTTTATTTGCTGGTTCTGCTGCTGTAGGAAGTCTGACAAACAAATTCATCTTGGTCAGGAAAAAAGAGTGTTGAAAGTGTGCTTTAGTTGCTGGTTCTGCTGCTGTAGGAAGTCTGACAAACCATAATATCAGGAGGGTGAAGTGCTAAGACATTCCCGAGACGGGAATGCTGTAAATGCAATGGGGAGTGCAGGTTGCTGTCAGCTTCCTCCTTTTTAGGGGGCGCTTAAAAATGAGTTGTGCTGGGGAGTTTCTGTGCCTGGCTGTGCTCTGTGCGGACCGTGCTGGAGCTTCGTTTTCCTGGCTGCGAGCTGACAAGGGAAGAAAACTGAGAGGGCTTGTGCTGAAAGCACGCAGTGGCTGCTGTGTCCTCCCTCGCCTGCTGGCAGGGATGGTCTCTTGGTGTGCTTTTTGCTTTCTCAGAGTGCAAAACCCCTTAGGGTTTGCTCAGTGCTTCCTCATCCTTGCAAAGCTTTGCCTCTTGTGCCCCACGCTCCATTCCTCGCAGCGCATGAGGAACCCTCCTGGGTTTCTGAGCACCGAGTCACGGTGGTGAAAACAAACTGGGGGTGAAACTTGAGCTTTGCAGCTGCAGGCAGGCCACAGGTCTCCTTTGGTTGCTCTGTGGAACTCTGTGAACCATCCCCTCCTCCGCAGAGTGGCTCAGTTTTAGCTCTACTAAAGGCGTTGCTTCAGCTCAGGCTTACACTTCCTGTAGTTGAGGGCAGCAGATCATTCTCTGGTGTGAGCTGACAGTGAGCTGTGTACTAACAATATCATAATGGCAGCAAAAAGAAGTTTTGCAGGCAGTGCTGGCCTGACCCTGACTGGTTTTGCCCACAGACTGCTCAGCTGTGGAGGGGAAAAATGCCCATAAACAGAGATTCACCCCCATGGCTGCCACTTGGCAGCTCTCTGCCACATCACACGCTGCAGGTTAGAACAGAAGGGACATGAAAATCCATTGTGCAAGTGCAGAAGCTATGGCACAGAGAGGTTAAGTGGCTTGTCGAGGGCATCACATCACAGGGACAGCTGGAAGCGAGCAAGAGACCCTGCAGTTCTGTCCTGCTGTTTTGATCCACCAATTGTACTTCCCTTTCCTTGGTCAGGGTGAGAAAGGCTGGCACCTGAAGAACCACCTGAACCTGGCACAGGTTGTGTGTCTGACCTGCCAGAGGGTGAGCAGCTGCTGCATTGTCATCCTGCTGCAGACATCCTGCACTACAGACCTCAGCCCAAGCCAGCTGGGGTTTCCTGGGTGTCCACAGAAGTGAACTTTAGCTTGTTCTAGCAGGAGTTCACAGTCTCACAGTATCACAGTATTATCAGGGTTGGAAGAGACCTCACAGATCATCAAGTCCAACCCTTTAGCACAGAGCTCAAGGCCAGACCATGGCACCAAGTGCCACGTCCAGTCCTGCCTTGAACAGCCCCAGGGACGGCGACTCCACCACCTCCCCGGGCAGCCCATTCCAGTGTCCAATGACTCTCTCAGGGAAGAACTTTCTCCTCACCTCCAGCCTAAATTTTTCCTGGCACAGCTTGAGGCTGTGTCCTCTTGTTCTGGTGCTGGCCACCTGAGAGAAGAGAGCAACCTCCTCCTGGCCACAACCTCCCCTCAGGTAGTTGCAGACAGCAATGAGGTCTCCCCTGAGCCTCCTCTTCTCCAGGCTAACCAATCCCAGCTCCCTCAGCCTCTCCTCGTAGGGCTGTGCTCAAGGCCTCTCCCCAGCCTCGTTGCCCTTCTCTGGACACACTCAAGCATCTCAATGTCCCTCCTAAACTGGGGGGCCCAGAACTGAACACAGCACTCAAGGTGTGGTCTAACCAGTGCAGAGTCCAGGGGCAGAATGACCTCCCTGCTCCTGCTGGCCACACCATTCCTGATGCAGGCCAGGATGCCACTGGCTCTCTTGGCCACCTGGGCACACTGCTGGCTCATGTTCAGGCAGGTATCAATCAGCACCCCCAGATCCCTCTCTGTTTGGCTGCTCTCAGCCACTCCAACCCCAGCCTGTATCTCTGCATGGGGTTGCTGTGGCCAAAGTGCAGCACCCTGCACTTCGAGTTGCCACCACTTTTCCCCAAAGCCCTTGTTCCTGGCCAGCAAGGGGACTGCCAGCAAAGGGAGGATGTATTTACTGCTCTATAGGATTAGGAGCTGAGCAGTTGGGCTGCAATCCCTGCCCCAGGTTCACTGCATGTCTAAGCCAGGCTATTGCTCGGTTGCGTAGCAGTGCATGTCCTTTGGCAGGGCGATTACAGTGCCCTGGCACAGCAACAGTCAGAGCTCTACAGCCAGCAAAGCACTTCACAGGCAGCAGGGGAAACGAGGGCAGCTGCCTCCGAGCTAGAAACTGAGGCATGCAGAGGTAAAGTGGGCTGCCAAGCTGACAGCTGCTTGGCAGAGTGAGGAAGGGTACAAGTCCTATATGTGCCTTTGGTGCCCAGAGTGAGGAAGGGTACCTGTCATCCATGTGCCTTTGGTGCCCAGTGAGGAGGGGTACATGTCCTCCATGTGCCTTTGGTGCCCAGTGAGGAAGGGTACCTGTCCTGCATGTGCCTTTGGTGCCCAGTGGGGAAGGGTACCTGTCCTCCATGTGCCTTTGGTGCCCAGTGGGGAAGGGTACCTGTCCTCCATGTGCCTTTGGTGCCCAGTGGGGAAGGGTACCTGTCCTCCATGTGCCTTTGGTGCCCAGTGGGGAAGGGTACCTGTCCTCCATGTGCCTTTGGTGCCCAGTGGGGAAGGGTACCTGTCCTCCATGTGCCTTTGGTGCCCAGTGGGGAAGGGTACCTGTTTCCATGTCCCTTTGGTGCCCAGTGGGGAAGGGTACGAGTCCATTTAGTGCCCTGTGGGGAAGGCTCCATGCCCTAAATGTGTCTTTAGTGCCTTTCATCCCTGCCCAGGCAATCTCAGTGGGTGTCCCTTCTCCTCTCCTTGCCTACAGACCATGCTGGCCACTCCTGCTGCTTGCTCCTCTCCTCACCGAGCTGCTCTGCCCTGTCTGTGCAGGGCTGGTGAGTGCATCCTGCTCAGTCAGAAACAATGCTCCTGTTCTCTGCCCAGGCATCAGGGAATGCCTCAGTGCAGCTTGTTTTAGCAGCCCTCAGACTGGGTGTCTGTGCAGGGGAAGCAGCTGATGCTTCAGGGTGAATCATGTGCTGCAGAGTGCTGGCAGCAGAAGGGTCTCTTTGTGGCTCAGCTTTTTGCCTGGGTGAGGAGAGGTCCTCAAAACATCAGAGTGGCACCGAAGTGTCTTGCAAAAGCAGCAGAAACGTAGCCCTGAAAAGAAACATTTCCCTTGCTCCCCGGTGTTTGTTTTCTGCTCCTACAAAAGCCTGCTCCGAGGAACCCATTAAAAACCGAGCTGGAGGAAGAGGGGATGGAAAATTGCAGTTCCCATCTAATTAAGGTAACGTCAGGAAGCTTGAATCACGAAAGGCCTTAACCATTGGCCCCTGGGGCAATTAGGCAAAGCTTTGAGCTTTGCTGCTGCTGCAGTTTGGTTCAGTGCTCTGAGCAGACAGGACACTGAATGCCTTTCATACTGGGGCCAGCCTGGGAGGGTGAGGGCTGTTAGCCTTGACCTTGTTAGACCTGCTGCTTGGGCACAGGCCATCGAGTGCAAAGTGAAGTCTGCTCTGCTGAGACCCCACCTGGAGTCCTGCATCCAGCTCTGGAGCCCCTGGGACAAGAGGGATGTGGAGATGCTGGAGAGTGTCCAGAGCAGGGCCAGGAGGATGCTGAGAGGCTGCAGCAGCTCTGCTGTGAGCACAGACTGAAAGAGTTGGGGCTGTGCAGGCTGGAGCAGAGGAGGCTCCCAGGGGACCTTCTTGTGGCCTGCCAGGATCTGAAGGGGGCTGCAAAAAAGCTGGGGAGGGACTTTTGAGGCTGTGAGGGAGTGTCAGGACTGGGGGGAATGGAGCAAAGGTGGAGGTGGGGAGAATGAGGCTGGAGGTGAGGAGGAAGTTGTTGAGCAGGAGAGTGGTGAGAGGCTGGAATGGGTTGCCCAGGGAGGTGGTTGAGGCCCCATGGCTGGAGGTGTTTGAGGCCAGGCTGGCTGAGGCTGTGTGCAGCCTGCTCTAGGGTAGGGTGTCCCTGGGCATGGCAGGGGAGTTGGAGCTGGCTGCTCCTTGTGCTCCCTTCCAACCCTGCCTGATTCTATGACTCTAAATGTTGTTCTTCCCTAAATCTAGCACCAAGGATGGATCCAAATGCACCTCATGAATGCAGGGAAGTCATCTCTACCTAGAGGCTGAGTGTTATGAGGGTCTTCTGGAACATGATTTTACACTGAGGGTGGGAAGACTTTGGAATAGGTTCAGGGAGGTTGTAGATGCTCCCCCACCCCAGAGGTGATCAGAGGGCTGGAGCAGCTCTGCTGTGAGGACAGGCTGAAAGAGCTGGGGCTGTGCAGCCTGGAGAAGTCTTGGAGGAGACCTTGGAGTGGCCTTCCAGTATCTGAAGGAGGCTACAGGAAGGCTGTGGAGGGACTATTGAGAAGGTCTGGTAATGACAGGAGGAAGGGGAATGGGTTTAAAGTGGCAGAGGGGAGATTGAAACTGGATGTTAGGAAAGGGTTCTGTGCAGTGAGGGTGGTGAGACACTGGCACAGGCTGCCCAGGGAGGCTGTGGAGCACAGAGAGGGAGGGTGAGGAGACACTGGCACAGGCTGCCCAGGGAGGCTGTGGAGCACAGAGAGGGAGGGTGAGGAGACACTGGCACAGGCTGCCCAGGGAGGCTGTGGAGCACAGAGAGGGAGGGTGAGGAGACACTGGCACAGGTTGCCCAGGGAGGTGTTCAGGGCCAGGCTGGATGAGCCCTTGAGCAACCTGTGCTGGTGGGAGGTGTCTCTGCCTATGACAGGAGGTTGGAACTGGCTGAGCTTTGAGGTCCTTTCCAACCTAAACCATTCTATGTTCAAGGCCAGGGTGAATGAAGCCTTGAAGCAACTTGGACTGGTGGGAAGTGTCCCTGCCCTGAGTGATCTTTAAAGTCCCTTCCAACCCAAACCATTCTGTAGAGCTATGGCAGCAAGGAGGTCAGGCATCTGCCTGCTGAAGAATGATTCTGTCCAAGAAGAATGATTTTTGTCCAAGAAGGAAGATTTTATCCAAGAATGAAAATATGACCAACTTCAAAGTGTGCAAGAAACTGATCTCAGAGAAGGGTGGGAAATGAACCTTCTCAGCTGGTGGCACTGCTAATAAAGGACAGGAGCAGCCCATCCATGCACTGTGATCCACCTCTGTGGCTGAGAGGGGAGAAACCTGAGCCCTGGGCAGCAGGTGGTGAGTGGCAGTGGTTCAATGAGCAGAAGGAGGAGCTTTTCAATGGAGCTGCTCCTTTTCTTCCACCTGTGGAAGGCACCAAGGCAATGACACCTAATTGTCATGACCAGTAAAGGATTACAGCCTGAGACAGAAGTGCTGAGCCCAGAAGGCTGTTTTCCTCCTGCCAGCTGAAAGCACAAAGCTGCCAGCTCCTCACCTCTGCACCTCTTTTCCTCTAGCCAGGAGATCCCAGGCACTTCTCTAGGCAATGTGATCCCAAGTAAAACCCAGCCCTGAGCTATGTTCTGCCTTCTGAGGTGCTAATCTCTTCATTTGCCAGCTGGGAAATTCCTTACAGCTGCAGCTGACCTCTAGTCCTCTGCTTGGAGTCAAAAAAAAACCCCAACCCAACAACCTTCTTCTGCCCTGCAAAGTCCTTTAAGGCTTCCAGAGTGGCTTGGATATAAACACCTTACACTGATCTGCCTAGGAGCTGGAGCAAGCTGGGCTCCAACTTTCTTCAGGTAAGGGAACTGCAAGGTCCAGGTAGACCAAGCCTTTTTTTGGCACACAAAGCTGTGTTAACATAAATAGGATTAAGCTTAGCCCCACCATAATCCTGGTGTGCTCTGCAGAGGCTATCTTACACTAGGCTGGGCTTGCTTCTGAAAGCCCTGGGCTGGGGAGAAGTGTGGGGGCAGGAGTAGAGCAGTGTGAGCCCCATTGAGTCCCAAGGTCTGGAACATAGAATCATAGAATGGTTTAGGTTAGAAAGGACCTCAAAGCTCAGCCAGTTCCAACCCCTTGCCAAAGGCAGGGACACCTCCCACCAGAACAGGTTGCTCAAAGACTCATCCAGCCTGGCCCTGAGCACCACCAGGGAGGTTGAGGAGCACAGAAGCACAGAATGTGATCTTTGATCACTTCTGTGCTCCACAACGTCCCTGGGCAACCTGTGCCAGTGTCTCCTCACCCTCCCTCTCTGTGCTCCTCAACCTCCCTGGGCAACCTGTGCCAGTGTCTCCTCACCCTTTCTCTCTGTGCTCCACAACCTCCCTGGGCAACCTGTGCCAGTGTCTCCTCACCCTCCCTCTCTGTGCTTCACATCCTTCCTGGGCAACCTGTGCCAGTGTCTCCTCACCCTCCCTCTCTGTGCTCCTCAACCTCCCTGGGCAACCTGTGCCAGTGTCTCCTCCTCACCCTTTCTCTCTGTGCTCCACAACCTCCCTGGGCAACCTGTGCCAGTGTCTCCTCACCCTCCCTCTCTGTGCTTCACATCCTTCCTGGGCAACCTGTGCCAGTGTCTCCTCACCCTCCCTCTCTGTGCTCCACAACCTCCCTGGCCAACCTGTGCCAGTATCTCCTCCTCACCCTTTCTCTCTGTGCTCCACAACCTCCCTGGGCAACCTGTGCCAGTGTCTCCTTACCCAGGGAGGTTGTGGAGCACAGAAGCACAGAGGCTGAAAGCAAAGTGCAGGGAGAAGCAGAAAGCTGCTGAGTGGATGGAGGAAGGATTTGTCTAATTGCATTGGGCTAATTACTCAGTTATGAGGAAGCAAGAGGGGGGAGCGAGACAGAGCAGTAGCTGTTCCCTCTCTGCTCTTGGGTGTAGCTGGCAGCCCTACCAGGTTATAAACCCAGCAAGTGGCAGCTAAAGGGATTTGTTCAGAGGTCACAGACTCCCAGATTGCATTGGATGGGAAAGGACCCTCCAAGGGCATCTTGCCCACCCCTCACTGCATACACCAGACAGCAGCCAGAGGTAGGTGCCCTGCACTCACACAGCTGATGCCATCTGTGGAAGGCCTGGTTCTGGCTTTGTTTCATCTCAGACAGGCAATGTCTTGGGGCTGGGGGAAGGAATTTTGGGTTTGGGTTGTTTTCTCCTCTGGTTTAGTGGCAGGTTTGGGGGTGTGGATGATCCTCCTGGTTTTGACTGCTTGCAGCAGCACAGTGCACAGGAACTAAAGTGCCTCTTCTCCTGCCAGTCTGCACTCATGGGATGGTGGAGTGGGGAGGAGAGACTCAGAGCCTTTCCCTACAGTCATAGAAACCTGCTGGTGTGAAATGAGACCTGGGAGATAGGTTTCTGCCCCCCTGGAAGGCTGTGATAGTGCTTCCCATGGCCTGTAACTGATAGGAAGGAGACTCAGTAGGCAAAGTCCTGTGCATGGCAGGGATTAGTCAGACAGCACAGGGTTTGCTGGGGGGTGTGTGTGCAGGGGGAGTCTGAGGGGGTAGAGGACAGGTCAAGCAAGAATCATGCAGGTTGGAAGCTCAGCCAGTCCAACCTAGCACCCAGCCCTGCCCAAGCAACCAGACCATGGCACTAAGTGCCCCAGCCAGGCTTGGCTGCAACACCTCCAGTCACAGCCACTCCACCACCTCCCTGGGCAGCCCATTCCAATGCCAATCACTCTCTCTGCCAACAACTTCCTCCTCACATCCAGCCTTATCCTCCCCTGGCACAGCTTGAGGCTGTGTCCCCTTCTTCTGTTGCTGCTTGCCTGGGAGAAGAGATCAACCCCACCTGGCTACAGCCTCCCTGCAGGCAGCTGCAGGCAGCAATGAGCTCTGCCCTGAGCCTCCTCTGCTGCAGGCTGCACCCCCCCAGCTCCCTCAGCCTCTCCTCACAGGGCTGTGCTCCAGGCCCCTCCCCAGCCTTGCTGCCCTTCTCCAAACACCTTCCAGCACCTCAGCATCTCTCTTGAAACGAGGAGCCCAGAACTGGACACAGCACTCCAGGTGTGTCCTGAGCAGTGCTGAGCACAGGGGCAGAAGAACCTCCCTTGTCCTGCTGCCCACACTGCTCCTGAGCCAGCCCAGGATGCCATTGGCTCTGCTGCCCACCTGGGCACATGGAGGAGGTACAGAATCATTTTTGACTCAGTGGCTTGACAATAGCTGTTGGGATTTGTGCTGAGCAGCTTGAGGGCTTTGTCCCTTCACACAGTGAAGAGCACTTTGCCATTTTTTGGGTCTCTCAGCTTTTCTCTCTGTTAGTTTTCATGGTAAGTTCAGTCCAGTGCCAGCTTACTCCCTGAGTTTCCATCTTTGCTTCAGTCCAGGTTCTTGCTGCAGTCAGTAGATCCTTCTAGTTCTTGGATGGAAGATGAGGAAATGGTGATGAGTTCAACTGGCTGAACACCTCTGCTAGGAAAATCTTATGCTTCACTGGGGAAGGGGAAAAAAAAAGCAAACCCAAACAGAATCAGTCTGCTGATGAAGCCTGAATCTGCTGTGTTACAGCAGCTACAAGTGGGGAATTACTTTGTAATGGTGACCTCCATGTTCCATTGCCTCAAATTCCTCCTTTCCATGGCTTTAAATGTCACTCCTGAATCCCACTGCACTGACTTCTCTCCTCATAATGTCAACCTCCTCTTGCCTTTAGCAGAGACCACTTAAAATCTGCTGAAAATGCTTCCTGGTGGATGCATAAAGACTGTTAAACACTGGGGAACTGCTTGGTGAAGGGGTCTGGCTGGGGGTGGGAAACAAACTGCTTGGTGAAGGGGTCTGGATGGGGGTAGGAAACAAACTGCTTGGTGATAGGGGTCTGGTTGGGGGTAGGAAACAAACTGCTTGGTGAAGGGGTCTGGCTGGGGGTAGGAAACAAACTGCTTGGTGGAAGGGTCTGGATGGGGGTAGGAATCAAACTGCTTGGTGGAAGGGTCTGGCTGGGGGTGGGAATCAAACTGCTTGGTGAAGGGGTCTGGCTGGGGGTGGGAATCAAACTGCTTGGTGAAGGGGTCTGGCTGGGGGTGGGAATCAAACTGCTTGGTGAAGGGGTCTGGCTGGGGGTGGGAATCAAACTGCTTGGTGAAGGGGTCTGGCTGGGGGTAGGAATCAAACTGCTTGGTGAAGGGGTCTGGCTGGGGGTAGGAATCAAACTGCTTGGTGAAGGGGTCTGGATGGGGGTAGGAATCAAACTGCTTGGTGAAGGGGTCTGGCTGGGGGTAAGAATCAAACTGCTTAGTGGAAGGGTCTGGCTGGGGGTGGGAATCAAACTGCTTGGTGGAAGGGTCTGGCTGGGGGTGGGAATCAAACTGCTTGGTGGAAGGGTCTGGCTGGGGGTGGGAATCAAACTGCTTGGTGGAAGGGTCTGGCTGGGGGTGGGAATCAAACTGCTTGGTGGAAGGGTCTGGCTGGGGGTGGGAATCAAACTGCTTAGTGGAAGGGTCTGGATAGGGGTAGGAAACAAACTGCTTGGTGAAGGGGTCTGGATAGGGGTAGGAAACAAACTGCTTGGTGAAGGGGTCTGGATAGGGGTAGGAAACAAACTGCTTGGTGAAGGGGTCTGGATGGGGGTAGGAAACAAACTGCTTGGTGAAAGGGTCTGGATGGGGGTAGGAATCAAACTGCTTGGTGAAGGGGTCTGGATGGGGGTAGGAATCAAACTGCTTGGTGAAGGGGTCTGGATGGGGGTAGGAATCAAACTGCTTGGTGAAGGGGTCTGGCTGGGGGTAGGAAACAAACTGCTTGGTGCAAGGGTCTGGCTGGGGGTAGGAAACAAACTGCTTGGTGAAGGGGTCTGGCTGGGGGTAGGAAACAAACTGCTTGGTGAAGGGGTCTGGATGGGGGTAGGAAACAAACTGCTTGGTGAAGGGGTCTGGATGGGGGTAGGAAATAAACTGCTTGGTGAAGGGGTCTGGATGGGGGTAGGAAACAAACTGCTTGGTGAAGGGGTCTGGCTGGGGGTGGGAATCAAACTGCTTGGTGGAAGGGTCTGGCTGGGGGTGAAAAAGAAACTGCTTGGTGGAAGGGTCTGGATGGGGGTGGGAATCAAACTGCTTGGTGAAGGGGTCTGGATGGGGTAGGAAACAAACTGCTTGGTGAAGGGGTCTGGATAGGGGTAGGAAACAAACTGCTTGGTGAAGGGGTCTGGATGGGGGTGGGAATCAAACTGCTTGGTGGAAGGGTCTGGCTGGGGGTAGGAATCAAACTGCTTGGTGAAGGGGTTTGGATGGGGGTGGGAAACAAACTGCTTGGTGAAGGGGTCTGGCTGGGGGTGGGAATCAAACTGCTGGGTGCAAGGGTCTGGCTGGGGGTGGGAATCAAACTGCTTGGTGGAAGGGTCTGGCTGGGGGTGGGAATCAAACTGCTTGGTGAAGGGTCTGGATGGGGGTGGGAAACAAACTGCTTGGTGAAAGGGTCTGGCTGGAGATGCTTAGCCTGGAGAGGAGGAGGCTGAGGGCAGACCTCATTGCTCTCTACAGCTCCCTGAAAGGAGGTTGCAGTGAGGTGGGGGTTGGGCTCTGCTCCCTGGTCTCAGGTGATAGGAGAGGAAATGGCCTGAAATTGTGCCAGGGGAGGGGTAGGTTGGAGAGGAAGAAAATTTTCTTTGCTGCAAGAGTGGTGAGGGATTGGCAGAGGCTCCCCAGGGAGCTGGTGGGGGAGTCCCCATGCCTGGAGGGGTTCAGGAAACCTGTGGCCATGGCACCTGGGGGCATGGTTTAATGGCCATGGTGGTGCTGGGTTGCTGGTTGGAGTGGATGGTCTCAGTAGGGTGGTTTCCAACCCAGATTGTATGAAAACAGAGATGTCTGAGTGGAAGAACCATATAGACTCCTAAAACCTGCAGGTTTCCTGCAGGCTGGGAGAGGCTGTGTGGAATGAGTACAGTTTAACAGTTGGGAGCTTTGTGAAGTGATCTGTGCCACGACAAAAGGTGTCCCTGGCCATGGCAGGGGGGCTGGGACTAGATGATCTTTAAGGTCCCTTCCAACCCAGCCTCATTCTGTGGTTAGCCTCTATCAAGGCTGAGCCCCACTGGCTGAACACAGGTCCAGTCACCTTTCTGAAGCAGCAGACCAAACCATGGTGTGATTAGAGTTGGATTTCCTATGTCAGGATAATTAAGAGTGAAGCCATGATCAGACAGGACTTTGATGGGCTGTAAAAGCATCAACTCTGAGTGACACTGCTGAGATAATGTGGAATGGAGACTCACAACCTGCTGCACCGGCAGAATAATGGGCAGCTTAGTGAAAAGGGAGGTAATCCTATCAAGGGATCAGTTTGTTTACCCTCCCTGGACCACACCAGCCCTGCCCCAAGGGATTTCTGTGCTCCCAGTGCTCCTCCACGCCATGGAAGTGCTGCTGAGAGGGGGATGTGTGCTAGTTTGAGCCCAGCTGGGATATTTTGGTGAGAAGAATTAGACTAGAGGCTGTGAAAAGGAAACAGTGGTGATGTCTGCTGCACTCATGGGCTTGCTGAGATGGAGAAGAACATAAATATAGATAAGAGAGTCTCTCTCTGGGCTTTTTGGGCTGCATTTCTCTCTCTACCCTAACCTGCTGTGTGTGTGACTAATCCATCTGCTTCCTAACCCCCTTTGGCCAACCCTCCAAACGACCTCCAGCGTAAGGCAAAGTCTGGGGTAAGGTAGAGGGGTTGGGGAGAAGGTGTTAGGGTGCTTGGGAGCCCCTCCTGGGCACTCTGGTTTCTGGGAGGGCTGCTGTGTTGCTGTACTAGACTTTAACTTGTCTATTTGTGTCTATAGCTGTAGTGAACCTCTGCTTGTAGCTTGTGCTAAGCTGTACATAGAAAGCTTCATTCTTCAATTTCCAGATGGACTGAGTCTAGTCTGGGTGATTTTTCCAAAGTATGGGGGTCAGGTAACACCCAAACCATCACAGGATGGAAGGGGAGAAGTCCTGTGAAGTTGCTCTTTGCCTTTCAGTCACTTAATGCTGCCCAGAAGCCTGAGGTTCAGCCAACCTGCTCTTCCCTTTGGGGCAAAATGCTCACCTCTGTGGAGCATCCGAGCTGCTGGAAAGGCAGTGCCCATGCTGGCAGGTCTGGCAGGTGTGAAGTGCTGTGGCAAGGCAGTTTGCATGTGTCCTGAAATAGAAATGGGGCCAGCAGAAACGCTGATGCAGCTGCAGGGAGCTGGAGGGAGGAGGCTGCCGCAGCAGGATGCATCCTTCGCCTGCAGGAGCCCCGCTGGGAGGGTGGAGGAGGGAGGCTGTTGTCTCCTCCGAGAAATCCGAGATGGGCTTTTAACTATGCCCAACTATCTTTGGAAGTGGTTAAAAGGGAAATGAGGCAGGGTTTCTGCTTCTGCACTGGGGGTCTTCCACTGCCTTGCTACGTGGAGAGGAGCTGTATGGGTGGGATGCTAAGTGCTGCGAGCGACCCGATTCTGGCACCGCAAAGGAGGGGATGCCAGCATTGGTTTGGCACCAGCCTAGGTGAAATGTGATGTAAAGCTCTCTTCTCAGCTGTGCTTTGAGCCCTGTCCTGCTGCCTGCTTGCTCTTCCTGTCCTGGCAGGGAGTGAGCTGCCCCACAGCGTGCCCTGATGTCCCTTAGCGCTCAGCAGGCTGCGGGATGAGCCCACTGGGATTGGTTTTCAGGGGCAAAAGGCAGTGAGGGCTGTGAAAATGGAGGGGATTAAAGGTGAGAGCTGTGCCTGAAAATGGCAATGACCTGTGAGTGTTCTGCTTTCTGTCCTCAGCAACAGCTACAGGCATATGTGGCCTGGGTGAACTCCCAGCTGAGGAAGAAGCCAGCAGTGAAGCCAGTCCAAGACCTGAGACAAGACCTGCGGGATGGAGTCATCCTTGCTCTGCTCGTTGAGATTGTAGGTCAGTGATGCCATATGGCACTGTTTTTCCCCTTGCAGTCAGAGATCTCCTGCAGAAGGTCTTCCCTTGGCTCTGGCAGCTGGCAGGCACGCTGGCAGATGTTCACCCTGGTGTCAGAGCTCGCAGGGCAGGGAAGGAGTGACTTTAAACAGCTAGGAAGCAGATCAGAGCTGCAGCTCTGTTTGGCTCCTTCTGTTTGAGCAGGCACCACAGTAATTGCCATGAGGCTGGGATGGAGTTATGTAGAGGAATAGGTGGAATGGGGTTAGGATGTGGCAGCTTTGAGAGCGTGACCTGCTTGCAGAGATCCTCCCTGCTTCCCTCTGAATTCTGCACCTCCTCCCTCTGAGCAGCGCAGGGAGATGGGGATGGGAATTGTGGTCTGTTTAATATGTGCTGCCTCTGCTGCTCCTTCCTCCTCACACTCTTCTCCCACACCACTGTGGGGTCCCACCCGTGGGGGACAGTGCTCCATCAGCTTCTCCAACGTGGGTCCTGCCCATAGGCTGCAGAACTGCTCCTTGTTGTGAAGTCCTCAAGAACAGCCCTGCTTCAGCTTGGGCTCCTCTTCATGGACTTGTGGCTCCATCTGCCAGGAGCCTGCTCCAGCACAGCCTCTCCACGGGGCCACAGCTTCCTTTGGTGCACATCTACCTGCACTGCCATGGGGCCCTTCACAGGTTGCAGGGTGGATATCTGCTCCACCATAGTCTTCACCACAGGCTGCAGGGTGCCTGGAGCACCTCCTCTCCATTCTCCTTCTCTGACCTCCACACCTGCAGAGTTTTCTCTCACACACTCTGACTCCTCTCTCCTGCCAGCTGTTGCCCAGCAGTTTTTACCTCTTCTTAATGTGTTTTCACAGAGGTGCTCCCAACACAGCACTGGTTCTGTCTTGAACCTGAGGGAGGCTTCTAGCATCTTCACACAGAATCCCCCCCTGTAGTCTCCAGCCTAGCACTGGCCATAAGCACAACAGGAAGCCTCTTGCAGCGCCCGGAGAAGAGAGCCCTGCACCTCTAGAGATCCCTCTGACAGCACCAGGTGGCTCAGTTCTTCCCTGTTTTCACACCTTTAGCTGGTGAGAAGTTGAATGGCATTCAGGCCAACCCCACCAGCCAGCAGGAGATGAGGGAGAATGTGGAGAAGGTCTTACAGTTCGTGGCATCCAGAAAGATCCGCATGCACCAGACAGCAGCCAGAGGTAGGTGCCCTGCACTCACACAGCTGATGCCATCTGTGGAAGGCCTGGTTCTGGCTTTGTTTCATCTCAGACAGGCAATGTCTTGGGGTTGGGGGAAGGAATTTTGGGTTTGGGTTGTTTTCTCCTCTGGTTTAGTGGCAGGTTTGGGGGTGTGGATGATCCTCCTGGTTTTGCCTGCTTGCAGCAGCACAGTGCACAGGAACTAAAGTGCCTCTTCTCCTGCCAGTCTGCACTCATGGGATGGTGGAGTGGGGAGGAGAGACTCAGAGCCTTTCCCTACAGTCATAGAAACCTGCTGGTGTGAAATGAGACATGGGAGATATGTTTCTGCCCCCCCTGGAAGGCTGTGATAGTGCTTCCCATGGCCTGTAACTGATAGGAAGGAGACCCAATAGGCAAAGTGCTGTGCATGGCAGGGATTAGTCAGACAGCACAGGGTTTGCTGGGGTGTGTGTGTGCAGGGGGGGGTCTGTGGGGTAGAAGACAGATCCTGATCCCTGCTGTTTGCTGCCTGCTGAGAGGGGAACACAGTACAGAGCAAGCAGTGATTCACAGATTCACAACTGCATCAGGTTGGAAGGGACCCTCCAAGGGCATCTTGTCCACCTCCCTGCAGACAGCAGGGACACCTCCAGCTGGAGCAGGCTGCACAGGGACACAGCTTGAATATCTTCAGGGGCAGACCTTCAAGCACAGCCCTGGGCAGCCTGTGCCAGTGTCTCACCACCCTCTCTGCACAGAACTTCCTCCTGATGTCCAACCTAACTCTGCCCTGCTCCAGTTCCAACCTGGAGTTCCACTTCCTCTCATCCTACCTCTCCAAGCCCTTCTGCACAGTCCCTCCCCAGCCTTCCTGGAGGTTCCCTGCAGGCACTGAGAAGTAGCTGTAAATGGAGTGGGAGCTAACCATCGGTGCTGGAATGCAGTTGCCTGGTGGGGTTGCACTCTCTCCACTGCTGGCTGGTCGGGTGGCAGCTCGGGTGGCACTCTGCTCGTGGCAGTGTCCTTGCCTTTGCTTGCAGATATCGTCGATGGGAACTTGAAGTCTATCATGAGGCTGATCCTGGCCTTAGCTGCCCATTTCAAGCCAGGCTCTGGGAGAGGAATGAATCACAGCCCTGCTGGCGTGGTGGGGAAGAGCCTGTCAGCATCTTGTGGCAGTCACAGGCCTCGGTCAGCAGCTGCAGTGGCACAGGGAGCAGTGGCTGCTCTGGCAGAGGTGCGTCAGGACGTCCTGCAGTCCGGCCGGGACCTGCTCAGGCACAGACAGAGGTGAGGACCTTTCCCTGGCTGGCTGGCCAGGTCCTGGGAGAGATGGGGATTGGACTCGATGATCTCCTTGGATCCCTTCCAACCCCTAATATCCTTCGATGGGCACCATTCCTTGGAAACAGATCTCTCTTTATGCTGCCAGCTGCTGGTGTAAGGTACAGAGACAAGCTGCTGCTGTGCCTCTCTCTGACACCTCAGGGGAGCACTGAGCCAGCCTGGCTGCATCAGCTTTCTAGTCACAGGGCTAGAGCTGAGTCTAAAGGAGGAGAGCCTCTTTGCCTGTGTTCCCTCACACCAAGAACATGGGATGGAGCTCCTTGGTAGGAGTATTTTTTTTACTGGGGGGGTTCTAGCTGCTCCTCTTTCTCACTTTAGCTTTCCTATCCTCCTTCTTGGAGACAAGAAGAGTTTCTGTTCCTCTCAGATGAGGCTTCCCTTATTCTCTGGTTATTGTCTCCAGAAACAGCAGCATGGATGAGGAGATTGAAACCCCCTACTGGAGTGTCCGGGCTCTGGTGCAGCAGTACGAAGGGCAGCAGAACATGGCACTGGAGTCCCACTCTTCCAGGTGAGGAACTGCATTGCCAGGATGTGTCCCCTCCTGGTCCTTTGTCTGATGTTCCCTGATGTCTTCTTTCCTTACCGCTGTGATCTGGTTAGCTCTGACAAGAAGGACAGAGGTACAGGCGTGCAAAGAGGGCAGCGTGGGGACTGCAAGGGAGCCGGCGTGGGGCCACTGCCTCCACATGATGTCAGCAGAGAGCGTCGGGAGCTGGTCCAGGGGGGGTGTGGAAATCCTGCTCTGGACAAGGAGGGACTGGGATGTGCTGGAGAGGGTCCAGTGGAGGGCTGTGAGGATGATGAGGGGACTGGAGGGCATGGCTGATGAGGAGAGGCTGAGGGCCCTGGGGCTGCTTAGGCTGGAGAAGAGAAGACTGAGAGGGGATTTGATCAATGTTTATCAATATCTGAGGGCTGGGGGTCAGGAGAGAAGGGGGACAGGCTCTGCTCACTGCTCCCTGGGATAGGACAAGGAGCAATGGATGGAAGCTGCAGCACAGGAGGTTCCAGCTCAACACAAGGGGGAACTTCTTGACTGGAAGGGTCCCAGAGCCCTGGCACAGGCTGCCCAGAGAGGTTGTGGAGTCTCCTTCTGTGGAGCCTTTCCAGGCCTGTCTGGCTGTGTTCTGTGTGCCCTGAGCTAGATTGTGTGGTCCTGCTCTGGCAGGGAGGTTGGACTGGATGATCCAGCAGGCAGCCAGTCACTGGTGGTGTTCCCCAAAGACCAGTGCTGGGGCACAGTCCTGGTCAGTATCTTCATTGATGATCTGGATGAGGGGATTGAGTCCAGCATTAGTTGGTTTGCAGATGACACCAAGCTAGGAGCAGCTGTGGAGCTGTTGGAGAGTAGGAGAGCCCTGCAGACAGACCTGGCCAGGCTGCATGGGTGGGCAGAGGCCAAGGGGATGAGACTGAAAGAGGCCAAGTGCAGGGTTCTGCACTTTGGCCACAACAACCCCAAGCAGTGCTACAGGCTGGGGCCAGAGTGGCTGAGAGCAGCCAGGCAGAGAGGGAGCTGGGGGAGCTGGGAGAGAGGAGCTGCAGAGGAGGCAGCAGTGCCCAGGTGGGCAGCAGAGCCAATGGCCTTTTAAAGTGAGGGTGGTGAGAAACTGGCACAGGTTGCCCAGGGAGGTTGTGAAGCACAGAGAGGGAGAGTGAGGAGACACTGGCACAGGTTGGCCAGGGAGGTTGTGGAGCAGAGAGAGGGAGGGTGAGGAGACACTGGCACAGGTTGCCCAGGGAGGTTGTGGAGCAGAGAGAGGGAGGGTGAGGAGACACTGGCACAGGTTGCCCAGGGAGGTGTTCAAGGCCAGGCTGGATGAAACTTTGATCAATCTGGGGTGGTAAGAGGTGTCCTTGCCCATGGCAGGGGGTTGGAACTGGATGATCTTGAAGGTCCCTTCCAATCCAACCCATTCTGTGAATCTCTGAAGTGAATTCTTGTGTTCCTTTTCAAATCTTTCCCCCTTCCTTTCTGTGCCCTTCATGGACAGCCCATCCCCATCCAGCAGTTGGATGATCTTGAAGGTCCCTTCCAAACCAAACTTGTGAATCTATGGCAGCAGGCTTCAGGCTGAGAACAAGATGCTTGGTTTCCATTCCCTCCCAGAGAGCAATGTACCAGCTCAGTTATGAAAACAGGCTGGGAGAAACAAGCCACTTGTGCATCATTAATGGGAGATGTGCTGATTAACTGCAGCCACTTTGCACACCTAACTCTGCTGCCGTGGTGTCTGTCCCAGGGCAGCATCCCCCCCCGTGCCGGGCAGCATCCCCCCCGTGCCGGGCAGCATCCCCCCCGTGCCGGGCAGCATCCCCCCCGTGCCGGGCAGCATCCCCCCCGTGCCGGGCAGCATCCCCCCCGTGCCGGGCAGCATCCCCCCCGTGCCGGGCAGCATCCCCCCCGTGCCGGGCAGCATCCCCCCCGTGCCGGGCAGCATCCCCCCCGTGCCGGGCAGCATCCCCCCCGTGCCGGGCAGCATCCCCCCCGTGCCGGGCAGCATCCCCCCCGTGCCGGGCAGCATCCCCCCCGTGCCGGGCAGCATCCCCCCCGTGCCGGGCAGCATCCCCCCCGTGCCGGGCAGCATCCCCCCCGTGCCGGGCAGCATCCCCCCCGTGCCGGGCAGCATCCCCCCCGTGCCGGGCAGCATCCCCCCCGTGCCGGGCAGCATCCCCCCCGTGCCGGGCAGCATCCCCCCCGTGCCGGGCAGCATCCCCCCCGTGCCGGGCAGCATCCCCCCCGTGCCGGGCAGCATCCCCCCCGTGCCGGGCAGCATCCCCCCCGTGCCGGGCAGCATCCCCCCCGTGCCGGGCATCAATCAGCTCCTTTCTGCAGCACCTCTTCGGTCAGGCATCTCCCAAGCCCCAACGGCAGAAATTCCCCGAGACAAAAGCTGCAATAAGCGAAGGCAATCGAAATGATGGACGGAGAAACTGCCGAAATCAGACGGATTCCCAGGCCGCCGAGCCCCTCACCCATCCGTTTCTCTTTCCCCTCCCCTTGCCGAGCTTTCCCTCCCCCACTCCGAGGCAGGTATCTGAGAGAAAAGGCTCTGCCTTGCACAGGCTCTGCCTTGCACAGGCTGTGTGGCAGCAGGAGGGGAGCTGGAGGCGGCGAGGCAGAGGGAGCCGCGCACCGGGCCGGGAGCGCTGCGTGCCGGGGCCGCCGCCGGGGCCGCATCCCGGGCGCGGAGAGCAGGCAGCCTCCTGCCTGCGGGAGCACCTTCCCTGCGCTCTCGGCTTGGCGTCTGCACCAGCTGCTGGGAGTCTACAGAGGGCAGAATGGGCTGAGGAAGGCTGCTGGCGAGGCAGCTCGCAGCGCTTGTGCTGAAAAACAACTCGGCGGGGGTGTGGGGGGTGTGTGCAGCTGAGCCAAATGCAGCAGCCAGAAACAACCCGAGAGGAGAACCAGCGACGGCAAACCCCCGGGCTGCAGAATTCCCTGCCTCTGGAATGAGATACCTGTCTGTGGGCTGCCGAGCTGCCATCCAAAGGCTTCTTGCAAAGACCCTGAGGAATTGGTGGTGTTGTTTGCTTCTGCCGTGAGCCTTTTCCCGGCGGCCGCCGAGCAGCCTGCCCTGGCAAATTGCTGCTCCGGTAGTTTTGAGAGGAGCTGGCATCATCTGCACCGGATTCTGAGGATGGGAAGGGTCAAGGCATGGCTGGAGCCAGAACCCTGAGGCTCCCCGGGACACGGAT
Source organism: Pogoniulus pusillus (assembly GCF_015220805.1). Lineage (NCBI taxonomy): Eukaryota > Metazoa > Chordata > Aves > Piciformes > Lybiidae > Pogoniulus > Pogoniulus pusillus. Next base: position 5,350,105 of record NC_087301.1, read on the forward strand.
GCTGTGAGGCGAAGGGTTAAAGTGGGATCATGGGAGGGAAGCAGGTCAAATGGTGAGCGATGGTTGCCATTGTCGTTTGAAACGGCAGGGCTGGGGTGCTCGGGGAGAGGAGGAGGATCCAGACCCCTCTCCGGGGCTGCGGTGCTAAAGCCTTGACTGGGCAGGCACTGGCAGCTCTGGCACTCAGTGGAGGAAGGAGGTGGGTTAAGAAACCACCTGGTGAAAAGGAATGAAGTGGAAGAGTTTGCATCGTAAATCTGTGCTAAATAGCCTGCATCTCCCAGCACTCACTTCTGCATGCTTGAGCCCTGAATGGTTGTGTGCTGTTAAAGAACAAATTAACCTCTGGATGTTTCATACACTGATGGCTTTGACTGATGAAAACAAAACGAGCCATAGAAATGCATCCAGCGTTAACTCGGTGGCAGCAGGCATGAGGTGAAGCTGAGCTGTGAGTGCATTTCAGGAGCTCTTGCACTGCTGGGCATGGTTGGAGAGGTGGTCGCTCCTGCCAGGTGAAGCCAGTGGCCCTTTAGGAGAGGGAAACTGCCTGGGAAGGGGTCTGTGGATATAAGAAAGCCAAAGCAATTCTCTGTGAAACTGTCTGTTGGGGTTGGGGGGGGGAATACTGTGATTTGTCAAGATAATGTTATCCGTGGTCAGGAAGAGCCTCTCCTTCCAACAATAGCTTCCATCAAATAGGTGATGTTAACAGCCTCCTTTCATAGACCTGAGTCCAGATAGTATAATTCATCTTAATTCCACTATATTTTTTTTTGGCTGTTACTTGCTGTATTTGTCCATTATGCATGCCCAGGAGATGGAAATAAGAGAGGCATCAACCTTTGTCCTGCTATTTTCCAGCAAAGACTCAATACAAACAGCTGCATAAATAGATGTATGTGGAAGAGAGTCTCACTTTTTAGTGGGCCAAAAACCAAAGCATTGCAACTTTGTCTGGAAACAGATATTGCAGAGCCTGGCATGTCAACAAATTGCTGTGGATGCTGGCATGTCTTCCTGCAGGGCTGCACTGCCTGTAGACCCTGCCTGGTACTAGTGGAGGATTGTCACTATGGCTTTGTAGTCTGCATGCCCTGCTTCACCTTTATGTGTGGGAGGACAGGGAAATGTCTGGCTTCTCTGTTCCTCCTTGCACAGTATAGGCTGGATGTTAGGAGGAAGTTCTTCCCAGAGAGAGTGATTTGCCATTGGAATGGGCTGCCCAGGGAGGTGGTGGAGTCACCATCCCTGGGGGTCTTCAAGCAAAGCCTGGATGAGGCACTTAGTGCCATGGTCTAGTTGAGTGGCTAGGGCTGGGTGCTAGGTTGGACTGGATGAGCTTGGAGGTCTCTTCCAACCTGCTTAGTTCTATGATTCTATTCTATGATTCTATAGTGACCACTGAACCCCACCCCCTGCCGGAGCTTGGTTCCTTTGTATTTGCTTTCAGCTGTGGATCCAAGTGCAGGCTTTGGAAGAGGGAAGTGTTAATTCCAGGCTGTGTCTGCTTGGGGTTTGTTCATGCTGCTCATTCTTCTTTCCAGTTCCCTGCTCTTACCCACCCATCATCTTTCACTAGGACTGCTCTCATTCTTTCATCTTTTGCATGGATGAGAACCAGCAGTGCACTTCCCAGTGGCCTTCTGGGGGGGGGTGATGGCACATTCAGAGCATCAGCTGAGAAGATGCAGGGGGGAACACTGAGATTAGTTCCTAGAAGGAAGTGAAATCCCTCTGGCTCACTGGATGTGAGCTTCCTGCTTGTGCCTGCTCTGTTTGCAAGTTCCATCTTCTCCTCTGCCTCTTTATCATATCATTGCAACCCCAGCAGCACTCTCTGGGCTCCCAAACAGTTGTTTTAGTTTTAACCCTGGCTGAGCTGATTAGAAATGGATACAAAATGCCCCTCAGCAGAGACTGCTGTAAAACACTGATTGCATTGGGTTGGGAAGGACCTTTAAAGCTTCCTAATGGAGTTAACCTTCCTGAAGGTACATCCTTGAGCAAAGCTTGGACCCCTTTAACACCCCCACCTTGTTTGAGCAGGAAAGAAGCCCCAAGTAGAAGGTGGTTCCTTTATTCCCCCACCTTGTAAGCTGCATTAATCTTTAACATGGGGAGAGTCCATTTAGTCTGGATCATTAAAATCAGACTGCTGGAAGGTCTGGAATGGAAATGAGAAGTAGGCCAGCACTGACTGTGGGAGTGGGCTAGAAAGGAGCTGCTCACCAAGGAAATCCTCCCTCTGCTGCAAGGCCTTTCTGATGCTGTGAAGGCTGCTGTGGAGCGTGCAGCATCGCTGCTGGGAAGATGCAGAAGAGCTGTCAAAGCCTCTTGTATTTTTCTAACCCTCTTACCTCATTTGCACACAGTTTTGGTTTTGTTCTCTGTCCTTTTGTGTCTGTGTTGGGGAGAATGAAAAATGAACTGCTGCTCACGCTTGCAAGGGTCAGTTCCTGTGACTTTAGAGGGACATTGAATGGGTCAGTGAGCTTCAGCCACTTTTTATTGTTGTCTGGGTGATGCATTTAGGAAGAATTTCTACAGGGGGGGGTGGGGGAAAGAGGTTGCTTGAAGCTCAGAGTCAGCTGAGAGGGCTCTAGTGAAAAAAAATGAGAGTACATTCAAGAAGCTTTAATGTGAGAACATCAGGGAGTGGTGTCTGACTTTGAAAAGTGGTTTTGCCCTTGGAATTCCAACTTAGTGAAGTGATGCTTATGAAAGACATGGACCTGCTGGAGTGGGTCCAGAGGAGGCCACAAAGAGCTCTCCTGTGAAGATGGGATGAAAGAATTAGGAGTGTTCAGCCTGGAGAAGAGAAGGGTCTGAGGGGACCTTAGGGCAGCACTTCAGTATCCAAAGGGGACCTACAGGAAGGCTGAGGAGGGACTGTGCAGAAAGGGCTTGGAGGGATAGAATGAAAGGCAATGATTTGAAACTGGAGCAGTGAAGATTCAGGTTGGACATCAGGAGGAAGCTGTGCACAGTGAGGGTGGTGAGACCCTGGCACAGGCTGCCCAGGGCTGTGCTTGAGGCCCCATCCCTGCAGCCAGCCAAGCTCAGCCTTGCTGTGTCACTGTGCAGCCTGCTCCAGCTGGAGGTGTCCCTGCTGCCTGCAGGGGGTTGGACAAGATGAGCTTTGAGGCTTCCTTCCAAGGCAGTGCTGTGAAGCTGGGACAGGAGCAGCAGCAAGCCAGGATGGCTTTGTTCACCTTGGAGTAGGAAGATAAGGCTCACAGTAAATTGGTCCTGGGCTGACCACCTGTGTGTGTTTGTGACTTCTCTGGTGGCAGTCTCAGACTTGCACTCTGATAAGGACAATGAAGGCAGACACTGGGCAGCTCCTCAGCCTGCCATGGCACTGCTGTCAAGTGGTGGGAGAGCTGCATGCCCAGCTTGGTTTGTTGAGGGCTTTTCAAGTATGCAGTGGGTGCTCAGTGTCAAGAAGTTCACCTGCATATTCATTTCTACCTTAAATGAGGAGGATGATGATGATGTAAAGTAACTCTTCCTCCTTTCCTCTGCAGTCTTACATCACCCAGTCCTGTCCACAGTGCAAAGAGTGAATCCACTGTAGCCCCATCAGAGGAGAAGGAGAGGCTTGTAATCATCCACACTGAAGAAAGAGAAACTAAAACAGGTACCTGGCAGCTGATGCTTGGCAGCTCACACTTCCAGAGGCACTTGGTTGTATCAGACTTGCTAAACAGTCCTCCAAGGACTGTGGAGAGTGAGAGCCAGGAAGGGACTGTTGACAAGGACTTGGAGGGATAGGATGAGAGGGAATGGATTGAAGCTTGAGGAGGGCAGATTGAGACTGGAGATCAGGAAGAAATTCTTTGCAGTGAGGGTGAGGAGACACTGGCACAGGTTGGGCATGGAGGTTGTGGAGCACAGAGAGGGAGGGTGAGGAGACACTGGCACAGGTTGGGCAGGGAGGTTGTGGAGCACAGAGAGGGAGGGTGAGGAGACACTGGCACAGGTTGCCCAGGGAGGTGGTGGAGCACAGAAGCACAGAATGTGATCAAAGATCACATTCTGTGCTTCTGTGCTCCACCACCTCCCTGGAGATGTTCAAGGCCAGGCTGGATGAGCCCTTGAGCAACCTAGGGCTGGTGGGAGGTGTCCTTGCCCATGGCAGGGGAGTTGGAACTGGATGCCCTTTAAGGTCCCTTCCAATCCAACCCATTCCATGCATCTGTGACTGTACTGCTAAGTATCTGTTCACCTAATGCCACAATCTGGCAGTGTCTGTAGGGCTTGCAGAACAATGCTTGGGACATAAAAACCTCTGGAGGAGGATCAAGGATCAGGGATCTCTTTCTCTGTAGGGTGAATGCTTTCAGAACCAGCTTAGTTACCCACCTTGGGAAACCTCTGTGACTTGCCAAGTAGAAATACTGCTCAGTGTTGCCTTCAGTGTGGGTTCTTGGTGCACCTTTGAGCTCTCTTCCAGTCCCACAGCTGCTTTCCTCCCCTTAGATCTTCTCTGCCACACATAGTGCAGTGCATTGTCCCCTCTGATGTGCTCTGGAAGTCTCCAGTACAGAGCAATCAGATGCAGCAAGGTCAGGAAGGAAAAGGCTGCTTGTCTTTGTGTGCATCCACATCCTGAGGCATAAAGCCCTGAGCCCAGAGGTGATGTGGCACCAACTGTTTTAGTGCTGGCCAGAAGAGATGCTTGTTTGGTGCTGTTAGCTGGTGCAGACAGCAGGCAGTCCTTGTGTGCTGCAAGTCTTCCCTGGGCTCCTCTGTCTGTCATGACCACATTCAGCTTCTCCCTCTTGCAGAAGAAACAGAATCTCATTTCCAGCCTGAGTGGCAAGCAAGGAACCCTGGGTCCTGTTTGGAGAATTCATGGGAGGAGCAACTTCTGGAACAACAGGACCACTTGGAAAAGGAAATGGAGGAAGCAAAGAAGATGATTTCAGGTTTGCAGGTAACAGATTTCCTTCTCAGACAGCACTTCCTTCTCCTCCCCCACACACCTTTCTCCCCCACTAGCTGTAGCTGCAACAGGGTGGCCTGGAACTTGAGAGAGCCGAGTAGGAATCCTCTTCTAGTGAGGTCTCCTGAGGTCTCCTGAGGTGCAAGAAGTCAGTTGGCCTCTTGGGTCACCTCACTTGAACAGGACAGGCTCTTCCCTGTCTCTCCCTTCAGGAATAGGTCCATTAGGAATGACAAAGGATTTCTAATGGTGCCTGCAGCCAGCAGAGATCTTCTCCAGCAAGGGAATGCTGCTGACCCTGCACTCTGACACCTTCCTTTCTTGCCATGCTTGGGTTCTCTTGGCTTCTGCAATTGTAGTTTGGTGCTGGTCATATTTTCCAGAAGGGAGAATGTCCAAACTGCCCTTTCCAATGTCCCTATGGGATTTGGCAGACAGCTGGATCCAGCCCCTGCCCTGCCTGGGGAGTCAGGAGCACTGCCTGAGGAGGAGAGGCTGAAGGGCCTGGGGCTGCTTAGTCTGGAGAAGAGAAGACTGAGAGAGGATTTAACCAATGCTTATCAATATCTGAGGGCTGGGGGTCAGGAGAGAAGGGGGACAGGCTCTGCTCACTGCTCCCTGGGGTAGGACAAGCAGCAATGGATGGAAGCTGCAGCTCAGGAGGTTCCAGCTCAACACAAGGGGCAACTTCTTGCCTGGAAGGCTCCCAGAGCCCTGGCACAGGCTGCCCAGAGAGGTTGTGGAGTCTCCTTGTGTGGAGCCTTCCCAGGCCTGTCTGGATGTGTTCCTGTGTGCCCTGAGCTGGATTGTGTGGTCCTGCTCTGGCAGGGGGGGGTTGGGCTGGATGAGCTCTTTGGGTCCCTTCCAATCCCTGACATCCTCTGATCCTGTGTGATCCTCAGGGCTGGCCAGGGGTCACCACAAGCCTTCACCAATCTTTCCAGTGAACCAAACTGAACTGTTTTAATATTTACCACATTCCCTACCCAACTTTTCACTCGAGGGGCACCTTTTTTTCCCCACTCTGTTCCAGCCCCTCCTTGCCCAAAGGACCCTCAGCCTGTTTGACTTTGCAGAGCCCTCTGATCCGTATGGGAAAGAACCTGAACTGTCTCAGGACTCTTCCTTTCTGTTTGTGCTGGGAAGCATAGTGGCTTGGGATTGTAAATATTTATGTGGCACCGAACAAAGCAGAGCCTGTGTGGGAAGCTTGGGCAGGAGGGGAGGAGAGCGGAGCATGGGCGGGCAGCAGGCACTTGCCCTCTGGACAATGGGCAGGAAACAAAAGGCTCCCAAAATCAACCCCCCCCACACCCAAATTGAAGCTTGGTTCCCTGGTAAAATGGGGCTGCATGATCACAGTATCACCAAGGTTGGAAGAGACCTCACAGATCATCAAGTCCAACCCTTTACCCCAGAGCTCAAGGCCAGACCATGGCACCAAGTGCCACGTCCAGTCCTGCCTTGCACAGCCTCTGCCTCCAGCTGTGGCCCCCCATGCTTCAGCAGTGAGGTCGAGCAGCTGGCATTGCCCTGGGAGCAGGAAGAGGCAGCTGAGGTTGCTAGCCAAGAAATTGGATTTGAGTCATTGATTTCCCTGCCCCCAACCCCCTTCTGCTCAGTACTTAAGAGCCTCCAGTTCATGAGAGCTTGATTGAAACATCGAGGAGCTGAGAGCCTCATCAGGTGTTGAAACCATGGCAGCTTGTTCTGTTCCTCTGTTGATTCCTGCTTGAGTGTCCTTCTGGGAAGACTTTGAATCATAGAATCAAGCAGGTTGGCAGAGAGCTCCAAGCTCAGCCAGCCCAACCTAGCACCCAGCCCTGCCCAATCAACCAGACCATGGCACTAAGTGCCCCAGCCAGGCTTGGCTTCAACACCTCCAGGCACACAGATTCCACCACCTCCCTGGGCAGCCCATTCCAATGCCAATCACTCTCTCTGCCAACAACTACCTCCTAACATCCAGCCTATGCACTCAGCAAAGTTTTCCAAAGAGCTGTTTGCACTAACTGGTTACAGATTGCTCTTTGGCAGCCTTCAGGTCTCTGCCCATGGCAATGGGGGTTGGAACTGGATGATCCTTGTGGTCCCTTCCAACCATGACTGATTCTATGCCCAGGGAGGTGGTGGAGTGGCTGTGGCTGGAGGTGTTGAAGCCAAGCCTGGCTGGGGCACTTAGTGCCATGGTCTGGTTGGTTGGGCAGGGCTGGGTGCTAGGTTGGCACTTAGTGCCGTGGTCTGGTTGGTTGGGCAGGGCTGGGTGCTAGGTTGGGCTGGCTGAGCTTGGAGCTCTCTTCCAACCTGCTTGATTCTCTGATTCTTTGAACCCCCTGAAGAGATTCACTTATTTCCCCACCTCCCTTCTTCTTCCCAGGCTTTATTGCTCAATGGATCTTTACCTGAGGATGAGCAGGAAGGATCCTTTGAACTTTGTGAACGTGGAGCCTGCCCTGAAGAACAACTGGTGAGCACATGGCTGTGCCTACCCTTCTCTGCTCCAGCTGCCCCCTGCCATTGCCTCCCCACAGTAACCCTGCTGCTTTGCCTGCAGATCATCATCCGAAGTCGTCTGGACCAGAGCGTTGAAGAAAACCAAGACCTAAAGGTCAGAAGGGGAAAGAGAAGTTCTGTGTCAGGAGACTGTTGCAGACTCTTCCCTAACTGGTGGCTTTGGGGTCTTCTTTTTGTGGAGCTGGGGGCATGGATGGATGACACAAGGCAGCAGCTGCCATGGGGGTTGTGTTGTGTCAGGGCTCCAACACTTGTGCCACCTTCTGCTGCATGAGGTCTCTGTCACAGATCGATAGAATGGGATGGGTGGGAAGGGACCTTAAAGATCATCCAATGCCAACCTCCTGCCATGGGCAGGGACACCTCCCACCAACCCCAGGTTGCTCAAAGCCTCATTCAACCTGGCTTTGAACACTTCCAGGGAGGTCGTGAAGCACAGAAGCACAGAATGTGATCTTTGATCACATTCTGTGCTTCTGTGCTCCACGACCTCCCTGGGCAACCTGTGCCAGTGTCTCCTCACCCTCAACCTGTGCCAGTGTCTCCTCACCCTCCCTCTCTGTGCTCCACAACCTCCCTGCCCAACCTCTGCCAGTGTCTCCTCACCCTCCCTCTCAAGAGTTTCTTCCTAATCTCCACTCTCAATCTTCCCTCCCCAAACCATTACTTCTCATCCTGTCACTCCCAGCCCCTGTCCAGAATCCCTCCCCAGCTCTCCCGGAGCCCCTTTAGGTACTGGAAAGCTGCTCTAAGGTTTCCTTGGAGCCTTTTCTTCTCCAGACTGAACAGCTCTAACTCTCTCAGCCTGTCCCCCCCAGAGGATGCTCTCCAGCCCTGCGATCATCTTCATGGCCTCCTCTGGACCTGCTCCAGCAGCTCCATGTCCCTCTTATGCTGGGATGTGTTTACTGAATCCACATAGCAGCTCATAAGAATCTGTGGGACAGCCCCAGAAAATAGCTGCAGCCTCCTCACTTTGCTTCAGGCCAATGCTGATGAAGTCAGTCCTTGGTTAAACAAACATCCAAGTGTTACTGGAATGTAAATGAGCCCTGAAATAGCCTCCCCCCCCTCTCCCCTGCATGCTTTTGCAGCTGGAGGCCTCTAGGTTGTATTAGCTTCTCAAACCTCTGCCCAGGACAGCTGTTAAGTTTCCAGCTACATCTGAGTGTAAACGAGTGAGAAATAAGTGCAGCTCAGAACACTCTGCCTGCTTTGCTTCAGCTCTGTGCTGCTGCTGGCTCTGAGACCGGTTCTGAGGCTGGGAGAGAAGTATTTGATGTTGCCCTGAAGGGCAGATGCAATCTTTTTCCTTTCAGGGCTTTAAGAGCAGAAGGCTTAAGAGGCTGCTCAGCTGCTTTGTCATGTTTAGCTCATTAAAGTGGCTCTTTGATCCCTGGGAAAAGGTGGGGATGTGCTGGCTTCTGAGCCAGCATCCTGGGGACAGGGGGGCAGTGGCGCTGGAGGGGTGGCAGGATGGCATTTAATCAAAGCCTGCTGCCTTTGCAGAAGGAGCTGCTGAAGTACAAGCAAGAAGCTCGAAACCTCCAGGGGATAAAGGTAAGGAAAGAGGCACTGGAGCAGCTCTGGCTGGGGCACTGGAGCAGCTCTGGCCAGGGCACTGCCACAGCTGTGGATGGGGCACTGGAGCAGCTCTGGCCAGGGCACTGCCACAGCTGTGGATGGGGCACTGGAGCAGCTCTGGCCAGGGCACTGCCGCAGCTGTGGATGGGGCACTGGAGCAGCTCTGGCCAGGGCACTGCCACAGCTGTGGATGGGGCACTGGAGCAGCTCTGGCCAGGGCACTGCCACAGCTGTGGATGGGGCACTGGAGCAGCTCTGGCCAGGGCACTGCCACAGCTGTGGATGGGGCACTGGAGCAGCTCTGGCCAGGGCACTGCCACAGCTGTGGATGGGGCACTGGAGCAGCTCTGGCCAGGGCACTGCCACAGCTGTGGATGGGGCACTGGAGCAGCTCTGGCCAGGGCACTGCCACAGCTCTGGCTGGGGCACTGGAGCAGCTCTGGCCAGGGCACTGCCGCAGCTGTGGATGGGGCACTGGAGCAGCTCTGGCCAGGGCACTGCCGCAGCTGTGGATGGGGCACTGGAGCAGCTCTGGCCAGGGCACTGCCACAGCTGTGGATGGGGCACTGGAGCAGCTCTGGCCAGGGCACTGCCGTAGCTGTGGATGGGGCACTGGAGCAGCTCTGGCCGGGGCACTGCCACAGCTGTGGATGGGGCACTGGAGCAGCTCTGGCCGGGGCACTGCCACAGCTGTGGATGGGGCACTGGAGCAGCTCTGGCCAGGTCCTACAGCTCTGTGAAGCTGTAGGACCTGCTGCAGCCGCTGAGCAGGGCCCTACAAACATACACCTCTGAGGAATCTCAGTCGTGGAGGGGGTTGCATTAGGGGACCTGGAGGAGGGGGATCCTGCAGTCAGTTGCTGGCTCAGGCAGGCACAAGGAGTTAGGCCTTCTGGGTGCTGCTTCTGCCTGCAGAGCTGTGGTCAAGTGCCCTCCCCTTTTACCTGTTTCCCCTGAACAAAACATGAGGCACAGGATGGTTCTCATAGCCTCACCGCATCCTCCCCTACAGCCTGCCTTGGGGGAGGCACAGTAGGATTGGCCTAGGGAACTTATTCATGAGGGCAGAGGAAGAAGAGCCTGGAGCATCCTTGTCTCCTTCAGCTGCAGCTTTGGCTGCTGCCTGCTCCCTCTCTCTGCTCCAGTGCGGGCAGCAGGCAGCTGTAGCTGTCCAAGGTAGAGCCTCAGCTTCCAGGTAACACTGAGTGAAAGGTGGAGAATTAGTCCTGACTCTGGCCTCTCCAGAGAGGATTTCACTGCACAAGTAGGTCACACTGGCAGCTTCAGTTTCCCTCTGTCCTTGGCTGACATTGGCCTCTTTCTGCCCTCTGGATGCTGCAGATGCTTGGCTGTGGGCAGTGAAAAAGCCTCCAAAGTCAGAGAATTGCCAGGGGCTGGAAGAGACCTCAAAAGCTCATCTGATGCAGCCCCCCTCTGCCAGAGCAGGATCACCCAGAGCAGATCACACAGGAGCACATCCAGATGGTTTTTGAGTATCTGGAGAGGAAGACTTCACAGCCTCCCTGGGCAGCCTGTTCCAGTGCTCTGTCACCCTCACAGGGAAGAGGTTCTTCCTCAGGCTCACATGGAGCCTCCTGTCACTGCTCTTTTCTGCCATGAGAGCAAACTGCCAGGCCACTTCTGCAGCTGGAGGTTCAGACAGCAGCACAGAAATCTCCCTGCCCCAGACAGCCAGGATGTGGCAAGGGAATCACTGCTGGGGAAGAGGAAGGCATAAAGGCTGGGAGCCAATTACCTTCTGCTCTCTTGGGGGAGGCAAGAGAGCAACAAGCCCTGCTCTGGGTCACTCCCTGCCCAAGGGAGGGTCTCTGCCTCTGCCTTGCACTTCCCAAGGGAGGGTCTCTGCCTCTGCCTTGCACTTCCCAAGGCAGGGTCTCTGCCTCTGTCTTGCCCTACCCAAGGAAGGGTCTCTGCCTCTGTCTTGCACTTCCCAAGGGAAGGTCTCTGCCTGTGTCTTGCCCTACCCAAGGGAGGGTCTCTGCCTCTGTCTTGCCCTACCCAAGGGAGGGTCTCTGCCTCTGTCTTGCCCTACCCAAGGGAGGGTCTCTGCCTCTGTCTTGCCCTACCCAAGGGAGGGTCTCTGCCTCTGTCTTGCACCTTCACACACACAACATCTTGTCCTAGGATGCTTTGCAGCAGAGGCTGATTCAACAGGATGCTTCAGTTCTTCAGCTAAAGCAGGAGCTGCTGAGAGCCAACATGGACAAGGAGGAGCTGCAAAACCAGAACGTGAGACACTGAGCTGCTGTGGAGGGTTGGCTGATTCCTGAAGGAGCTTGGTAGCCCTGAGGCCTCCAGCAGCCACTGGGTGGAGTTGGTGGTTGCAGCATAGTTCCTGGGGTCGTGGGATAATGAACAAGCAGCCAAAGGTCTCTGCATAGCAAACACTGCAGCCAGGCTCCTGGCCAGCTGTGAGGCTCACTGGAGTTTCCTGTTCTTCACTCCCACTCCCTGTCCTTCCAGACCTTCAGCTGAGAGAGGGAAAGGCAGAATATTGTCAGACATAGTCTGCTCAGATGTAATCTTGCAGCATAGCTGCATTCTGCCTCTCTCCTTGGGCTCCCTGGGTTAGCAAGAGGCACCCTGACAGGTGGAGCTGCCATGTACAGGCTGGGGAGAGTGGGCCAGGGAAGAAACTCTCCTGTCCAGAATGCTGCCATCCTTAGACACCAGCTGCCTCAACCTGCTGATTTTGGATCTCAGGGTATCCCCTAGCACAGGGGGCAGAGGGCACTGCTGGCTCTCAGCAACACCACCCTCACCCCTCTGTTATTTCTGCAGGCTGACCTTCAGAGGAAGGTTGAGGAGAGAAACAGGCTGCTGGCAGAGTACAAGGTAATGCAGCTCTGGGGCAGCAGCTGGTGGCCCTTCAGTTCTGGGGCTGTGACTGCTGCCACCCTGGCCTGCAGTCACCCCTGGGAGTGGCACTGGAGAGTGGAGGGGTTGCTGTCACCCCTGGGAGTGGCACTGGAGAGTGGAGGGGTTGCTGTCACCCCTGGGAGTGGCACTGGAGAGTGGAGGGGTTGCTGTCACCTCTGGGAATGGCACTGGAGAGTGGAGGGGTTGCTGTCACCCCTGGGAGTGGCACTGGAGAGTGGAGGGGTTGCTGTCACCTCTGGGAGTGCCACTGGAGAGTGGAGGGGTTGCTGTCACCTCTGGGAGTGCCACTGGAGAGTGGAGGGGTTGCTGTCACCTCTGGGAGTGCCACTGGAGTGTGGAGGGGTTGCTGTCACCTCTGGGAGTGCCACTGGAGAGTGGAGGGGTTGCTGTCACCTCTGGGAGTGGCACTGGAGAGTGGAGGGGTCGCTGTCACCCCTGGGAATGCCACTGGAGAGTGGAGGGGTTGCTGTCACCTCTGGGAGTGCCACTGGAGAGTGGAGGGGTTGCTGTCACCCCTGGGAGTGGCACTGGAGAGTGGAGGGGTTGCTGTCATCCCTGGGAGTGGCACTGGAGAGTGGAGGGGTTGCTGTCACCCCTAAGAGTGGCACTGGAGAGTGGAGGGGTTGCTGTCACCCCTAGGAGTGGCACTGGAGAGTGGAGGGGTTGCTGTCACCCCTAGGAGTGCCACTGGAGAGTGAGGGGTTGCAGCAGCTGCGGCGGATGGAGGGGATCAGTGTTCTTTGTGCTCTCAGCACAGCTCTTGCACTGCAATGGTTGCTCCTCTGATGGGTTGCTGAGTATCCAGCACTTGTGCAGGAGCCTGGCAGGCTAGGCTGGGGCACCTGATTTCCTGCTGATCCCCCAGGGGCACCTGATTTCCTGCTGATCCCTCAGGAATCTCTTTCCCCTGGGCCAGTTGTCTGCCCTCAGCAGTGCATCTTTGCTGGCCACCACCATCTGACCGATCTGTAAAAGGCAAAGCTTTGCCATCTAGCTCAGTGCTCAGCTTGTGCCAGGCACTTGGCAGAGGAGCCTGCTCCTGGCAGATGACACAACTGTCCTGGCCATGAGGAGGTGACTGTGAGCTCCTCACTGCCCTGCTAACCCTCGCTGTGTTGCAGAAAGAACTCTGCCAGAAGGACCGGCACTTACAGCAGCATCAGACCAAGCTGGATGAAATGCTCAGGCAGCTCTCTGAGGCCAGCTTCCAGCAGGTATGGCCTGCCCTGCTGCCCTGTCAGCTGGCATCAGTGCTACTGGTAGGTACCTTGGGGGCTTGGTTTGTGCTGACTCTTGCATTCCTCTGACAGGTGGACTTGGAGCGGGAGCTGGAGCACAAAGAGGCTCTGTTGGCTCACTGCATGAAGAAAGAGGCAGAGGAGGTAAGGCAGCAGCCTGCTGAGGGCTGTTTCTGTGCAGCAGCCTCTAGACACCTGACTCCAGAAACCATCCAGTTTGTGCCAGAGGGGCCTGGGCTCTGCAATCTCCTTGTCTGTGCCCCAGCTAAGGCAGGCAGAGGCTGGCTCAGGAGCAGTGTGGGCAGCAGGACAAGGGAGGTTCTTCTGCCCCTGTGCTCAGCACTGCTCAGGACACCCCTGGAGTGCTGTGTCCAGTTCTGGGCTCCTCCATTCAAGAGAGATGTTGAGGTGCTGGAAGGTGTTTGGAGAAGGGCAGCAAGGCTGGGGAGGGGCCTGGAGCACAGCCCTGTGAGGAGAGGCTGAGGGAGCTGGGGGTGTGCAGCCTGCAGCAGAGGAGGCTCAGGGCAGAGCTCATTGCTGCCTGCAGCTGCCTGCAGGGAGGCTGTAGCCAGGTGGGGTTGGGCTCTGCTGCCAGGCACCCAGCAACAGAACAAGGGGACACAGCCTCAAGCTGTGCCAGGGCAGGTCTAGGCTGGATGTTGTTAGGAAGTTGTTGTCAGAGAGAGTGATTGGCATTGGAATGGGCTGCCCAGGGAGGTGGTGGAGTGGCTGTGGCTGGAGGTGTTGCAGCCAAGCCTGGCTGGGGCACTTAGTGCCATGGTCTGGTTGGTTGGGCAGGGCTGGGTGCTAGGTTGGACTGGCTGAGCTTGGAGCTCTCTTCCAACCTGCTTGGTTCTATGATTCTATGACTCTTCCCTCCAAACAGGTGATTGCTTACAGCAGTCTCAGTGCTCACAGCAATGGCTTCCTCCAGACAGCAGGAAAAGGAGCTGCTCCCACAGCCCACCGAGGGGTGAGTGCACCTGAGGGATATTTCACCCAGGCAGATGGAAGAGAAGGCTCCAGATATCCTGGAAGCTCTGTGTAATGACAGGAGGAGGAGGAATGGGTTTTAAGTGGCAGAGGGGAGATTGAAACTGGATGTTAGGAAGAAGTTCTTTACAGTGAGGGTGAGGAGAGACTGGCACAGGTTGCCCAGGGAGGTTGTGGAGCACAGAGAGGGAGGGTGAGGAGACACTGGCACAGGTTTCCCAGGGAGGTTGTGGAGCACAGAAGCACAGAATGTGATCAAAGATCACATTCTGTGCTTCTGTGCTCCACAACCTCCCTGGAGGTGCTCAGGGCCAGGCTGGGTGAGCCCTTCAGCAACCTGTTCTAGTGGGAATTGTCCCTGCCTAGCATAGCAGGGAATTGGAACTGATTCAGCTTCAAGTCCCCTTCCAACCTAAACCCTTCTGTGATTCTGTGCCTTGTGGTCTCTTGGGCAGACAAATGACTTGCAGCTGGTTCGAGATGCCCTTCGCAGCCTCAGGAACAGTTTCAGTGGCCATGACCCCCAGCACCACACCATTGACAGCCTGGAGCAGGGCATCTCCAGCCTGATGGAGAGGCTGTACCACATGGAAACACAGAAGAGGCAAGAGAGAAGGGTAAATGCTTCCTTAGGCACTTTAGATGGTTTTTAACCTCTGCCCCTCACACAGCCCAGAGCTAAGCAGCTTTGAGAGTTCCAGCTGGGAAGTGACCACTTTGTTTTTCTCCCTCTCTTGCCTTTTCATCCTAGATCCGGGGGAAATCACCAGTGAGCAGAGCAACAAATGAGTGTAGAGAGTCCTGGCCTCCTAAATCCAGTAAGTGCCTTTCAGCTCTGCCTTTCCCACTGCCAAATGCATTGCTCAAGTCTGGCCACAGGCTGGGGGCTTGGGAATCTGCCACCTCCACCTTCTTACTCCCTTTAGCAGAGCTCCCTTCCCTCCCTTCAGTCAGCTGCTGTACAGCTTAGGGTGCAGGGAGGGGAAGGGTGCAGGGAGGGGAAGGGTGCAGGGAGGGGAAGGGTGCAGGGAGGGGAAGGGTGCAGAGAGGGGAAGGGTGCAGAGAGGGAAGGGTGCAGAGAGGGGAAGGGTGCAGAGAGGGGAAGGGTGCAGAGAGGGGAAGGGTGCAGAGAGGGGAAGGGTGCAGAGAGGGGAAGGGTGCAGAGAGGGGAAGGGTGCAGAGAGGGGAAGGGTGCAGAGAGGGGAAGGGTGCAGAGAGGGGAAGGGTGCAGAGAGGGGAAGGGTGCAGAGAGGGGAAGGGTGCAGAGAGGGGAAGGGTGCAGAGAGGGGAAGGGTGCAGAGAGGGGAAGGGTGCAGAGAGGGGAAGGGTGCAGAGAGGGGAAGGGTGCAGAGAGGGGAAGGTGCAGAGAGGATAAGGATGCAGAGAGGGGAAGGGTGCAGAGGGGAAGGGTGCAGAGAGGGAAAGGCGCAGGGAGGGGAAAGGTGCAGGGAGGGGAAGGTGCAGAGAGGGGAAGGTGCAGAGACGATCTCCGTCTGCTTGTACCTCGCAGTGGGAGTCTGCCTGGCTCACCCCAGCCATGCCGCACGGTAGTGACCAGAGCAGTTCCCTCCCCGAGCCGAGGGGGCAGCGGGACGCGCGCAGCTCCGCTGCTGCTTGGCGCCCCCTAGCGGCACAACTCCGCAGCTGCCTCCTCCCCTCTGCCCAGCTCCTTCCATGCTCGCACAGCAGCACAGCCCTTTCTAGCACCACCTTTCCTGCCTCCACCTGCACGACTTTTTTCCCCGCGAGATTTTTTAAGTAAGATTTTTTGCCATGTGATTTTTTTTATGCAGTAAGATTTTTTCCCCTCTATCCCCCTCCCCCCTCTATTTATTTCCCCCCCTCTCTATTTATTTCCCCCCCTCTCTATTTATTTCCCCCCCTCTCTATTTATTTCTTCCCCCCTCTCTATTTATTTCTTCCCCCCTCTCTATTTATTTCTTCCCCCCTCTCTATTTATTTCTTCCCCCCTCTCTATTTATTTCTTCCCCCCTCTCTATTTATTTCTTCCCCCCTCTATTTATTTCTTCCCCCCTCTATTTATTTCTTCCCCCCTCTATTTATTTCTTCCCCCCTCTATTTATTTCTTCCCCCCTCTATTTATTTCTTCCCCCCTCCATTTATTTCTTCCCCCCTCCATTTATTTCTTCCCCCCTCCATTTATTTCTTCCCCCCTCCATTTATTTCTTCCCCCCTCCATTTATTTCTTCCCCCCTCCATTTATTTCTTCCCCCCTCCATTTATTTCTTCCCCCCTCCATTTATTTCTTCCCCCCTCCATTTATTATGTGTCCCCCTCCATTTATTATGTGTCCCCCTCCATTTATTATGTGTCCCCCTCCATTTATTATGTGTCCCCCTCCATTTATTATGTGTCCCCCTCCATTTATTATGTGTCCCCCTCCATTTATTATGTGTCCCCCTCCATTTATTTGTGTGTGTCCCCCCCCTATATTTTTCTCCCTGTGAGGTTTTTTTTTCCCTCTGAGATTTCTCTCCTGTAAGATCTTTCCAGTTAGGTTTTTTTTCCCCCCTGTAAAATTTTCTCTCCCTGTAATTTTTTTTCCCTGGAAGATTTTTTTCCCTGTATTTTTTTTTCCTGTGAGGTTTTTTTTTTCCCAAAAAAGATTTTTTTTTCCCAGTAAGATTTTTTTTCCCCCCCCTGTGAGCACAGGAATCATAGAATAGGTTGGATTGGAAGGGACCTCCAAAGATCACCTAGTCCAATCCCCCTGCAGTCAGCAGGGACATCACAGGATGTTAGGGGCTGGAAGGTTGCTCCAGAGATCATCGAGTCCAAGCCCCCTGCCAGAGCAGGACCATAATGGTTTTTTTGGGGGAGGGAAATCTTACTGGGAAAAAAAAAATCCTATTGGGGGAAAAAAAATTCTCACATTAAAAAAATACAGGGGAAAAAAAATCTA
The DNA here is from genome assembly GCF_015220805.1 of Pogoniulus pusillus. Lineage (NCBI taxonomy): Eukaryota > Metazoa > Chordata > Aves > Piciformes > Lybiidae > Pogoniulus > Pogoniulus pusillus. The sequence goes on from NC_087301.1 coordinate 5,367,209, forward strand.
CCAGGGAAAAAAAATTACAGGGAGAGAAAATTTTACAGGGGAAAAAAAAACTAACTGGAAAAATCTTACAGGAGAAAACCACAGGGAAAAAAAAACACCTTACAGGGAAAAAAAAAACTCTTATGTCTAGTGCAGGATGTGACCTGCACTAGATCAGGTTGCACAGAGCCCTGTCGAGCCTGACCTTGCATATTTGCAGGGATGGGGCCCTAGGCACCTCCCTGGCACTTTCAAACGAGGCTGATTAGCTGCCCTCTTAAGAATCTCTTCCCATGGCCAGGTTCTCTGCTGGCAAACTGGCTGAGCCCACCCCTCCTGTCCCCTTTTGTGGCTGGGGACAGGTTTTTGCTTGATGCTGCTGCTCTTGTCTTTGCAGAGCTGCCTCATTCTCACAGCACCCCTGTGATGAGCACCAGTGCCTGCACCAAAGTGTTGTACTTCACTGACCGCTCCCTCACACCTTTCATGGTCAACATACCAAAGAGGTGAGGCTTTGCCTTGCTGCCACTGCTCTGGGACCTACTTCCACTCTGATCTTTCCTTGGTAGGGTCACAACTATCTGTGGGTTGCCTTGGGCTTGGGATTTCATACCAGAGATGGATGGAGTGGGTCAGGTTGGTGATTTAGTTGGGGTAATTAATAGGGCAGGAATTATAAACCAGGGAGTTGATTTTATTTCTGGAAGGTTCCATCCACAACTCCATACAAATGAGTTGCAGTTGGGTTCTAATTTGGTGGGGGGGGGGAAAGCTTCCCATGGATGCTTCTGGGCAATTCATTCATGTAGGAGAATCAGAGCACTGGAAAAGTTTAGCCACAAGATGGCTTTGCCCCAGTGACAAACAAAAGGCAGCCTGGAGCCCTAGGGCAAGGCTGTGCTGGGGAGTGGGAATTTCAAGCTAGTCCCTGGCTCCTGTGTGGCAGTGTTGGAACTGCTCAGCCATTGAGAGGCTTCCAGATCTTCCCTGGGTGCTGAGAAAGAGGCAGAGGATCTCTGACCTGACCCTGGTTCCTCTTGGCAGGGAGGTTTGCAGAGGTGCAGGCAGCATCTCTGGCAGGTGTGCAGAGAGCACCATGGAAGTGGCACTTTAATGCCTTCTCCTGGGAAACTTGAGGCACTTAAGCTTCCAGGTAGTTCAAGCCCAAAACATCAGGGCTAAGCTGGTCTGAAGCACGAGGCAGAGCAGAACATGTTGGCCAGGAGCAGTGAGGCAGAGGCAGCAAGGCAGAAGCAGCTCAGCTGCTTGCAGCTTAGCTCCAGTTCTGTTCCTTGCCCAGTGCAAAGGCTCTTTGGCCACAGAGATTCACCAACCAGCTGGCATTTGCCAAACTGCCCATATTAGGTGACCCCAGGGCTTGCTCACCTTTATGTGGGCAAGACTCCAACAAGTACCTAAACACCTGTGGGTACCTCTTTATCACTTTGGGAGGGGACATAATGGCCCAAGCCTTTGTTTTCCTCCTGCCCTTGCTTCCCCCATCAGCAGAAGGATGGGGCTAAGCCAGGACATCTAACAGACCTATTAGCCTTCCAGGACAGTTGGATCACCTAGCTCCAACCCCCTTGGCAAGGGCAGGGACACCCTCCAGAAGACCAGATTGCTCAAGTCCTCATCCAGCCTGGCCTTAAGGCAGTTGTTTAGCTGATGGATCTGTTTTAGAGCCCTAAGAGATGAATCTTGGTCATCAACTTCCAAGAGGAAGCAGCAAAGCAGTTGTGTTATGGCACAGAGTGCAGGATGCTTATGCCAAAACAGCTGTGGTTGTCCATGCAAAGGGGAACCAGAGGCTGTTCTGAGGTGGTTCTTGGTAAATCAGAGGCAATTATTGCTCTGAAGAAGACCTTGGAGTGGTCAGAGGAGGTTCCATGTGAACATAGGGAAAAGGTTTCTCACTGTGAAGGTGACAGAGCCCTGGAGCAGGCTGCCCAGAGAGGTTGGGGGAGTCTCCTTCACTGGAGACATTCAAAACCCACCTGGATGTGTTCCTGTGTGACCTGCCCTGGGTGATCCTGCTCTGGCAGGGGGGTGGGTTGAACTGGTTGCTCTCCAGAGATCCTTTCCAACCCCTGTGATTCTTGCAGGTTAGGGGAGGTGACTCTGAAGGATTTCAAGGTAGCTATTGACCGTGAAGGAACCCACCGGTACCACTTCAAAGCCCTGGATCCAGAGTTTGGCACAGTCAAGGAGGAGGTAATTGTGCAGTTCAGCTGCCAGCTGCTTTGGGTCCAGCTGCAGACCATGGCCACCTCACTTAGCTTGCCCCCAAACACGCTGTTGGCACAGCTGTAGTTCCAGTGAGGTGCTAAAATGCGATTGCAAGGCTGTGATTGCAGAGCCCCTTGGGCCAAAGAGCTGGCAAAGAGAGTCTGTGGGACAGCACTGCTCAGGGGGCCACTGGGCAAGGTCCCAGGCTACTTCTAGCCCTTCAAGTAGCCTTGTAGAACCTGTTGCAAGGAGAGACATTGTAGGCAAGCATGGTTTGCTACAAAAAAACGACAGCCAAACCCCAACTCTTCACCTCCTGCTGGTACTGCTGTCAGGTTTGGGGTCCCCAGTTGCAGAGGGACAGGGATCTGCTCAAGAGAGTCCAGCAGAGGGCTATGAGGATGCTGAGAGGACTGGAGCACTGCCTGATGAGGGGAGGCTGAGGGCCCTGGGGCTGCTTAGGCTGGAGAAGAGAAGACTGAGAGGGGATTGAATCAATGTTTATCAATATCTGAGGGCTGGGGGTCAGCAGGGGGGGACAGGCTCTGCTCACTGCTCCCTGGGATAGGACAAGCAGCAATGGGTGGAAGCTGCAGCACAGGAGGTTCCAGCTCAACACAAGGGGGAACTTCTTGCCTGGAAGGGTCATAGGAGCACTGGCACAGGCTGCCCAGAGAGGTTGTGGAGTCTCCTTCTGTGGAGCCTTTGCAGGCCTGTCTGGATGTGTTCTGTGTGCCCTGAGCTAGATTGTGTGGTCCTGCTCTGGCAGGGGGTTGGACTGGATGAGCTCTTTAGGTCCCTTCCAACCCCTGACATCCTGTGAGCCTCTGATCCTTTCTCACGAAGGTTTTCAGAGAGGACCTCCTTTGTGGCACTGCAGTACAGCCCTGTTTGTGCTCAGCTGAGCCTTGCTGTGAGTTGAATTCATCCAGGGTTACTGGGCTAGCTCCTGTTGCACACAGGAAGGGGAGTGCAGCTGCAGCTGGCTCTCTGGATCAGAACAGACACATTTCCTGTCTTTATTCCACCTTTCCTGCCCCAAAACATGTCAGTAATAAGGTGGACAACTGCTGGTTAAAGAAGAACCCTAATCTGTTTCTTGCACACAACCTGGGAAGTCGACTCAGGCTTGGGAGTGATGGATGAGGGGCACAGCTCTGGGCTGAGTAGGGAGGTCTGAGCCAGGGTCTCTGACTCGATGCCTCTCTCACACTGCAGGGAAAGTGGTGTCCAGATTCCAGGCATGACTGAACTATTCCAGGCATGACTGAATTTCCCTTTTTCTTGGTAGGTATTCCATGATGATGACATCATTCCTGGTTGGGAAGGGAAAATCGTGGCCTGGGTGGAAGAAGACCACGGGGACAATTAATCCAAGCTGTTCCATCTCGTCGCTATGGAAACCTGTAACTGGATGCTGAGTTCAAAGAATGCCCCCCCCCAAAAAAGCATCTGTGCTGGGAGGAGGCCAATTGAAGCTGCCAAAAACCTAACCCCAAACCAAAACTGAAGAGGGCTTCTCTGCAAACAATGGACAGTGCCCTGCTGGGAGCGTGGGTGCCTGGCATCTGACTTGCCATGCTCAAGTGCAGAGACTCCAAGGATAGGTCTGTGGGAACGAAGCCCTTTGCTGTGCCCCATCAGCTGAACTCTGGAGGCCTTAAGGATGCATTGCTCCCTTCCCCCCCCCCCCCCCACCCCTGCTGCTGCTCCACCCCTCCCGTATGCGGTGCAGACTCTGAGCTGGTTTGGGGCATGTGGGGGTGCATAAATCTCTGCTTCTTGAGTCAGGAGAAGCCACAGCAACACGAGCTGAAGGTTTGCCCAGCTTTGGTCTTGGACTTGCTGCGTGCTGTGGGAGCAAAGGAAACTGTCTTGGACATTCCAGACTGACCTGGGGAGGGATGCTACTCTCCTAGAGGATTCATGCATGCTCTAAAGCAAAGATCACCAGCTCAGAGGAGCTCCTTTTGTTCCAAACTCAGGCTTCCATGTCCCAGGCCTGCTGTTCCCAGTGGCTCTCCAAAGCTGTACTAGTTTCTGAGCCCCTCTGGGTTTGCTTTGTTGCCATGGGGGCTGTGGGCTCTTGGTGCTTGCTCATTTGCTGAAGGATTTCCTCTACAGGCAGCTGGAATTGGCTGTTTTCCTGAGGTACTTCATCCCTTCTCCTCGTTGAGCCTCTTCCCCTTGCTCTCCTGCCCTCTCTTTCTAGCAGCTAGACAGTTTGTCACCTCCTGCACGCAGGCATCATTGTGCTGTTAGCAGCTCATTGCCAGGGCCACCAAACACTTCAAACACCAGCGGGACAGCCCTCATCGGGGACACCACCAGCGCCCTGGCAGAGGTGCTCCTGGGGTGCCTGAAGGACCAGGAGATAAATGCCTGCTTGGCTAACAAATAGCCCCGGGTGGCTTTGCGGCTGGGTTGGTTTGTCCCCTGCCCTCCTGCTGTCACTCAGCTGTGCTTCCAGAGTGCAGCAGACGACAGTTGACTTAAGAGAGGTCATCTGGCAAAGGCAAGGCTCTGCTCATCCTCCCTTCCACGTGGGCCACCCGTGGGCTACCTGCCTGTGCCCTGCATGATGCTGGGAGAGGGGGGGGGAGCCTGGGTTTACTGTTTTATATTAACCTGCCCTTTTGTAAACACCTCCCTCTTCTTGGAATTCTTTTTGTATTTCCACTTGTCTGCAGACTGTGGCTATTTTTCTGCCGTGGTGCAAAGTGCTCTCTGTCCATTTCTGCACGCATGGTACTGTGCTTCACTCCTTTGCTAGTGGATGCTGAGGGGGTTGTATCATCCCCTCTTAACGCTGGGCTCATAACTCTGTGTTACCCAGGTCCTACTGGTGTGTGTTGGTGGAGGGGAAGGGGGGGGAGGGGAAGGGAAGGGGGGTGTTCTATTTTTACCAGCTTTAATAGGCAGCAACACTACTGTTGGTTTTCTGACTGTGCAGGAAACAGCTCAAGGCTCTTCTGTGGCTCTGTGCCACATTGGCACCACACAACATGCCTCCTGGTCTGGGTCATTTGTTGTGTGGTGACTTTCTCTTGGCAGGCAGCAGTAGGAAGCTTCATCATGAGGCTCTTAATGCCGTGGTCTAGTGGATTGGATAGGGCTGGGTGCTAGGTTGGACTGGATGAAGTTCTTCACAGAGAGAGTGATTTCCCATTGGAATGGGCTGCCCAGGGAGGTGGTGGAGGCACTGTCCCTGGGGGTCTTCAAGAAAAGACTGGCTGAGGCACTTAGTGCCATGGTCTGGTTGATTGGTTAGGGCTGGGTGCTAGGTTGGACTGGCTGAGCTTGGAGGTCTCTTCCAACCTGCTTGATTCTATGATGAGCTTGGAGGTCTCTTGCAATCTGGTTGATTTTATGATCATTGAACAAGTTCATCAGTGAGCTAAGGAGAGGAATTGTCTCTCCTGCAAAAGAAGCACAGCTTTTTTTTTCTTCCTCCCCTGCAAAGAGTTGCTCTGTTGCATGATTTGCAGTGGGTTGGTAAAGAAGGGCATGGGGTTCATCAGCTGCAATTGCAGATGATCAACTTCAAGTTTGTCCATTTCAACTGAAATTGCAGATGATCAGCTTCAAGTTTATCAACTTGCTCCAATTCAAGCTGTATTTGAATTGCAGTTTGTTCTGTCTCCACTGCTTGTTCCTGCAGGTTTTGACTCCTCAGTTTTATTTCAGCAAGAGCCACGTGCCCAGGCTGGAGTTTTATGGAGAAAATTAAGAGAGCTTTCAAGCTGTGTAGCTGCCACTCAAAGATGAGCAGCTCGGTTTTAAAGCACTTAGAATCACAGAATCAGTCAGGGTTGGAAGGGAGCACAAGGAGCAGCCAGTTCCAACCCCCCCTGCCATGCCCAGGGACACCTTACCCTAGATCAGGCTGCACACAGCCTCAGCCAGCCTGGCCTCAAACACCTCCAGGGATGTGGCCTCAGACATTTAAGACACGAGAAGCTGTTGATGTGATCAGAGCTTGTGCTGGATGAATCTTCAGCCCTGCCTGGGCTGTAGCCACCCAAATTTCCCACGCAGGGAACAGTTGTTAGCTGATCTGGGGCTCAGCCTGTTCCTCATCGTGGGTCAGCTCCATTAGCTAACCATGGGTGCAGGAAGGAGTCTGGAGGAGGTAAGGAGTATTAGGAATATCAGGTGGGAAAGCTGTTGGCCAGGTATTTCTGTGGCTTTTAAATGAGTTTGGCTTGCTCAGGCACCAAATTCAGCAGAGCTCTCCTGGGGCTGTGCTCTGGAGTTATATCCAGGACTTGAGTTTGCCACTGGTTTGAATCTGTTTCTGTCCTGACTTCCTTCTAAGCTCCTTTCCCATCCTTATCCTTGTACCTTGCTTCTGCATCATCCATGCCACCTGTAAAGACTCATAGGCACTGATGTTTGCATTCACCACAGCTTCTCTAAGGCCACTTCTGTAGGGAAGTGAAGCTTTTATCTCTATGTCTGAACCAGACCTACCTGGCTGCTGCAGCCTTCGGTTAGTGGACCAAGGGACTCAATAAAAAGAGGTTTGCAAACTTTGAGTCTGTTCGGTGCTTGTGAAAGAGAAAGGGCTTGGGGATGGAGCTGGCAGAGGCGAGGAGCCAGAGCACAAATCCCTTGGGCTGCTTGTGGTGAATTGGCCTCTTTGTCGGCCCTGGGGCAAAGCTTTTGTGTGCACTTTTTTGCACAGGAGTTTAGGCGATTTTGGGTCACAGTCACAGGCTCTGAGCAGCAGGCGTCTGGGACAGCGGCAGGGAGAAGCCAAGGGGCTCTGCTGCAAGTTCGGGGGGCAGGTTGCAGCCAGTCAGAAGGCACAGGCTTGGCTCCAGCCCAGCCTGCTCCCTGCTTCGCTGGCTCCTGACACTGACCCCAAGCCCAGGGCTGCATCCTCTGCCTCCCGCTGCCCGCAGCCTCGGCCAGGGCAAGGTCGCGCCTGGCCCCCAGTGCCCCGAGGAGCGGCCAGCAGCTCTGCCCTCGGCAGGGGCACACCGAGCGCGGTGCCCGCTGCCAGCTCGGGGTAGGGGCACCCTCGGCAGGGGCACACCGAGTGCGGTGCCTGCTGCCAGCTCGGGGTAGGGGCACCCTAGGCAGAGGCACACCGAGCACGGTGCCTGCTGCCATCTCGGGGTAGGGGCACCCTCGGCAGGGGCACACCGAGTGCGGTGCCTGCTGCCATCTCGGGGTAGGGGCACCCTAGGCAGGCGCACACCGAGCGCGGTGCCCGCTGCCATCTCGGGGTAGGGGCACCCTCAGCAGGGGCACACCGAGTACGGTGCCTGCTGCCATCTCGGGGTAGGGGCACCCTCGGCAGGGGCACACCGAGCACGGTGCCCGCTGCCATCTCGGGGTAGGGGCACCCTACGCGGGGGCACACCGAGCACGGTGCCCGCTGCCATCTCGGGGTAGGGGCACCCTACGCGGGGGCACACCGAGCGCGGTGCCCGCTGCCATCTCGGGGTAGGGGCACCCTACGCGGGGGCACACCGAACGCGGTGCCCGCTGCCATCTCGGGGCGGCTGTACCCTCAGCAGGGGCACACCGAGCACGGTGCCCGCTGCCATCTCGGGGCGGCTGTACCCTCGGCAGGGGCACACCGAGCACGGTGCCCGCTGCCCTCTCGGGGCGGCTGTACCCTCAGCAGGGGCACACCGAGCACGGTGTCCGCTGCCATCTCGGGGTAGGGGCACCCTCGGCAGGGGCACACCGAGCACGGTGCCCGCTGCCATCTCGGGGTAGGGGCACCCTCGGCAGGGGCACACCGAGCACGGTGCCCGCTGCCATCTCGGGGTAGGGGCACCCTACGCGGGGGCACACCGAGCGCGGTGCCCGCTGCGGCCCTGGGGCAGGCTGCCGGGCCGCCCTCGCTCGGTCTCCCCGGGCCGGGCTCCCCTCGCTCGGGGGCCGCCCTGGCTCGGTCTCCCCGGGCCGGGCTCTCCTCGCTCGGGGGCCGCCGCTCGCTCGGTCTCCCCGGGCCGGGCTCCGCGGCCGCTCCGCTCCGCACCGTCCCCCCGCGCCCCCCCCCCCCCGCCGCCGCTGCGCGCCCCGCGGCCCCGCCCCGCCCGCCGCACTTTCCGGCAGCGCGGCAGTGTCGTGCGCGGCTGTGCGGCGCCGTGCCCGGACGGAGGAGGTCACCGAGCGGCGGCGGCGGCGGGGCCGCGGCTCCAGCATGTGGCGGGTGTTGGCGCGGAGCGTAGTGCGGGACGTGGCGGGAGCCCCCGGCCGGGCGCGGAGCTGTCGAGCGCTCAGTGCCGCCGGGGCCGGCCGCGGCGCGGGGGTGGGGGTCGGGGTCGTGCCGCTGTGCCGCGGCGCGGCCAGGGCTGGCCCCGTGAACCGGCCTGGTGGGCTGCTGCTGCCGCCCGCCTGGCCCCGGCTCGTCCCCTGTCGCTGCTGCAGTCTCCCGGCACACCAGAAGGTGAGAGGCTCTCCCCTCCCCCCACCCACCCAAGCGCGCTGGGTCTCCTCCGGTGCCGTTCGGGGCCCTACGGCCGCTGGGGGCCCGCAGAGGACGGACCCGGTGCGCGGCTCTCCTGCCGCGGGGGCAGCGGCCTTGCTCCCGCTCCGTGGGCCTGGCTCCCTCACAGGGCAGCTCGGTTTGCCCTGGGCAGTGCTGTCCGCAGCCCCGCCGTTGCCGTGCCCTTGCCTGCAGGCTGTCCCCAGCCCCTTTACTGCCGCCGGTTACCACCACCCTCCCCGCTGCTGCTTCCCTCCCGCTCCCCTGGCTCAGCCTCTGCCTCCCTTGCTCTGCCCCATCCCGGTGCTGGTGTGCGCCGGTGCCTCGCCAGCAGGCTGGGTGCAGGCCTGACCTGCTGGGCATCCGGAGCCAGGCTCTGTGCCCTTCAGCCTGGCTCCATCTCAGCCCTGCGTGGGGGGGTTCCTGCTGTCGGGGCTGGCTGAGCCCTGACGTTGCCCTGCTCTTCACAGGTGGCCTTGCCAGCTCTGTCCCCCACCATGCAGATGGGCACCATCGCACGCTGGGAGAAGAAGGAGGGCGACAAGATCGGGGAAGGGGAGCTCATAGCAGAGGTACGCGGGGGAAGGGGAGCTCATAGCAGAGGTACGCGGGGGAAGGGGAGCTCATAGCAGAGGTACGCGGGGAGCAGCGGCAGCGCTGCGGTGCTAACGAGCTGCGTCTGCATCCTGGCTGCCCTCACTCCAACGCAGATCTTTGGGGTCAAGATCCCAACTCCTAAACAAATTCCCTCGGGAGCAGGTGGCTGGCAGCCTTTGGAAGCTGAGAGCTGATGTTCTGAGCAGGAGCAGCATTTAACCTGTTTGGGAGCAGGTGGCTGGCAGCCCTTGGAAGCTGAGAGCTGATGTTCTGAGCAGGAGCAGCATTTAACCTGTTTGGGAGCAGGTGGCTGGCAGCTTTTGGAAGCTGAGAGCTGATGTTCTGAGCAGGAGCAGCATTTAACCTGTTTGGGAGCAGGTGGCTGGCAGCTTTTGGAAGCTGAGAGTTGCTTTCTCTGAGCAGGAGCAGCATTTAACCTGTTTGGGAGCAGGTGGCTGGCAGCCCTTGGAAGCTGGCTGCTGCTTTCTCTGAGCAGGAGCAGCACTCAGCCTGTTTGAGGGCATCCTGTCTTCTGGCTGGTGCTGTAGTGTGCTTTTCCCAGAGCTCTGTGTGTGTGTTGTGGCCCTGCACTTCCAGCACGGAGAGCTCTGAGCTTGCTGATCATAGAATCATAGAATCAACCAGGTTGGAAGAGACCTCCAAGATCACCCAGTCCAACCTAGCACCCAGCCCTAACCAATCAACCAGACCATGGCACTAAGTGCCTCATCCAGGCTTTTCTTGAAGACCCCCAGGGACGGTGCCTCCACCACCTCCCTGGGCAGCCCATTCCAATGCCAATCACTCTCTCTGTGAAGAACTTCTTCCTAACATCCAGCCTAGACCTACCCTGGCACAACTTGAGACTGTGTCCCCTTGTTCTGTTGCTGGTTGCCTGGGAGAAGAGGCCACCCCCCACCTGGCTACAATGTCCCTTCAGGTAGTTGTAGACAGTAATAAGATCACCCCTGAGCCTCCTCTTCTCCAGGCTAAACAGGCCCAGCTCCCTCAACCTCTCCTCATAGGGTTTGTGCTCCAGGCCCCTCACCAGCTTTGTTGCCCTTCTCTGGACATGTTCCAGCACCTCAACATCCTTCTTGAATTGAGGGGCCCAGAACTATCTCTGTTGCCATGATGCCATCCTGTTCTCTCTCCCAGGTGGAGACAGACAAAGCAACAGTTGGCTTTGAGAGCTTGGAGGAATGCTACCTGGCCAAGATCCTGGTGCCAGAAGGGACAAGAGATGTTCCTATTGGGGCCATAATATGCATCACAGTGGAGAAGTAGGTATTTTGCTAGCCCTTGAGTTGAATTCCTGTCTCCTGAGGCTTCTTGGGTACCTTGTGTGACTTGGAGTCGCTCAGCTGACTGGTTCTGTGTTTCCTTCCAGGCCTGAATACATTGATGCCTTTAAAAACTACACTCTGGATTCTGCAGCATCTGCCCCCCCTGCAGCCTCAGTGCCTCCCCCTCAAGCTGCAGCTCCCTCACCGCCACCTCAGCCTTCACCTCAGGCTCCTGGCAGCTCTTACCCTCCTCATATGCAGGTAAGAAGGTGTTGCTGATGGTCTGGGCCTTGGTGCACTCTTTTTGTCTTTGGCCTTGCTGGCTTCAGGGCACTTTGATTCTGTGGCTCTGATTTTGTGGTAAATGCTATCTGGGCTGGGAAGTTATTAGCTATGATTGCAGGGTTGTCTGCTGCTTGAACTGCTGCATGCTTAAAGCAGGTGTCTGGGGAGGTCCCAGGAGGCTTTGGCAGAAAAAGACCTGAGCATCTCAGCTGCTAGCAGAGGAGAGACTTGTCTTTGCAGGATTGTCACACAGCCTAACCCCCTCCTGCTGCATCTGCATTATTTGGAGAGTTTTGGTGTAAAAAGACCTTGTGCTAAGTGTGGAAGAGCTCTGAGGGCTCTGCCTACAGTTCAGAGAAGGACTGAAGCCTGTGATACACTGAAGACTACCCTAGATGTGTTTGTCACTAACAATGAGTTGTGTTGCTGGGTGCTTTTTTGCCCCTTGCCTAGCTGCTGAAGTCTGGGGGTTGTTGTGTCTGTTGTGTCTGAGCTCTTTGTAGCAGCTCTCAGCCACTCTGTCTCCAGCCTGCAGTGCTGCTTGGGGTTGTTGTGGCCAAAGTGCAGAACCCTGCACTTGGCCTTGTTCAATCTCATCCCATTGGCCTCTGCCCACCCATGCAGCCTGGCCAGGTCCCTCTGCAGGGCTCTGCTACCCTCCAACAGCTCCACAGCTGCTCCTAGATTGGTGTCATCTGCAAACTCACTGCTGCTGGACTCAATCCCCTGGTCCAGATCATCAATAAAGATATTGACCAGGACTGTGCCCAGCACTGATCCTTGAGTAACACCACCAGTGCCAGCTGCCAGCTGGCTGTGGCACCATTCACCACCACTCTCTAGGCCCAGCCCTCCAGCCAGATCTTGACCCATATCAGAGTGAATCTGTCCAAGCCAGGAGCTGCCAGCTGTGCCAGGAGCTTCCTGTGGCAGACAGTGTCAAAGGCTTTGCTGCAGTCCAGGTAGACTCCATCCACAGCCTGCCCCACATTAACCAGGCGAGAACCTGATCATAAAAGGAGCTCAGGTTGGTCAGGCAGGACCTGCCCTTCCTAAACCCATGCTGGCTGGGCCTGAGCCCTTGGCCATCCTGTAGGTGCTGTGTGATGCCACTCAAGGCAACCTGTTCCATGCCCTTGCCTGGCACTGAGGTCAAGCTGACAGCTCTGTAGTTTTCCAGTTCCTCCTTCTTGTGGATGGGCATCACATTGGCAGCTTCCAGTCTTTGGGGGCCTCTCCAGTGAGCCAGGACTCCCAGTCCCTCCTCATCCTTCTTGTGTCTCCCTTCAGATACTGGAAGGCCACAATAAGGTCTCCTCAGAGCCTTCTCTTCTCCAAACTGCACAGCCCCAACTCTCAGCCTGTCCTCATAGGCTTTGAAAACCAAAATGAAGTGGCAGAGCTCATCCCCCAGAGAACCCAGGTGGTCACTGGTTTGTCTGAGATGCTGTACACAGGCAGAAGGTGAACAAGGCACTATTAATTACAAAGGTTTTTCACCTGACTTGGATTTTAGCTGCTAAGCTTTGCTGACTGCCCCCTGCCTGCCTTAGCTGTTGGGTTTTGCTGTGAAGCTGCGCTCGCTTCTGCTGTGTTTGTGTGTGCAGACTCGGAGTCTGTCGCTTCTGGAGGAGCCAAACCTGCACAGACAAAGTGAGTGGATGTTAGGAACAAGTTCTTTACAGTGAGGGTGCTTGAGCACTGCAGCAGGTTGCTCAGAGAGGTGGTTGAGGTCTCATCTCTGGAGATATTCAAGGTGAGGCTCAGCAGGATGACCTCATCTAGCGGCGGATGTCCCTGCTGACTGCAGGATGACCTTTGGAGGTCCCTTCCAGCCCAAACCGTGCCATGATTCTGTGACTTGCTCCAGGCTTCCTTTTAGCTTTGCAGAGAGCCGCTGCAAGACCCTCCCAGTGTGGGTGCTGACAGTTGTTTTGATGTGTAGATTTACTGCTCTTTGCTTTTGCTTCTTTGTTGCTTAGGCTTTGATAAATAAAAGAAGCCAGACCTGGCAGCTCTGTGCTTTGATGTAGGAGGGCATTAAGACCTGGCTGCTTCTTTAGCTTGGCATCATTTAGTCAGGACTTAAATCTGTGTCCCTTTCATGTTATCAGCATCTGATCCTCTTTCTTCTCTGGCTTCACAGGTCACTCTCCCTGCCCTATCACCTACCATGACAATGGGCACAGTGCAGAGATGGGAGAAGAAGGTTGGGGAGAAACTGAACGAGGGAGACTTGCTGGCAGAAATTGAGACAGATAAAGCCACTATAGGTGAGTCAGCTCCAAAGCCAGGAGTGGATGATGTGTCCTTAAAAGGGGAGGATCCAGAAATAGCTTCTGTACCAGCTGCTCACCTGGCTGCTCAGGACAGAAGTTGTGGTGCAAGTAAAACAAGTTTTGGCAACTTCTCATTCCACTAGAGAGCTCCTAAAGGCACTTCTGTTTCTTCACCAGTCCTCCTTGCTAATGCACAGTTCATGGAGGTGTTTCCCTGCTAGCTGCACTGGAAAATATTGTCTTGCCTGCTACATACAGGACAGGGCTTTAGCTACCAAGTCTTTAATAGCAGCATTTAGAGTAACCACAGCTGCCAAACCAGCACCAAACTGGTTTTGTTTCTCTCCTTTCCAGGCTTTGAAGTGCAGGAAGAAGGCTACTTGGCAAAAATATTGGTGCCTGAAGGAACAAGAGATGTGCCATTAGGAACAGCACTCTGCATCATCGTGGAGAAGGAGTCTGATATTCCAGCCTTTGCTGACTACCAAGCCACTGCAGTAACTGACATCAAGACACAAGCTCCTGCTCCTCCCCCTCCTCCTCCTCCTCCACCACCAGTAAGGACCGTGCTCAGCATGTGAGAGAAGTTATGGGAACCATTGAGAGGTCTGATGTGAGCTGTGGTGGTCTGCCAGTGTGGAGCCCTGGCCCCAGCAGTAGTGTTAATGGTTTTGTGAGTGCCAGGCTGATATGTGGTGGTGCTGGGTGACCTAAGAGGTGATTGCCAGTGTGCCCTCCAAAGCCTGGCACAGAGTCAGTCATCACCCTCTCTTCTCCAGCTTACTGCTTCTACCAGTTCCCAGCTCATCCTTAAAAGCTGGAGGCACAAGTTAGGTGTTTCACCTTTTCCTGGTGTGTGTTTCAGCACTCACTTGGTCTCCTTGCCAGGAAGTTTCTGGTTTAATTTCTGGCACTGGGAAACCTCTCTGAGAATTCTTTCAGATTTGTGACAGGTTTTGCTGTTCTCTTGACTGGCAATTGAGTGATGATGTTCTCTTGCTGGACCTACAAAGCTTTTGTTGAATGATGCTGAAGCTGATGGCTCTGATTCTTTCGTTAAGGTGGCAGCAACTCCTGCTCCTGCTCCCCCTCCTCAGCCTGCTGTTCCTTCTGCTCCAGCAGCCCCCACAGCTGGGCCACCTTCTCGTAAAGGAAGGGTCCTGGTTAGTCCTCTGGCAAAGAAAATTGCAGCAGAGAAAGGAATTGACCTTGCCCAAGTGAAAGGTAGGTTGTCCTCCCACTTTCTTGCCCTCACTGTCAAGTGTCTGTCTCTCTATGCTCTTTCCTTCCTGCCAGGAACATCCCAGGCCCTCACCAGAGGTTTGTTAGATGCCTTCTCTCTGTTGGAGCTGCTACCTTTAGAACCTTTGCCCTGTTTGACATCACTGACATCAGCTGATGTTTCTCTTTTACCTTTCTAGGTACTGGACCAGATGGTAGAATCACAAAGAAAGATGTGGAGTCATTTGTACCACCAAAGGTTGCTCCAGTGAGTAGGTTTGCAATCTGTTCTCCCAACCCTTCATTTGGGTGCTGCACTGCTGTGGGTTGAGCCAAGCCCAGTCCCAATGATCTGACACTGATGAAAAGAGGCAGTTGGAAGGAAAGGCAAACGTAACCATCAGCTTCTGGCTGCTGCCTTAAAGCTGTTAGAATCATTGAATCAGTCAGGGTTGGAAGGGAGCACAAGGAGCAGCCAGTCCCAACCCCCCTGCCATGCCCAGGGACACCCTACCCTAGAGCAGGCTGCACACAGCCTCAGCCAGCCTGGCCTCAAACACCTCCAGCCATGGGGCCTCAACCACCTCCCTGGGCAACCCAGTCCAGCCTCTCATCACTCTCCTACTCAACAACTTCACCTCCAGCCTCACTCTCCCCACCTCCAGCTCTGCTCCATTCCCCCCACTCCTGCCACTCCCTCACAGCCTCAAAAGTCCCTCCCCAGCTCTTTTGGAGCCCCCTTCAGATCCTGGCAGGCCACAAGAAGGTCCCCTGGGAGCCTCCTCTGCTCCAGCCTGCACAGCCCCAACTCTTTCAGGCTGTGCTCACAGCAGAGCTGCTGCAGCCTCTGAGCATCCTCCTGGCCCTGCTCTGGACACTCTGCAGCATCTCCACATCCCTCTTGTCCCAGGGGCTCCAGAACTGTTCTTAGACCATTGCTTGTCTTTACTGTGAGGTGATGGAAGTGCTGCTCTGTGCACTGCTGGGAGGGCTGTGGCTGGGTGCAGGTGGAGAGTGCCCTTTAGCACATTTGTGCTGTGTGAAGCAGCCATCCAGCAGGACTTGCTGCTGTGGGAGCTTCCTAGCAGTGAATATCCACAGAATCACAGAATTGTTTGGGGTAGAAAAGCCCCCTGAGATCATCAACCCAGTGCCACCATGGCCACCAAACCACGTCCTCACATGCCATGGCCACAGGTGTCTTGAACCTCTCTAGGCATGGGGGACTCCACCACCTCCCTGGGCAGCCTGTGCCAATCTCTGACCACTCTTGCAGCAAGCAAATTTTTCCTCATCTTCAACCTAACCCTCCCCTGGCACAATTTCAGGTCATTTCCTCTCCTCCTATCACCTGATATTAGAGGGAAGAGACCAACTCCACCTCACTGCAACCTCCTTTCAGGGAGCTGTAGAGAGCAATGAGGTTTCCCCTCAGCCTCCCCCAGACTAAAGCACCCCAGTTCTGAATCACTTCAGTAGTACATTTAATAGTCCAGTGGAGGCTTTAGAGAGAGCCTGGTGGGTACTGGAGGGGACAGGCAGGAGAGCAGAGATGTTTGCTGCTCTTAACAAGAGGCAGCTTGGCCTCAGCAGCTGTCCCACACCCTGAGTTGCTCTGCACAGTTGGTGTTTGGGTGCTGATGTGAATTCTGCTTTCTCTGACTGCAGGCTCCAGCACTAGAGGCAGTTCCTGCAGCTGCTGCAGTTGCAGCAGCACCAGTGGGGACCTTCACAGATATTCCTATCAGCAACATTCGGAGGGTAAGAAGCTTTCATTTCCTCCCTGAGGGATTTATTTGCTCTCAAGGCTGTTCCACATGGATTTATCTCCATCCCTGGTGTTCCCCACAGGTGATTGCTCAGCGTTTGATGCAGTCTAAACAAACAATACCTCACTACTACCTTTCTGTGGATGTAAACATGGGAGAAGTTCTGGTGCTAAGGAAAGAGCTCAATCAGGTGAAGCATTTAGGTGTTTCAGCTAGAAAGGCTGTGCAAGCTGCTGGAGCTAACAAACTGATGCCTCCAATCTCTCTCTTTACAGGAAGTCTCAGATAACATTAAGCTTTCTGTCAATGACTTCATCATTAAAGCTTCTGCTCTGGCATGCTTGAAGGTGCCTGAGGCCAATTCCTCCTGGATGGACACCGTTATTAGGCAGTAAGTTTATGGTACGGTCGAAGCCAGGAACTTTCTTTGTTCACTAAAGAGTTGATGGCAAAACAGCAGAGCTGCTGCTGAGGCTTTGAGGAAGGGGAGCTTGTATAAAGCAGAGGTTGAGGTGGGGGTTGCAAAGCAGAGGTTGAGGAGGGGTTGTTAAAGTGCTAAGGACCTTGCATCTGCTCTGGTGAGACCTCACCTGGAGCCCCGTGTCCAGCTCTGGAGTCCTGTGTCCAGCTCTGGGATCAGCACAAGAGGGACTTGGACCTGCTGGAGTGGGTCTGCAGGAGGCTACAAAGATAAGAGGGATGGAGAACCTCTGCTGTGGGGACAGGCTGAGAGAGAGTTGGGGTTGTTCAGCCTTGAGAGGAGTAGGCTCCAGGGAGACCTTAGAGCTGCATTTCAGTGTCTGAAGGAGACCAACAGGCATCATAGAATGGTTTAGGCTGGAAGGAAGCTCAAAGCTCAGCCAGTTCCATCCCCCCTGCCATGGGCAGGGACACCTCCTAGAACAAGTCGCTCAAGGTCTCATCCAACCTGGCCTTGAACACCTCCAGGGAGGTTGTGGAGCACAGAAGCACAGAATGGGATCTTTGATCACATTCTGTGCTTCTGTGCTCCACAGCCTCCCTGGGCAACCTGTGCCAGTGTCTCCCCACCCTCTCTGGGCAACCTGTGCCAGTTTCTCCCCACCCTCACTGTCAAGAACTTCTTCCTGACATCCAGTTTCAATCTCCCCTCTGCCACTTTAAACCCATTCCTCCTCATCCTGTCATTACAAGTCCTTGTCAATAGTCCCTCCCCATCCCTCCTGTATGCTGAACGCTGGGGAGGGGCTGTTTAGAAGGGCTTGGAGTGATAAGAGAAGAGGCAATGGAGCCCTTGGAGCAGGGTAGAGTTAGGTTGGACATCAGGAAGAAGTTCTTGACAAGGAGGGTGGTGAAATAGCAGAACAGGTTGCTCAGGGCTGTGCTTGAGGCCTCATCCCTGCAGACATTCAAGCTCAGCCTTGCTGTGTCCCTGTGCAGCCTGCTCCAGCTGGAGGTGTCCTTGCAGGGAGGTTGGCCAAGATGCCTTTGGGGGCTCCCTTCCATCCTGATGCAATCTGTGAACGTAAGGCTGGTGTGCAAGGTTAAATAACCGTTGCAGAATTAATGCAGAGCTGTCTGAAGAGTTTTGAATGTGTTTTGTTTTGTTGCCTTGCTGGAGTCAACTGGCATCTGCCTTGTGTCTTGCAGAAACCATGTGGTGGATGTTAGTGTGGCTGTGAGCACTCCTGCAGGGCTCATCACTCCCATCGTGTTCAACGCGCACCTGAAGGGCCTGGCAACCATCAGCAAGGATGTGGTGTCCTTGGCAGCTAAAGCCCGAGAAGGTAAACTTCAGCCTCATGAATTCCAGGTGAGAGAACTCAGCTTGCTGGGAAAGATTTGCTGCCCTTGACTGGAAGGGTCCCAGAGCACTGGCACAGGCTGCCCAGAGAGCAGGTACTGGTGGATAGTAGGCTGAAGATGAGGCAGCAGTGTGCCCAGGTGGGCAGCAGAGCCAATGGCAGCCTGGGCTGGCTCAGGAGCAGTGTGGGCAGCAGGACAAGGGAGGTTCTTGTGCACCTGTGCTCAGCACTGCTCAGGACACACCTTGAGTGCTGTGTCCAGTTGTGGGCTCCTGAATTCAAGAGAAATGTTGAGGTGCTGGAAGGTGTTGAGAGAAGGGCAGCAAGGCTGGGGAGGGGCCTGGAGCACAGCCCTGAGAGGAGAGGCTGAGGGAGCTGGGGGTGTGCAGCCTGCAGCAGAGGAGGCTCAGGGCAGAGCTCATTGCTGTCTGCATCTGCCTGCAGGGAGGCTGTAGCCAGGTGGGGTTGGGCTCTGCTGCCAGGCAGCCAGGGCCAGAAGAAGGGGACACAGCCTCAAGCTGTGCCAGGGCAGGTTCAGGCTGGATGTTAGGAGGAAGTTGTTGTCAGAGAGAGTGATTGGCATTGGAATGGGCTGCCCAGGGAGGTGGTGGAGTCACCATCCCTTGGGGTCTTCAACAAAAGACTGGCTGGGGCACTTAGTGCCATGGTCTGGTTGACTGGATAGGGCTGGGTGCTAGGTTGGACTGGCTGAGCTTGGAGGTCTCCTCCAACCTGGTTGATACTTTGATTCCATGAGTGCAGGCTGAACAAAGCCTCCCTGGTGATGTTTCAGCTGTGTTCATCAGTGCTCCACGTGAAAGAGCTGTTGTGACCTTGCCTGTGCTGTCTTCTCCTTGCAGGGTGGGACTTTCACCATTTCCAATTTAGGAATGTATGGGATTAAGAATTTCTCTGCCATCATCAATCCACCTCAAGCCTGCATCCTTGCAGTTGGTTCCTCAGAGAAAAGGCTGGTGCCAGCTGATAATGAGAAAGGGTAAGAATTCATAGTGTTAGTCACAGAATGGCTCAGGTTGGGAGGGATCTGAGAGCTCATCATGGCTCACCATGGGCAGGGACACCCCTCAACCAGACTTGCCTGATCAAGCCTTCATCCAATCTGGCCTTGAGTATCCCCAGGCAGAAGGCAGCCACAGCCTCCCTGGGCAGCCTATTCCAGACTCTCACCACCCTCCTGCTGAAGAACTTCTTCCTCAGCTCCACTCTAACCCTGCTCTGCCTCAGCTTCAAACCATTCCCCTTGGCCTGTCTCCAGACTCCCTCATGAAAAGTCCCTCTGCAGCCTTCCTATGGGATCCCTTTAGCTGTGGGAAGGAAGCTCTTAGGTCGTCCTGGAGTCTTCTCCAGGCTGAACGCCCCCAGCTCCCTCAGGCTGCCCTCCTAGCAGAGGTACTTCAGCCCTTGGATCACCTTTGTGGCCTCTTCTGGGCTCTCCAAACAGCTCTGTGTCCTTCCCATGCTGGGAACACCAGAACTGGAGGCAGGATTCAAGGAACAGAGCCCTGAGAGGTTTTGGAGTCACCTGGTTTGGAGACTTTCAAAACCTACTTGGATGTGCTTCTGTTGTGACACACCCTGGGTGCCCCTGCTCTGGCAGCAGAGAGGTTGAAGTTGGATGATCTTGTGGAGTCTCCTTCTCTGGAGCCTTTCCAGGCCTGTCTGGATGTGTTCTTGTGTTCCCTGAGCTGGATTGTATTGTCCTGCCCTGGCAGGGGGGTTGGACTTGATGATTTCTTTGGGTCCCTTCCAACCCCTGACATCCTCTGATCCTGTGATCTTCAGAGGTCCCTTCCAATTTCTACCATGCTGTGACCATCTTATGGCCTTCCAGTATCTAAAGTGGGCTACAAAAAAGCTGGGGAGGGACTTTTTAGGCTCTCAGGGAGTGACAGGAGTGGGGGGAATGGAGCAAAGGTGGAGGTGGGGAGAGTGAGGCTGGAGGTGAGGAGGAAGTTGTTGGTGATGAGAGTGGTGAGAGGCTGGAATGGGTTGCCCAGGGAGGTGGCTGAGGCCCCATGGCTGGAGGTGTTTGAGGCCAGGCTGGCTGAGGCTGTGTGCAGCCTGCTCTAGGGTAGGGTGTCCCTGGGCATGGCAGGGGGCTTGGCACTGGCTGCTCCTTGTGCTCCCTTCCCACCCTGACTGATTCTGTGATTCTCTGTGAAGCAGTGAGCAGGTTTTTCAGAAGCAGGATGATCTCTTTGTGTCCTTTCCAACCCTTGGCATCCTGTGAACCTCTTTTGGTGGTGTTGATTGGTTTCATCTGCCTGCAGGTTCGACGTGGCCAGCGTGATGTCCGTAACGCTCAGCTGTGACCATCGTGTGGTGGATGGAGCAGTGGGAGCACAGTGGCTTGCTGAGTTCAAGAACTTCCTTGAGAAGCCAGTAACAATGCTGCTATAATTTCATCCTGCAAGCAACCCTTGCCCTGGGTTGGGGGGGGGGTCACACTGTTTTTATTTGAAACCCTATTTAGACTTTTAGTGTTCAGACTTATTAAAAAACCCAGAAAGAAGAGGTCCCTTTTATTTTTTAATTGAAGCTCTGTATGAGAGGAGTTGGGAATTGGTATTTATTACCACTCTGTACAGGGGGGGAAAAGAAGTGAAAATGAAAATCAGTTTGCAGAAGTGCTTTTCAGAGCAGTTAGAGCTCTGCTGTGTTTGGGATGCAGTCAGTTCACTTGGCAAACTCCTCCAAAACAGAGTGAAGCATCCCAGGTGGCAGTGTTACCCAGGCAGCACGATGCTCACTGCTGTCTGCTCAGCCAGGGTGAGCAGCAGGCTGCCTACTAAGAAGTTCCCTGGCCTCAGTGTTGTCAGAAATGGGATTTCTAAACATCTCTTCACAGTTCAGGTGAGATTGTAACAGAAGTGGACAGATTGGTAGCTGGTGGATTGTCTTCTGTCCTGCTCTGTCTGGGTGGCTGAGTGTGACATGCACTAAGGGACTGGGAATGGTTTAACACAGGCCAAGTGCCTGGAATTTGCTACTGGTCTGGACCTTCCCAGTGATGTGATCCCTTTTGAGCACTTTAAGGTGGAAGAGCACTGCTGCCTTTGGGGTCACAGCTTTCAGACAGCTCAGGGGATGTGCTGTCTCCTCATCAGCCATCACATCTGCTTCTTGTATGAAAACTCTTCAGTTGCTCTTCCTTTTGCTAAGCTGACCTCAGAGTGATGCCATGGAAGTAACTGTTTTGCAGAACATTCAGGAGGATCTGGGTGTGGGAACCCAATGCAGGCAAATGTCACCCACTAATAACTCCCATTAGTGGGCATTCATTCTGAGGACTGCTTGGAAAAAGCCATTTTCAGGCATTCTAAGCTAAGAACTCCTGAGTTAGTCACTGGTGCTGTGGTTCTCCCTTCAGCTGTCTATGTTGTGCCAGCCTCAGTGAGCTGCAGAATGTGCTCTCCATGTATATATTGTATGTAAAAGGCTTCAGTAGTTGTTTGGACTTGTGTCCAGTTCCCCAAGTTGTGGCATCCTGCAAAGGGTGCAGTGCTGAACCTTCTCCATTTCCACTTTTCCACATGGGAATACTACTGTACAAAGGATGGCTGTGTAGGAAATACAAAGTGACCAGGAGGATGAAAATACAGGGGAGGGAGGGGGTTAGGCAAGCTTCAAATTACCTAGAAAGGAACAAGTTGCAGCTGCTCTGTTGTTCTGTACATTGCATTAAGTTCTGTCTCCTGTAAAGCTCTAGGAAAAAGAAACTTTACACTAAAGACATTGAAAGAAAAATGTTGTGGCAATGAAATGTTCTTTTTGGTGAGAGCTATTTCATGTCTGGTTGCTGTGATAACCTGGTTCTCATGCCTGGCTTTAAGCACAGAAGTGCATTAAGGTTTGGGGGGGGGTTTTCTTTAATGGTCTTAAAAACATCTTTTGGTTCCAGATTTGCTTTTAGTGAACCTACAGTCTATTAAATGTTTGGAATTGACAACCTACTAAACCTTGCTCCAGTGCTTTTTGTCTTCACTTGTGTGTGGCTCACTGTGGTGCTTAGAGCAGCAGCTCAGCTGTTTGGCCTTTCAGGCCGACAGTGAAACTCACCCTGTTAACCTGACATTGCAATCACAAATGCTGCCAAATAACTCTGCTTTGTTGCTGTCCTGCAGCAGGGAACTTTAAAGCTCCTGATTTCCTTCCTGCAGCATTTAGTATGGTCTCAGGCTCTGTCTGTTGCAGCCTTTCCCTTCACACTAAGGAGTTCATCCCATGGAAGTGCTCTCTGAGTGACTGCCAGACTGGGGAGGACTCCAGAAATCCTAATCACTGTCTGTGTGCTGGGAGTGCTGAGGGTTTTTAGAGAAGAGAGGACTGAGAGAGGATTTAATCAATGTTTATCAATATCTGAGGGCTGGGGGTCAGGAGAGAAGGGGAACAGGCTCTACTCACTGCTCCCTGGGATAGGATAAGGAGCAATGGATGGAAGCTGCAGCACAGGAGGTTCCAGCTCAACACAAGGGGCAACTTCTTGACTGGAAGGCTCCCAGAGCCCTGGCACAGGCTGCCCAGAGAGGCTGTGGAGTCTCCTGTGGAGCCTTTCCAGGCCTGTCTGGATGTGTTCTGTGTGCCCCGAGCTAGATTGTGTGCTCCTGCACTGGCAGGAGGCTTGGACTAGATGAGCTCTTTGGATCCCTTCCAAACTCTAACATCCTGTGAGTGACTTCTGGTGCTGCTTGCAGTCTGCAGCAGCCCAGCTCAGTTCCTGCACTGACAGAATTGGAACTTGGAGGGCAGATTGAGACTGGAGATTAGGAAGAAATCGTTGACAGAGAGGGTGAGGAGACACTGGCACAGGTTGGCCAGGAAGGCTGTGGATCACAGAGAGGGAGGGTGAGGAGACACTGGCACAGGTTGCCCAGAGAGGTTGTGGAGCACAGATCTTTGACCACATTCTGTGCTCCACAACCTCCCT
Source organism: Pogoniulus pusillus (assembly GCF_015220805.1). Classification (NCBI taxonomy): domain Eukaryota; kingdom Metazoa; phylum Chordata; class Aves; order Piciformes; family Lybiidae; genus Pogoniulus; species Pogoniulus pusillus. The sequence goes on from NC_087301.1 coordinate 5,390,034, forward strand.
GGAGGTGTTCCAGGCCAGGCTGGATGAGCCCTTGAACAACCTGGGTTGGTGGGAGGTGTGCAGTCATGATCAAACCCACAACTGCTGTTCTGCCTTACAGCAAAGTGAATGATGTAGTGCAGTGTGTAGGGTCCTGCACTTCAGCTGGTAACACACTCAAGTACTCCTTGAACATTTAATTTCTTTACTTATTTGTTTTTCCTAAGTTGGATTCCTTCAACCTTCCTCCTCTGGATGCATCTTCTAAAGGCATTTGAGATACTCACACCTGAAGAATAAACTCCCAACTCATCACCATCTAAAAGTTAGATTCTCTTCCTGGGCTTCTCTTCTGTCATCTGTGAACATGAAGAGGATGAAATGCAGCCTTTAAGGACCTGTCCTGGTAACTGGCAGTGTGACAAACAGCACCCCTGTTCCTGTCTTAAATACTGCTGTGGCTCTTTCTTCATCCACCAGCTCTGGCAGATCCAGCTGCAATTTGTATTTCTCAGGCACTTCAATGATGAGATCATCCTACAGCAAGAACAGGCTGTGAGGTGCTTGTCTGTGCAGTGGGTAGCAGGCAGAAAGCACGAGGGGATTCCTCTCTCTTACCTTTGAGATGCTCAGGTCACACTCAGAGACAGAGCCAACCTCGGGCAGATGGATTGTGAGTTGTATTTGGAGTGGTTTCTCCTCTGCATCCCTCACAGTGATGATTTCATGGACAGGGACATTTGGCTTCTCTCTCACTTCAGGGCTGCTGATTTCCTCTATCAGCTGCTTTCTGGACTGTGTTACACTTTCTTCCTTCAGCAGCACAGGGGAATTGCTGCAGTCCTCAGCTTCCACAGCGTGCAGCAGCTGCTCAAGTGTCAGTCCTTGGAAGTAAAAAGAAGCTTTTCATACCTACCACTCAGTTGCTAAGCACAGTAATGTTGTGCCACTTGACAAATGGAACTGGATGGTCTTTAAAGCTCCTTCCAACCCAAACCATTCCATCCCTCTATGAAAGATATCAAAGTTTTATCTTATATGAATTGTAATTAACAGTTTTGCCTGGTGCTGGCAGTCTCTGCTCATGATTTGGTTTTCATTGCCCACGAGTTACAAGTGGGGGTTTTTCAGACTAGCAGTTACAGCAGCAACTCCTTTTTACTCAGGTGAGCACAAAACTTAGCACCTCAAAGGATCAGACCCTAGCAGAGTCCCCAGGGCAAGTGGACGGTGGAAGAGAATTTGCTGTCCCAATGCCCCTGCTTTCTCAGCTGCATGACACCAGAGGTGAATGCACACAGGCCAGCAGGGTTCATCTAATCCTGCTGTGGATGCTGCTGCTGCTGCCTGCCACTGAATTCTCAGAAGCATTTGCTTGATGCTTATGGCAAGAACTAGGGGGAGAGAGATGTAGATTGAGTAAGTTTGCTGGAGAATCTGCTGGGTCCTCCCCAAGGAGAAGTGACAGCAGCTCTCTACATACCCTGCTCTGTGTTCTGACTGAGCTGTGGAGCTGACCTCTGCCTTCCTCCCAGGCGTTGCTGCATCATGTCCAGGCTTCCTTTTAACCTGAATGGTTCCACCGTGTATGAATGGGAAAGGACAAAGCTGCACTGCTCCTCGATGAGTTTAAGAGTCAAATGGATCAGGTGCTCCCTTTCTGCTGGGTTCTCAGCCCTCTGCAGAACAGCTGGGTTGTATGCAAGGTCTATAACTCTGTAAAGGTCTGGAAAAAGAAGTGTCATAGAATCATACAATCAAGGAGGTTGGAAGAGAGCTCCAAGCTCAGCCAGCCCAACCTAGCACCCAGCCCTGCCCAACCAAACAGACCATGGCACTAAGTGCCCCAGCCAGGCTTGGCGGCAACACCTCCAGCCACAGCCACTCCACCACCTCCCTGGGCAGCCCATTCCAGTGCCAATCACTCTCTCTGCCAGGAACTTCCTAACAACATCCAGCCTCAACCTGCCCTGCCACAGCTTGAGGCTGTGTCCCCTTCTTCTGTCCCTGGCTGCCTGGCAGCAGAGCCCAACCCCACCTGGCTACAGCCTCCCTGCAGGCAGCTGCAGGCAGCAATCAGCTCTGCCCTGAGCCTCCTCTGCTGCAGGCTGCACCCCCCCCAGCTCCCTCAGCCTCTCCTCACAGGGCTGTGCTCCAGGCCCCTCCCCAGCCTTGCTGCCCTTCTCTCAACACTTTCCAGCACCTCAACATCTCTCTGCAATGGAGGAGCCCAGAACTGGACACAGCACTCAAGGTGTGTCCTGAGCAGTGCTGAGCACAGGGGCAGAAGAACCTCCCTTGTCCTGCTGCCCACACTGCTCCTGAGCCAGCCCAGGCTGCCATTGGCTCTGCTGCCCACCTGGGCACACTGCTGCCTCCTCTGCAGCTCCTCTCTCCCAGCACCCCCAGCTCCCTCTCTGCCTGCCTGCTCTCAGCCTCTCTGGCCCCAGCCTGCAGTGCTGCTTGGGGTTGTTGTTCAGTTTGTTTGTGGAGTTTGGTTTGGGGATTTTTGTCTGACAAGGACTCGCTTAGGTGCCCTGCTGAGACACACCTGCGGCATCCCTGCCTTGCCACCCTCCCTCGGAGGCCAGAGCTGGCCGCGGCGCAGCACAGCAACACTGCCTGCGACGGCCGCGCAAGGCACCGCTGCAGGAAGAAACACCCCGGGGCCGAGGAGCAGCATTTTGGGGCCCTACCTCCTTCGCCAGACACTTCTTCTAGCCGGCCCACCCTGACAGGTGTGGGGCCAGAGGGAGCTTTGGGTGCCGGGACCCTTTTCCAGCCGCAGATGTTGATGAACAGAGCCCCCCCGACGACGTCCTGCAAGAGACCAAGCCGTGGCTGAGCCCCTCCCAGCCCCTGCCGCCCTTCTCCGGCCCCGCAGCCGCCGGCGGTACCCAGTGCCAGCACCGAGGCCGGGGGGAATGAGCCCTCCTGCCCGCGCACCCACCGCGGGCCGGGCCCGCAGGCACAGGTGAGGCTCCGGCGCGGCGCAAAACCGCTCGGCCTCGGCGCGCTGCTGCCGCAGGAACCGGCGGTAGGCCTGGGGATCGCTCTCCGCCATCTCGTCCAGCAGCGCCCAGAGCTGCGCGGCCCCGGCCAGCGCCGCGCCCGCCATGGCTGCCGCCGCCGTTGCTTAGCGACCGCCAGCGGAAGGTGCGCGCCGCGGGGCCCCTCCGCCCTTCCCGTCCGCCCCACGCTCCCGCGCGTTCCGGCCCCGCCGGCAGCCCCGCTCCGCGCCCGCCGGCCCTCCCTGCCCGCTCGGCGGCGGAGCTGGACGCCGCCCCCGCAGCCGCCCCCGCAGCCGCCCCCGCAGCCGTCCCGGCCCGTGGCGGCCGCGGCTCGGGCCCCGCCGTGTGCTGCCGGGAGGAAGCATTTCGCGGGGACCACTTCCTGCTGGCGGCGGCAGGGCAGTGCCGGTGAGCGGCCCCGGCCCGGGGGTGCCGGCGGTGGGGTGGCGGCAGGCGAGAGGATGTCCCGGGTGCCGGTGGGCAAGGTGCTGCTGCGGAACGTGATCCGGCACACGGGCGCGCACAACAAGGTACGCCCGGGACCGCTGGGGGCCTCCGCGGCCTCTTGCGCTCCGTCTCGGCGGTGGCTCCGGTGGCTCTTCCGCCTGGCCGTGCCTCACGGTGGCGGTTCTGAGACCCCCGAGCACCGGCCGGGCGTTGCCGTGCGGCGTGCGCGGCGCCCAGGAGTGGCGGTGGCTCCGCGGCGGGGCCGGGCGGGGCGCGGGGGTGCGAGCTGGCGGCGGCGGTTAGCAGGCAGGAAAGAAGCAACTTGGAGTGGAGCTCCGCAGCCGCCCTCGGTCTCGCCTTCAGTCACGCTGTGGTTTTACCGAGTCCTCCTCCCCGGCGAGGGAGCGTGTGCGGGGATTTGGCTACCAACTGTGCCCCTTGCCAGCCAGGGCTGCGGGGGAGACTGGGCTATGCCTTCTGTGATGGTTTGGGTGCTCCCTGCCCCCCCACACTTCAGAAGGTACCCAGACTAGGCTCAGCCGGGCTCTGGGAATAGAAATGAAGCTATTTATTTACAGCAGCACAATAGACAAGCAGCCAGTTACAGTATATACAGTTACAGACAGAAATAGACAAGGTAAAAGTAATACAGAAGCACAACTCCCCTCCCAGAAACCTGAGTCCCCAGGAGGGGCTCTCAACCCCCCCTGCACCTTCCCCAAGCCCCTCTCAACCCTACCCCAGTCCTAAGGAAGAAAAGAGGTTCAGCCAAGAGGTTCAGAAGCAAAGGTGGGTCAGTCCAAATGGAAGGTGAGGTTAGGGAGCTGCATCTCAGCCAGCAGCCCAAGGCAGAGTGTGAGACTCAATGGCCAGAGTGTTATCTAATGGTTTCCTTTCTTCTTCAGCAAGACTCTGAGGGAAGCAGACATCACCACTGTTTTCCTTTCACAGCCCATGATCTACTTTCTCTCACCAAAACATTCTAGCCTGCTTCAAACTAGCACACCTTCTTAAAAGCAGCAAAGCTTAAACTGGGAGCTGATGCTGCAGGCTACAGGATCGTAAACTTCCCCCAGTGTTGTAATTCTTTCCCTTCTGTGACTTTCAGATTCAGGAAGAGACAGAAATGTGGAAAATAAGGGAGTGGGAGAAGCAGACAGAAGAGACTTACTGGAAAAGACAAAGCAGAATGTTCTCAGACACCTCCAGGTGGGTTTTATTGGTGTGGAAGAGAGGATTCTCTTGACTGAGTTACTGAACCCTTTTGTGTTACAGTGCTTTAAGAGCATTCTGGCATGTCACGGGTTGGAAGGGACCCAAGAGATCATCCAGTCCAATTCTACAGCCAGAGCAGGGCCATACAATCTAGCTCAGGGCACACAGAACACATCCAGACAGGCCTGCAAAGGCTCCACAGAAGGAGACTCCACAACCTCTCTGGGCAGCCTGTGCCAGGGCTCTGGGACCCTTCCAGTCAAGAAGTTGCCCCTTGTGTTGAGCTGGAACCTCCTGTGCTGCAGCTTCCATCCATTGCTGCTTGTCCTATCCCAGGGAGCAGTGAGCAGAGCCTGTCCCCCACTCCTGACCCCCAGCCCTCAGCTATTGATAAACATTGAATAAATCCTCTCTCAGTCTACTCCAGCCTAAGCAGCCCCAGGGCCCTCAGCCTCCCTTCATCAGGCAGTGCTCCAGTCCCCTCAGCATCCTGTGACTCTGTGTGGGTTTGGGGCCTTAGTCCTGGAACTAAGTCAGTTCTATTTGTTCAGCTTCCCTTTAATTGCTTTTAGCATCCTGTGATTGTCTGCTCCTGCAGACAGCTGCATTTGTTGTGCTAGGCAAGGTCACTCCTCCCTCTGATCACAGTATCACCAAGGTTGGAAGAGACCTCACAGCTCATCAAGTCCAACCCTTTAGCACAGAGCTCAAGGCCAGACCATGGCACCAAGTGCCACGTCCAGTCCTGCCTTGAACAGCTCCAGGGACGGCGACTCCACCACCTCCCCGGGCAGCCCATTCCAGTGTCCAATGACTCTCTCAGGGAAGAACTTTCTCCTCACCTCCAGCCTAAATCTCCCCTGGCACAGCCTGAGGCTGTGTCCTCTCGTTCTGGTGCTGGCCACCTGAGAGAAGAGAGCAACCTCCTCCTGGCCACAACCACCCCTCAGGTAGTTGCAGGCAGCAATAAGGTCTGCCCTGAGCCTCCTCTTCTCCAGGCTAACCAATCCCAGCTCCCTCAGCCTCTCCTCATAGGGCTGTGCTCAAGGCCTCTCCCCAGCCTCATTGCCCTTCTCTGGAGCATCTCTGCTGAGAATCTTGCTGTGCACAGCTGGAACCCAGCTGAAGGGGCTTTGCGAGGGCTGTTAGTGGTGACTGTTAGCTGACAGCTGGTCACCTTGCATAGATGGACACCTCAGAGGTGCTGGATTTCTGCTGCTCTGGCTGGAGCTCAGACAGTTCCTCCCCCAGAGCTGGCAGCTGAAGGCCAACTGTTCTCATCCCCCAGCAGCCGGATGCGCAGCGACGGCTTCGACGAGGAGGGCCACAGGGCTGACTGGAGAACAAAGAACTCACAGTTTCTAGACCTGGTTGAAGATGACCTCCTTAGGGCTCGCTCCTGGAATAAAAAGCTGTATGAATGTGAAGCCAACATGCCAGACAGGTGAGAATCTCTGCTTGGGATGCTCACTGAAACACCTTCTTGTTATCCTTTAAAAGAAGTCGAGGTTCTCTTTGCAGCGCACACTTGTGGCTTGAAAACCAACAATGCTGAGTCTCCCTCTGGCAACAAATAAGTCATGTTCACAAACTTGCAGTCACAGAATAATGGAGTGCACCTTAAGTCATGCCAAGCAGCAAAAGCTTAGTAATTAAGCTTAGTATTGATTAGTTTACCCAGGGAACTTCAAAAAGCTTGAGAAATGCAAGGTAGTGCTCTCTGGGGTTGTTGGAAAGAACTTTTAAGTTGTAATTTTCCCTAATGGGAGCTGGAAGTAAGTTGTATTTCAACAGTGCCAACCAAATCAGTGTCATATTTCCTTCCTTCTTTGCTAGGAAGGTTCTTACCGCCCTTCTTGTTTGTGATCACAGGATATCAGGGGTTGGAAAGGACCCAAGGAGATCATCCAGTCCAACCCCCTTGCCACAGCAGGACCACACAATCTAGCACAGATCACAGTATCACAGTATCACCAAGGTTGGAAGAGACCTCACAGATCATCAAGTCCAACCCTTTACCACAGTGCCCAAGGCTAGACCATGGCACCAAGTGCCACATCCAACCTTGCCTTGAACTGCCCCAGGGACGACGACTCCACCACCTCCCCAGGCAGCCCGGCCTTGAAAAGCTCCACAGGAGACTCCACAACCTCTCTGGGCAGTCTGTGCCAGGGCTCTGGGACTCTTCCAGTCAAGAAGTTCCCCTTGTGTTGAGCTGGCACCTCCTGTACTGCAGCTTCCATCCATTGCTGCTTGTCCTATCCCAGGGAGCAGTGAGCAGAGCCTGTCCCCCTTCTCTCCTGACCCCCAGCCCTCAGATATTGATAAGCATTGATTAAATCCCCTCTCAGTCTTCTCCAGATTAAGCAGTCCCAGGTCCTTCTAAACTCCTCTTCATTCTCTGGCTCTGTCTTGTGGTTGTTGTTCCTTGTCTGTTTCTAACAGATGGCTCTGCTTTCTTCCAGGTGGGGTCACAGTGGCTATAAAGAGTTGTACCCTGAAGAATTCGATACAGATAGGTAAGGCAAACAGAGCTTATTAATGCATCCAGAATCTTCTCTCAGGTTATATGCAGGAGTTTTTACGAACTGAATTCCCTGCTTTAGCCAAATGAAGTGCTGGGTTTGCTTCAAACGAGACAGAAGAGGTTCAGCTGCTCAGTGCCTGCCTGTCTGCTGCTTTTTTTTTGGTCATCCTTTGTTCTTTTTTTCTTGTCTGCAGCGACTCTCAAGAAGGAGACAACCAAAATGTTATCAACGGGAAGAAGAAATCTCATCTGGGAAAGCAAACCGCCCGGGAGTCACACAGAAGGAAAAAGCCCAAGAAGCCACACAAGAAGAAGAAGCAAAAAAAGAGATCCCACAAAAAGAGAAAGAAAAAGAAAAAGGAGCAGGGCAGGACATCATCAGATTCATCCCGAGAGAGTGAGTGCTCGGAAGAGGAGACCTCAAGCGCCCGCAAGGGGAAACACAAGCGCAAAAAAAAGACCAGGAAAGTGCCTGCCAGGGAACCTACCTCCTCTTCTGGGCAGGAGAGTGACTTTTCTCATGCAAGCAGCTCAACCACCAGCAGCTCTGAGGACAGTGAATCTGAGGAGAAAAAAGCAAAACGGCCCCCAAAAAAGAGGAAGAAACGTCACAGTTCTGCCTCAGAGAGGCACAGTGAAGTGCCAGAGAAGAAGAGCAAGAGGAAGAATTGGAAGGTGGCCGCTGATGAAAAGTCAGAGGATAGCTCAGATGAGGACTGATGAGTCTGGGCTGCAGCTCGGACAATAAGGCAGAGGACAGAGGCAGGTATTTATCTCTCAGCACTGCCCCATGGTACAGCTTGTTTCGACACTGTGGTTCATGCACATCCTGCCAGCCCCCAGAGGAGAGCCTGAGCCTTGGCAGCTTGCAGGAGGTGCCCCCTTGCTCTTCATTGACATACAGAAAACCAGTCCTGTGTCTCCCAGGTTGGCTGCTCCTGCCAGATGGGCCTCTTGATGCACCAAAGTGCATCTTCAGGGGCAAAGCAGGCACGTTTGCAGCACTGGGGTTGTTTTCTTTCAAACGTTTTAACAGATTGCTTTTTGGGGAGGTTACCAAATCAACAACCAAGACTAACAACAGGGGAGGGGCAAGACAAGAAGCCTGATAGCAGAGGAAATGTCACTGGACTCTGTGGTAGCTTCGTCTTCCCATCCTCCAACAAAAGCAGACCTGTGTGGGGGCATGCACACGGTCAGCTGCACACAGAAGGGAGCAGGAGGGGACACTCATTCCAGCTGAAGGTGCAGTGACTCCTTCCATGATGATGAAGACAAGGACTGCTCTGCCAAGTCCTGGTGTGGGCTGACCATTGTCTGCCTTTCCTTGGTTCTCTCCAGAGGGGATGCTGAAACCATTTGTGCTGAGAGGGAAGCCTTGGTGGGTGTTGAGTTCTGTCTCTGGTCTGCCTAAGGTGTTACTGGAGAAACTGGTACTAGGCTGTTCTCCTGCAGCTGAACAGCCCAGCCTTTTAACAGAATAAACCAATCCAGACGTGATGCTTTTGTCTTGTTTGGAGTAATGCCTGGGACAGAGCACAAGCCTGAAAAGCCTGCGTGGTTCCTGTGCTCTCTGCCACCTGTTTCTGTGTGATCAGGCCGGGTAGCTGTGGAGGGCTGGGAGATGAAGCCTGGATGAGGCATTTAGTGCCATGGTCTAGTTGAGTGGCATGGGCTGGGGGATAGGTTGGACTGGATGATCTTGGAGGTCTCTTCCAACCTGGTTGATTCTATGAAGCAAGGGAGGACGGAGTGGAAGGCAGCAGTTGGGACAAGCCCTCCCCTGGCACAGCTTCAGGCCACTTCCTCTCCTTCTATCACCTGCTACTAGGGAGAAGAGCCCGACCCGCACCGCACTGCAGCCTGCGGCCAGGGAGCTACAGGGAGCAGCGAGACCTCCCCTCGGCCTCCTCCAGACCCGCAGCAGCTCTCCGGGTGTCCCGAGCGGCTCTTGCGCCGCTCCTGCTGCCCCGGGGACGGCTCGGCGGCCCCGCAGCACCCCCGGGCCGCGCCGCTGCGCTCTCGCCGCCGCTCCCCCGGCCCCGCGCCGGTAGCGGAAGGGCTGCGGCGAGTTCCGGCTCCGGTGCGCGGTGCCCTTGGGCGGCTGGGGACGATGGCGGCGCTGGTGCTGCTGCGGGCGGGGCTGCGGCGGCCCCGCGGCGCCCAGCTGGGTGAGTGCCCGCCGGCCCCGCTGCTCCGCGGCGCCCAGCTCCGCCCTGCCCTGCCCTCACCTCCTCTTCTCTCCGCAGCTCTCCTCGGGGACACCCTGCTCCGCCGCCCTGCCGTCCTGGCAGCTGCCGCCCCTGGGAGCGCTCCGCTCCGGCGAAGCCACAGCTCTCCCCGGCAGGGCCACGGTACGTGGGGCGTCCCGGGGGAGCCGCCGCCGTGTGCGGGGCTCTGTGCGTGTGTGTGTGCGGCGGGTCTGACCTTCCCCGCGGCCGGCACCGGGCACCAGCTGTGCCAGCCGGCGCTGGGCCCTGGTTTCCCTGGCCTCGAAACGGTTTCTCCGGGCCAGCCAAGCGGCTGCGCTTGAGCTAGGTAGAGTTCCGTGTGAGTTAGGTAGAGTTCCATGTGAGCTAGGTAGAGTTCCATGGGAGCTAGGTAGAGTTCCATGTGAGCTAGGTAGAGTTCCATGGGAGCTAGGTAGAGTTCCATGGGAGCTAGGTAGAGTTCCATGGGAGCTAGGTAGAGTTCCATGGGAGCTAGGTAGAGTTCCATGTGAGCTAGGTAGAGTTCCATGGGAGCTAGGTAGAGTTCCATGTGAGTTAGGTAGAGTTCCATGTGAGCTAGGTAGAGTTCCATGGGAGCTAGGTAGAGTTCCATGGGAGCTAGGTAGAGTTCCATGTGAGCTAGGTAGAGTTCCTGCTGATTAAGGAAGGTGGAGGGGGATTGAGTGTGGAAAACTGGCTGAGAGACTTCAAAAGAGGTGATGTGACATTTGTTAGGCTTCAGTAACAGCAGAACTCCCCAGTTTAGGAGGGACATTGAGATGCTTGAGCGTGTCCAGAGAAGGGCGACGAGGCTGGGGAGAGGCCTTGAGCACAGCCCTACGAGCAGAGGCTGAGGGAGCTGGGATTGGTTAGCCTGGAGAAGAGGAGGCTCAGGGCAGACCTTATTGCTGTCTGCAACTACCTGAGGGGAGGTTGTGGCCAGGAGGAGGTTGCTCTCTTCTCTCAGGTGGCCAGCACCAGAACAAGAGGACACAGCCTCAGGCTGCGCCAGGGGAGATTTAGGCTGGAAGTGAGGAGAAAGTTCTTCCCTGAGAGAGTCATTGGACACTGGAATGGGCTGCCCGGGGAGGTGGTGGAGTCGCCGTCCCTGGAGCTGCTCAAGGCAGGATTGGACGTGGCACTTGGTGCCATGGTCTGGCCTTGAGCTCTGTGGTAAAGGGTTGGACTTGATGATCTGTGAGGTCTCTTCCAACTTTGGTGATACTGTGACACTGTGACTTTGAAAACACTGCAATTGTGACTTCTCTCCTTGGGCAGTAGGGCTTCTGATTCCCTGAGGTTAATCTGACCAGGCTGATCTGCAGGCAGAGAGTGTTTCTTGCCTTGTTTTCCCCTCTCTAAGTGGTGAGACTAACACAGAGGTGGTTCAAATTGTACCCTGCTGAGTATTTAGTGAAGGGATGAAGTTCTTTGGCCTTCAGGCTACTTCTGGACCATGTCTGACTGTGATGAGCCCAGAATTTTAATCTGCAGTTGAAAACAGCAGTATCAGTTCCTGGGCAGAACTGTCCCCTGTGTTATCATGAGCTGGCATTCACTGGCACTTGTAGTTGTGTCCATCTGGATGAAAGCTTAGTAATCAGATGAGAGAAAACCTGTGGTTGTGTGGTGCTGGCCTGTTTGTAAGGTTACAGCACTCTGAACAGGAGCTTTGCACTGAAAAATGCTTCTCCTTACAGGCAGTTCCAAGGCTGCATCTTTGCACTGGACAGGTGAGCGAGCTGTCAGTGTCCTCTTGCTGGGTCTGCTTCCTGCAGCCTACTTTTATCCTGGACCAGCCATGGACTATTCACTGGCTGCAGCCCTCACTCTTCATGGTCACTGGTAAGTAGAATGGGTCCCTCAGAACTACGAGTGAAGTCTGATAGAGGACTGTAGCAGCTCTGCTATGAGGACAGCCTACAAGAGTTGGGGCTCTGCAGCTTGGAGAAGAAAAGGCTTTGTGGAGACCTTGGAGTGGCCTTCCATTATCTGAAGGGAGCTCCAGGAGGGTTGAGGAAAGACTACTGACAAGGTCTTGTAATGACAGAAGGAGGAGGAATGGGTTTGAAGTGGCAGAGGGGAGATGGAAACTGGATGTTAGGAACAAGTACTTGAACAGTGAGGATGGTGAGACACTGGCACAGGTTGGCCAGGGAGGTTGTGGAGCACAGAGAGGGAGGGGGAGGAGACAGTGGCACAGGTTGCCCAGGGAGGTTGTGGAGCACAGAGAGGGAGGGTGAGGAGACAGTGGCACAGGTTTCCCAGGGAGGTTGTGGAGCACAGAAGCACAAAATGTGATCAAAGATCCTCACACCTCCCTGCAGGTGTTCAAGGCCAGGCTGGATGAGCCCTTGAACAACCTGGGCTGGTGGGAGGTGTGCAGTTTTATTAGTTCCTTGTAAATGGACTCCAGAAGACAATCTGTCACCATGAGAACAGTTGGGGATTGAAATCGTCCCTCAAGGGAAGCAGTGGAGTGTCCTCCATTGGACTCTGCTTGCCAGGGTGCTGAGCCAGCTCATTTCGACTCTGTTGTCACCAGGGTTTTGCACTTTGGCCACGACAACCCCAAGCAGCACTACAGGCTGGGGACAGAGTGGCTGAGAGCAGCCAGGCAAGAGGGGACTGGGGGTGCTGGGAGAGAGGAGCTGCAGAGGAGGCAGCAGTGCCCAGGTGGGCAGCAGAGCCAATGGCATCCTGGGCTGGCTCAGGAGCAGTGTGGGCAGCAGGACAAGGGAGATTCTTCTGCCCCTGTGCTCAGCACTGCTCAGGCCACCCCTTGAGTGCTGTGTGCAGTTCTGGGGCTTTCAATTGAAGAGAGATGTTGAGGTGCTGGAAGGTGTCCAGAGAAGGTCAACAAAGGTGGTGGGGCCTGGAGCACAGCCCTATTGAGGACAGGCTGGGGGAGCTGGGGCTGTGTAGCCTGCAGAAGGCTCAGGGCAGAGCTCATTGCTGTCTACAACTACCTGAAGGGAGGTTGTAGTCAGGTGAGGGTTGGTCTCTTCTCCCAGACAATCAGCACCAGAACAAGGGGACACAGTCTCAAATTGCGCCAGGGCAGGTCTAGGCTGGATGTTAGGAGGAAGTTGTTGCCTGAGAGAGTGATTGGCATTGGAATGGGCTGCCCAGGGAAGTGATGGAGTCTTTGTGCCTGGAGGTGTTGAAGCCAAGCCTGGCTGGGGCACTTAGTGCCATGGTCTGGTTGGTTGGGCAGGGCTGGGTGCTAGGTTGTGCTGGCTGAGCTTGGAGCTCTCTTCCAACCTGCCTGATTGTGTCATTCTACGAGCAGACAGTCCTCGTGGTCCCTTCCAGCCTGGCCCTCTGGGATTTCAGTGAGGAATGCTTTTTCCTGATTTCAGCTATGGTTTTATTTGCCTCTTACTCTGCAGGGGTCTTGGGCAGGTAATAACTGACTACGTCCACGGAGACACAGCAGTCAAAGTGGCCAACGCGGGGCTGTACGCGCTGTCGGCCGTCACCTTCGCTGGCCTCTGCTACTTCAACTACCACGACGTTGGCATCTGCAAGGCTGTTGCCATGCTGTGGAGCCTCTAAGATGCGACCAAGTCCCTGACAAAAATGATTGTTCACTGCTGCCTCTGCTTCATCATCTTTTTATCAACATGTTTCCTATGAAACAGATGAGTAAGCAAAGGGTCCATAGGTTGTACATACTGCAGGAAGAGCAGAACTAAGGCTTTTAGAAACAATAATCCAACAGCAGTTAAAAATATTAGGAGATTTCAAGTGAATTAAGGTCCAGGGGAGGGTGAGTTAAGCTGGACTGTACATTTTGAAGCATTAATGCCAGACTCCATAGCTGAAGGGAATTGCTTTGCAATGGCAGCTTTAATGAGTGCTTTTTCTATAGTAGCTGTTGTTTGGTTTCTTACTTTGTAAAGCAAGGTTGGATTGTGGAAAATGAACCTAATACTTCTGACATCACAACTGTGTGAGGCACTCCCTGGTTAACTCTTTGGACCCTGAGAGTTGATGTTAAAAAAGGGAATATTTTTTTCTTAATCCATGCAATAAAAATCTTTACAGAAATCCTGTGATTGATGTTCTGGAGTTTGACTATTTTGGAGGTTGCTTCAAATGTTTTCTCTGTTGATTAATATTAGGAGCCATAACTAGTTTGTGACTTTGATAGTTTTGAAATCCTGTGATTGATGTTCTGGAGTTTGACTATTTTGGAGGTTGCTTCAGCTGTTTTCTCTGCTGATTAATATTAGGAGCCATAACCAGTCTGTGACTCTGATAGTTTTGAAATCCTGTGATTAATGTCCTGGAGCTTTACTATTTGGGGTTACTTCAAATGTTTTCTCTGCTGATGAATATTAGGAGCCATAACCAGTTTGTGACTTTGGTAGTTTGGAACCTTTATGTTCATCTGCAGCATTTTGGGGGGGTTGTTTTCTGAATAAACACTGCTGCAGATTTTCTTGTGTGACTGAAAAGACAATAACCAAACCATTTCTGTCACAGCTTGTCATGAGGCTGAGGCAGCCTCTTGCTGTGTGTGGAAGCATTTTAAGGGAGGGAACTTTTAAGGTGGAACTTCTTTACTTTAAGGATCACAGAGCACTGGAATAGGCTCCCCAGAGAGACTGTGGAGTCTCCTCTGGAGCCTTTCAAGGCCTGTCTGGATGTGTTCCTATGTGACCTGAGCTTGATTCTGTGGTCCTGCTCTGGAAGGGGAGGTTGGACTGGATGATCTGTTTGGGTTCCTTCCAAGCCCTGATATCATATGAGCCTGTGAAATAAGATTCTTCTTAGCTTTATGTTTTCTGCTTTTCATAGTAGTAGAGAGTAGTTAACTGTTTCCACATTCAAGTGGTACTTTTCTGGTGCTGTTAATAGCAGGAGGAAGAGAATTTTGTGTGTTCCCATCTGCAATAAGCAGAATAAGTTGTTGTTTGCAAAGATTTCCAATAAGTTCCAAATTGGTGTTTCCATTTCATATTGAACTTCATCTTTGTGCCACCAAATTCAAAAGCTGTTTGATCAAGTGGCAGTAAGGATATGAGGGATCAAATTAGGACTGTGCATGCTTTCACATCTGTTTTTTTCCCCCTCATACTGGAAAACCTTGCTGCTTTTTGCCAAGAATCTGAATTTCTTTTCCTTTGTTGTTGCTTATTTTTGCACTGATTTACATTAGCTAAAACCACAAAACTGGCCTGCCTCAGGTGAAGAAGATTCATTGAATCAAGCAGGTTGGAAGAGAGCTCCAAGCTCAGCCAGCCCAACCTAGCACCCAGCCCTGTCGTCACCCTGACCATGGCACTAAGTGCCCCAGCCAGGCTTGGCTTCAACACCTCCAGGCACGGTGAGTCCACCACCTCCCTGGGCAGCCCATTCCAATGCCAATCACTCTCTCTGACAACAACTTCCTCCTAACATTCAGCCTGAACCTCCCCTGGCACAACTTGAGGCTGTGTCCCCTTGTTCTGTCCCTGTGTGCCTGGCAGAAGAGCCCAACCCCACCTGGCTACAGCCTCCCTTCAGGCAGCTGCAGACAGCAATGAGCTCTGCCCTGAGCCTCCTCCAGGTTGCACACCCCCAGCTCCCTCAGCCTCTCCTCATAGGACTGCTGTTCCAGGTCCCTCCCCAGCCTTGCTGGGGCACCTTCTCTGGGCACCTTCCAGCACCTCAGCATCTCTCTTCAATTCAGGAGCCCAGAACTGGACACAGTACTCGATGTGTGGCCTGACCAGTGCTGAGCACAGGGGTAGAAGAATCTCCCTTGTCCTGCTGCCCACACTGCTCCTGAGCCAGCCCTGGATGCCATTGGCTCTGCTGCCCACCTGGGCACACTGCTGGTTTATCTTCAGCTCCTCTCTCCCAGCACCCCCAGTCCCCCTCTGCCTGGCTGCTCTCAGCCACTCTGTCCCCAGCCTGTAGTGCTGCTTGGCGTTGTTGTGGCCAAAGTGTAGAACCCTCCACTTGGCCTTGTTCAATCTCATCCCACTGGGCTCTGCCCACCAGGCTCTGCTCACCCATCCAGCCTGGCCAGGTCCCTCTGCAGGGCTCTCTTGCCCTCCAACAGATTGACACCTGCTCCTAGCTTGGCATCATCTGATTTTATTAATAAAGAACCAAAACATATCTTAAGATTGTTGAAGCACATCACAGGTTGTGACTTCTGTCCTGGCTGAAGTTAGAAACTTAACTTCATGGTTTCATCCACTTCATCTTCTCTCGACAGTTTCTTTAGGGTTAGTTTTCTTAAGCTTCCCTCTTCCTCAAAGGCCAGGAACATTCCTCGTTCTAGGGAGTATTCAAACTTAAATGCTGCAGAACTACAAGATGTAAACATCCTTTTGAAAAAGATGATATTGCTTTCACCAGGAATATCTTCGGGAACTTTCCCTTCCTGTGGAAGAAAAGGGAAATGGGTTAGGTCCCGGCACAAAGCAATTTTAAGCTCACACGTTTGAATTCTTTTGCTCACTGCTTAAATACAAAGGGAGGGAAAGAAGGCACTTACCCTAAAGCGAACCATCATTTTCCCACATTCTTTCTCACAGCATAGGTAATAACTTTTATCAGCTACGTGGACGCTGAATGCAACAGGCATCCCTGCTGAGGGGGTGGTAGTTTTGTAGCAGTGGATGTTGAATTGCATCCCATTGCCTAAATACAAACGATTCCTTATTAATAGTTTGCTCAGGAGACAGCTGTAACAAATCTATTACATCTTAACCATTCCACTGACATCTCCTGTCTCTTTTCCTGACAAGAGAGCCAGGGCATGCATTTTGGAAGTGCAACGAGCAAGGTTTTGAATAGGGAAATGCAACAAAGTAAGTTTTGAATTTGGAAATGCTGTGACTAAGCTTTTGAATTTGGAAATGCAGTGAGCAAGGTTTTGAATTTGGAATTGCAGTGAGCAAGGTTTTAATTTGTAAATGCAGTGAGCAAGGTTTTGAATTTGGAAGTGCAGTGAGTAAGGTTTTGAATTTGGAAGTGCAGTGAGTAAGGTTTTGAATTTGGAAGTGCAGTGAGCAAGGTTTTGAATTTGGAAGTGCAGTGAGCAAGGTTTTGAATTTGGAAGTGCAGTGAGTAAGGTGTTGAATTTGGAAGTGCAGTGAGCAAGGTTTTGAATTTGGAAATGCAGTGAGCAAGGTTTTGAATTTGGAAGTGCAGTGAGTAAGGTTTTGAATTTGGAAATGCAGTGAGCAAGGTTTTGAATCTGGAAGTGCAATGAGCAAGGTTTTGAATCTGGAAGTGCAGTGAGCAAGGTTTTGAATCTGGAAGTGCAGTGAGCAAGGTTTTGAATCTGGAAGTGCAGTGAGCAAGGTTTTGAATTTAGAAGTGCAGTGAGCAAGGTTTTGAATCTGGAAGCAAGCATATGAAGTTACCACTTAGTATAGATGGGATGATCAAATCCCTTTAGGGGCATGAATTGAGAATTTGATTTGTAAGCAGTCACCTGTCCATCAGATCCTATTTGGATATGTGATTTGTACAGGAATAAGTACAGAAACAAGTTCTGAGTAATTGCTGAGGTCTCTCAGAAAAGAGCCAAACCCATTAGCACATTGTTAACTACTGGTGGGGAAAGAAAGGAGCTCTTAGTGCCAAGTCTGTCGTTTGTTTAATGGGTGTACCAGATTTAATCTCCTGATCTGTCACGTCTTCAAAAGCTGCACAATTCATGTCTGGTCGAGCCACAAGCAGTTGGCTGTTTACATTTCGAAGGAATCCTTGGAGAGTTTTTTCCTTGCAAAAGGCATCACATTCCAGCCCTGAAGAAATATTAGGCAAAGAGGGTGATCTCAGCAGTCCACTTACAGGCTTAATCTTCGTCAATAAGGATAAGAGGTGAAATAAATTCCTATAATGGCTGTCTCAAACCAAGTGCAGGCTGTGTCATTCTTTCCACCTGTCTTGTGGCAACTCAAGCAAGACAGAAGGATTCCCCAAAATAGAACAAGAGAAGCTACTTTATCTGTCGATGGGAGGTCAGAAACGGTTCAGGAACTACAGTTCTTTCTTTTGCCTAACAATTAGAATTGAATTACATCCCTCTTCTGTTAGGGGAGCAACTACCTTGTATTTAGGAGGAAACAAAGCAACCTCAACCTCAGAAAAGTGGTGAGCTGTACCTCTCCCACTGGCCTTCACCACTTCGAATACTTGTTGTCTAAAGCACACAAAGCATTTATGGGTATGTGTGAGCAGGTTAGCTCAGATTAAATTGATAATGAAGTAAATAAATTAGGAGCTTTCTGCTTACCATCATCATCTTGGTTCCAAGTGAGCAACGTAAAAAAAGAAAAGAAAGGAAAAACAACATTAAGCTCTGCCCCCACAAAAGAAACCACTCTCTACCCACTTTTGTTTTGCAGGCTTGGAAGCCAGCCAGCCACCTACAGGTCTCTGGTTGTACTCCCCAACATCGCTAATTGATCACGCCGAACACAACAAACTCAGCAGAATGATGAAACCACTGATCACTTGAAAAGTGGAGTTACCCAAGAGGCATGCGAAATGGTTTAGGGTTATTTAAGGATGAGCAGCTCGGGATAGTTTAAGCCTAAATAAAGAGCATGCAGATTTGGGGGGTTAATCAGCACCTTTATTCTAAGTGAGCAAAAGGACAAGGAGAAGGTCATTATAAATTGCTTCTAAAGAAGAGATTGTTTTCTATCTAATCCATATATTCCAAATCCAACCTTTCTGAGTGTCCTTTACAGGAATGTATTGCATGAAGCAACAAGTATTCTACTCAGATACTTGGCTTACAGTACTTCACACTGAAGCTGATGGGAAGAGGAGGTGCAATCAGCTTGCTAAAGGAGTTGGTTTTAATCAGTATTCAAACAGAGAAAGTTTGTAAATGTTGAACGTGTTCAGCAGTATGGTACTGACCTGTTGAGACACTGGGACAGCTGTATCACCCTCAGGTTCTTTCTGCAGTGAACAGCCTGGCTCCACAATCTAACACCTATCATTCCTGGAAGTGCGTGGGGATTGTAACTCAGGGTTTAATCTGAAGCAGGGTAGATTTATGTTGGACATCAGGAAGAAGTTCTGTACAATGAGAGTGGTGAAATACTGGAACAGGCTGCCCAGGGATGTGGTTGAGGCCCCAACCCTGGAGATATTGAAGATCAGATTTGATGTGGCCCTGTGCAGCCTGCTCTAGCTGGAGGTGTCCCTGCTGCCTGCAGGGGGATTGGACAAGATGCCCTTCGAGGGTCCCATCCAACCCCATGCAATCTGGGAATCTGTGAATCTCTGACTGCTTGGAGGATTGCTCAGGTGTCACGGCAATGGAGGGGAGCAGGGTGCCACAAATCCAGGGATGCCCAAGGAAAGGATTGAATTGTAGATCAGCTTTTGATCTATGCAGAAAGGAGAAACAATGTGTCTCAGCCGTGGGTGGGAATTACCTTCAAAATAGAGGCAGAAGTTTTCTCCTAATTTCACTGCATACACAAGAATCTCTTCACTGCTCATCTTCACTCTGACAAGAGAAAAGAAGCGTGCAGACGATTCAGAGTTAAGAACAGTGCTTTGCACCATGTAAGGCAAGGGGGGGTCTTGGGCTGGTTCTCTTGCAACAGTCAAGGGCTTTGCCGAAGCAAAGGGGGAGGAATTATTGATAAAGGGTTAAAAGGAAAAGGTGGCTCTGAGTTTAATGGGTAAAGCACACGAACTCATGACTCTTCTTCCTCGGCCAGGGGAGTAGGAGATGGACAGATTCTTACCGAGCACGGTCGAAAGGAAGGGTAGAAGCCAAAGGAGTTGTTTCCTGGCTGCTGGAATCTGTGTGCTCAGACGTGCCCCGAGTGGACACAGGGGCGCAGGGAACGAGAACGCAGGGCCGCGCCCCAGCGGCTCCTGCACCGCTCGGCGCCTGTGTCCGCGGCAGCGCGGAACTGCCAGCGGAGGGGCCGCTGCCCACAGCCCGCCCGCGCTCCGGCTGAGTGATGCCCTCCATCGCCAGCTCCGGCAGCGGACACGGCTCTGCAACTCGCTGCAACCGCGAGAAGGGGACGGCTCCGGTGCCAGGGCGGGATGTCCCGCCCGGGCTGCAAGGCGCGGGGAGCGGCGTTTCCGCCCTTCCCAGGGCACGGCGCAACCCCAGTGCCAGCTCAGCTGCTCTGCCGCTGCCCTGCCCCGCCCGTGCCCCTGCCCCGCTCGTGGCTCCGGCTGCTGCCTGCCCCTACCTCTCTCCTCGGCGGGCTGCGGCGAGCGAGTCAAGACGGAAGGGCCAGGGCGGGCGGCGGAGGGGCGGGGACCGGCGGCGGCAGCGGCTCCCGCAGCCAGAGCCCACCCGCCCGGTCCGCTCCCTACACGCGTGGGTGCCTCCGGCGGCAGAGTCCCAGCCGGCAGGGCCGCTCGGGCTTTCTCCAAGTAGTGTCATCGCTGTGTAACCTTCACGCGTGACTGCGAGCCGGGGGCACAAGCGAGGGCTGCGGCAGGTGGCGGCTGCTGCAAAGGACTGGGGAAGCGGACTTCGTCCCTGCTTGCATCACTGTAGCACAGAAGGAGCAGCCCGAAGAAGCCGCAGAGGAAATCAGGACTCTTTCCCAAGACAGCTGTCTGCTGTCTGTGCCTCCATTTGCCTTGCGGCACTTCCCCTCCTCGTCGGAGACACCAAACCACGCAAATCTGAGATTGCAAAGGGAAGCTTTTTCGCGACTCCCTTTATCTCATCTCACCCAGACGCTGGTCAGAGGACAAAGTTTGCTTTCTCCATCAGCGGCTTGCAGCCCGTTTGCTTGGTCCGTAAAGTCTCAATTAGCAGCTGTTGAAGCAGGTAGTGGCTAACTTCGGCATGGGAACCTCCTCTTCTGCACAGGCTTAAACGCTGGATCTGCCTCGGAGGGAAGCCAGTTTAGGGTTGAAACACTTCGTGTCTCTCTGGGGGTTTCCATAACTGCAATACCGAGGATGTCTGATAGGAAACTTTCACATCCTGGCTTAGAACTTTTGATTATTTTCGTGTGCGTTGAGTTTTCTTCCTAGGCTCACATCCCCGAGGTACTGGAAGTGGTAAAGCATTTCAGATGCATAGGATTAAACATATTAAAGGTACCTCAATTAGGGAAACACTCTAAGAACATTTTCTTAGCATGTTCTTTTGTGTCAATGATTAGAGAGTGTTGCTAAGGACATAATTACCTATAAGGGTATTGAGAATTCAATCAAGTGGCTGTGGCACTGTGTTGAATTTCTGCTTTGAGGAAGTACTGAATTCTTGTTTCAGTGGTTTCATTTCTTGTCCTGAGTTTTGACTTTCAGAGGGTGTTTGGATAAAGTGTGTTAAGATTAAGATCTCTTCTTAAAAGCAGAAATTAAAGCTGTAATGAAACAGTATCACAGTATCACAGTATCACCAAGGTTGGAAGAGACCTCACAGATCACCAAGTCCAACCCTTTACCACAGTGCCCAAGGCTAGACCATGCAACCCAGAGGAAAGCTTCCCTTTGCTCCAACGTAACTTCAAATCTTGCAATGACTTTTTTTTACATCAGGGTTAAGCCAGGATTTAGGAAAGCATTTAAGGTACAGCATTGTGCTAGTCTGAAGCTAGCTCACAGGATCAGAGAATCAAGCAGGTTGGAAGAGACCTCCAGGATCATCCAGTCCAACCTAGCACCCAGCCCTGGCCAATCAAGCAGACCATGGCACTAAGTGCTACATCCATAGAATCATAGAATCAACCAGGTTGGAAGAGACCTCCAAGATCACCCAGTCCAACCTAGCACCCAGCCCTATCCAGTCAACTAGACCATGGCACCAAGTGCCTCATCCAGGCTTTTCTTGAACAGGCATGAGGTTAATATGTCAGCATTTTCATTGTATTTCATCTGATACATTGCTGCTTCAAAAACTGACTCTGTGCATGAAAGACTAGGGAAGAAATTAACTGATAACACACGTTTATTGTCTATAAAAAGCTTTTCATCCCATATCATCCCATTTAAGTAAACATTTGGATATTCTTATCAGTCCTGCCTATTTAGCCTGTGATTTGAGAATCAAGTTGGCTCCTTTCCATTTCATCTATTCTCACCAATAATGCAGGTTTTGCAGGCTAAATTAGTCCCTTGTTTGCACCTGTGCCCCCTAATGCCATCACTGGGTTTGCACAGCTGGCACTGAATCATAGAATCATAGAATCAAGCAGGTTGGAAGAGACCTCCAAGATCATCCAGTCCAACCTAGCACCCAGCCCTATCCAATCAACCAGACCATGGCACCAAGTGCCTCATCCAGGCTTTTCTTGAAGACCCCCAGGGACGGTGCCTCCACCACCTCCCTGGGCAGCCCATTCCAATGCCAATCACTCTCTCTGACAACAACTTCCTCCTAACATCCAGCCTGAACCTGCCCTGGCACAGCTTGAGGCTGTGTCCCCTTGTTCTGTCCCTGTGTGCCTGGCAGCAGAGCCCAACCCCACCTGGCTACAGCCTCCCTTCGGGTCCCTTCCAACCCCCTATCACTCTGCGTTTCTGTGACAGCTCAACGCTCCGAATCGCCACAGGTGCTTTAACCCAACCACGCAGCTGTGGCTCAAGGCTTCTTCCTGGGCTCCCTGGAGCAGACCTTTCAGCGGCCAACCGTGCAGCCTCCCTCCTCTGCCAGCCTTCAGAGGTGGGCTCGGCGGGAGCGGGCTGGGCGGCTCACCCTGCACCCACCCGCCCTTCCCGGGCATTGCATCCCGGGCACCGCGTCCCGGGCCAGGCGAGGCTCTGAGGCCAGACTCGGTCCCGTGTGCGGAGCGGGGACGGCCCCGCCGCGGCTGCCCTCGCGCTCCGGCCGTTAACGGCTGCCTGAGGAGAGACCGCGGGGTCCCCTCAGCGCCCCGGGCCGGCGCTGCCTGAGGAGCGCCCACGGGGTCCCCTCAGCGCCCCGGGCCGGCGCTGCCTGAGGAGCGCCCGCGGGGTCCCCTCAGGACCCTGGGCCGGCGCTGCCTGAGGAGCGCCCGCGGGGTCCCCTCAGCGGCTCGGGCCGGCGCTGCCTGAGGAGCGCCCGCGGGGTCCCCTCAGCGCCCCGGGCCGGCGCTGCCTGAGGAGCGCCCGCGGGGTCCCCTCAGGACCCTGGGCCGGCGCTGCCTGAGGAGCGCCCGCGGGGTCCCCTCAGCGGCTCGGGCCGGCGCTGCCTGAGGAGCGCCCGCGGGGTCCCCTCAGCGGCCCGGGCCGGCGCTGCCTGTGGAGCGCCCGCGGGGTCCTCTCAGCGCCCCGGGCCGGCGGCTGCCTGAGGAGCGCCCGCGGGGTCCCCTCAGCGCCCT
Source organism: Pogoniulus pusillus (assembly GCF_015220805.1). NCBI lineage: Eukaryota > Metazoa > Chordata > Aves > Piciformes > Lybiidae > Pogoniulus > Pogoniulus pusillus. The sequence continues at coordinate 5,412,682 of NC_087301.1, forward strand.
GGGCCGGCGCTGCCTGAGGAGCGCCCGCGGGGTCCCCTCAGCGCCCTGGGCCGGCGGCTGCCTGAGGAGCGCCCGCGGGGTCCCCTCAACGCCCCGGGTCGGCGGCTGCCTGAGGAGCGCCCACGGGGTGCTCTCAGCGCCCTGGGCCGGCGCTGCCTGAGGAGCGCCCGCGGGGCGCAGCGTGGGCGCAGAGCCGGGCAGCGCCCTCCGGGGAGACGCCGAATCGGCCTCCGCAGCCCGGCGCAGGCCACAGACACCGTTCAGCACCTGGGCCGTGAGCCCTGGCCGAGATGGCCCAGGCTGGCCCGGGGAGGGTCGGGACACGGCCTCGTAGTCTCCAGCCCCAGACGGTGCAGTCGTCGGCCTTTGAGGCTCTGCCTCACGCCGGTGAGGAGCAGAGCTCCGTTGCAGAGGAGCTACCAGAGGTATTGGTTGCAGGTTTAACACCTTTTAATGTGCTTTCCAGCCGCACAAGGTCACCATTTAAACGGGACACTGTACTTTTCTTTCTCAGGCGCCGATGACAAGCAGCAGCACACAGAAACCTGATGAAAACAGAAGTAAACGTAAAAAAGAGGTGGAGGTGAGCAGTACTGAAGGAGAGGGCCTTGGCTCTTCATTTAAGCTATGTGCTTAACTTGGATATTTGATGCTTGAGGTCCATTCCAACCTGGTGTTCTGTTAACCTGTGAATCTCCTCCTGGCTTGGGGAGCGGTGGAACCCAGCCCCTCATGTCCTTCTCTGGCCCTGCTGTGTGCTCCTGTCCAGGAGAGAGGGCAGAGAGCCCCATGTCGGTTTGTGTATCATAGAATCATAGAATCAACCAGGCTGAAAGAGACCTCCAAGATCATCCAGTCCAACCTAGCACCCAGCCCTAGCCAGTCAACTAGACCATGGCACTGAGTGCCTCATCCAGGCTTTTCTTGAGCACCTCCAGGGATGGTGTCTCCACTACCTCCCTGGGCAGCCCATTCCAATGCCAATCACTCTCTCTGTGAAGAACTTCCTCCTAACATCCAGCCTATATCTACCCCAGCACAACTTGAGACTGTGTCCCCTTGTTCTATTGCTGGTTGCCTGGGAGAAGAGGCCACCCCCCACCTGGCCACAATGTCCCTTCAGGGGGGACACATAAATGGATTAGGGGAAGCATAAATGGATTTCTTGTATGAGGAGAATGTGCAATTTCTTAGTGGTTGAGGATTTACAAAGTTGGGTTTGCACTGCAACACAGTTGGAGAGTCACAGAACTGGTTGGAAGAGACCTCTAAGGTCATCAAGTGCTGACACCACCATGGGCATTAAACCATTAAATCTCAGTAGGGACATGAAGGGGAACAAGAAGAATTTCTTCAGGTATAGAAGTGAGAAAAGGAGGACTAGGGAGAATCTGGGACCCTTCCAGAAGGGAAATGGAGAGCTGGTGACAAAGGATATGGATAAGGCTGAGGTGCTCAGTGACTTCTTTGCCTCAGTCTTCAAAGGCAGAGGCTCCAACCACAATGTTCAAGTCCCAGAGGGCAAATGTAAGGACTGGGATAAGGAAAATCTGCCCACTATAATTGGAGACCATGTTTGAGAGCACCTAAAGAATCCAAATGTGCACAAGTCCATGGGGCCCAATGAGATCCACCCACAGGCCCTGCGGGAACTGGTGGATGAAGTTGCTAAACCACTGTCCATCATAGTTGAAAGGTCCTGGCAGACTGGTGAAGTTCCTGCTGACTGGAAAAGGGCAAACATAATGCCCACCTTCAAGAAGAGAAAAAATGATGACCCTGGGAACTGCAGACCAGTCAGACCTCTGTTCCTGGCAAGATCATAGAGCAGATCCTCCTGAAGGTTCTGCTAAGGCAAATGGAAAACAAAGCAGCGGTGATTGGTGGTAGCCAGTGATGGCTGCACCAAGGGCAAATCATGCCTGACAAATTTGGTGGCTTTTTATGATGAAATCACAGCAACAGTGGATAAGGGAAGGGCAACTGACATCATCTACCTGGACCTGAGTAAGGCCCACATGACATCCTGGTCACCAAACTGGAAAAACAGGGACTGGATGGGTGGAGCACTGCTGGGTAAGGAATTGGCTGGATGGCTGCATGCAGAGAGTGTGGTGATCCAGGGCACAGTGTCCACCTGGAGACCAGTGCCAAGTGGCATCCCTCAGGGGTCAATGCTGGGACCAGTGCTGCTTAACATCTCTGTCAGCAATATGGACAGAGGAATTGAGTGCAGCCTCAGCAAGGGTGCAGATGAATCCAAGCTGTATGCCACAGTCAACTTGTTAGAGGGCAGGGATCCATCCAGTGGGATCTGGACAGGCTGGTAGGCCCAGGCCAACCTCATGACATTCAACAAGGCCAAGGGCAAGGTCCTGTATCTGGGTCAGAGCAATCCCAAGCGCAGCTCCAGGTTGGGTGGGAAATGGCTGAGAGCAGCCCTGAGGAAGAGGACCTGGGGATCTGAGGTGATGAAAAGCTCCACATGAGCCTGCAGTGTGAGTGCAGCCCAGACAGCAACCCTGATGCTGGGCTGCAGCAAGAGCAGTGTGGGCAGCAGGGCAAGGGAGGGGATTCTGCCCCTTGGCTCTGCTCTCCACAAACCCCACCTGCAGTCCTGTGTGCAGTTCTGGAGCCCCCAACACAAGCAGGACATGGAAGTGTTGGAGCCAGTTCAGAGGAGGCCACCAAGATGCTGAGAGAGCTGCAGCAGCTCTGCTGTGAGGACAGGCTGAGAGAGTTTGGGCTCTGCAGCCTGGAGAAGGCTTCCAGGAGACCTTGGAGTGGCCTTCCAGTATCTGAAGTGGGCTACAGGAAGGCTGGGAAGGGACTGTTGACAAGGTCTTGTAATGACAGGATGAGGAGGAATGGGTTTGAACTGGCAGAGGGGAGATTTAAAATAGATGTTAAGAAAGGTTCTTTGCAGTGTGGGTGGTGAGACACTGGCACAGGGAGGTTGTGAAGTGTTCAAGACTAGGTTGGATGAGGCCTTGAGCGACCTGTTCTAGTGGGAGGTGTCCCTGCCTGTGGCAGGGGGTTGGAACTGTCTGAGCTTTAAAGTCCCTTCCAACCTGAATCATTCTGTGGTGACTCTACCACCTCCCTGGGCAAAATGTATGGACTTCCTGAGGGTGAGCTTCTGAAGTTCATCAGCTTTTACTGATAGAAGAAAAGATCTTAAGCTGGTACCCACCCACTCCCCTCGTAGGTGCTTCCCACCCACTCCTCTAGATGCTCTGCTTGTTCACCGTGGATGGTGTTGATGCTGTGAAGCCAATGACACACTCTAAAACCAAATCTCTCAAGATCTTTTACCATCTCTTCTTTCTCTCACTTAACCTTTATCTGTGCCAAGCTGTATGTATTTTTTTGATTGTGCTCTGTTATTAGAATGAAGCTTCAGAAAATCCTCAGTTGTCCTCCCATGACAAAACAGATTTGGCTTTTTTTGAAGACTCACAGTCCCTTGACAAACATGAACCACTGGAAAAAGTTTTAAAAGGTGATGTATTAAATAAACTGAAAGTAACTTCCCTGATTTGAAGTTGAGATCAACATTTGCTGAAATGTTTCAACAAAATGCCCTTATTTTTTTTTTTTCTCCTTTAACAGAGATGAACAAAGAAATCACAAACTTGTTATCAAAATATGCTCACATTTTAAGGCAAGTTTACTTTGTCCTATTTGCACAGCACTTTCCTACCTCTTCTAGATAAGAAGGATTATTTTGGCTGCAGGTTAGGGAAATCAGCAGTGAAAACTCTTGAGCACATCTTCAGAGGCAAATGCTGGTTTCTGCTGCACCAGACAACTAATTTGGTCAGAAATTGAGTATTGATAGACAGCACATTGCTAAGTAGTGAGAAAGTGAATGGCTTTGGTATTGATTTTAACTGCAGATTTTTTCAATTAAGTGAGAGAGCAGCGATGGATGCTTCTTATGTCCAAGAACTTGATGGAATCTTAAAAGAAGCAAGGACCATAGAAAACCACTTAAAACAGAAAAGAGAGGCTCTGAAACAGAGATTCGCTGTGATCGCAAATGCTTTGCAGAGCTGAATGGAGTTTGTTAGGCTGCAGGAATGCAGAACAAGACTTGTAGTATATTTTATGTATTAAAAAGCAAACTGTGATGAGTGCTGTGAAGAGTCTTTTGTGTAAATATTTCTAGCAGTTCAGGATTTAATAATAACAATAATTTCCAACAACTTAAGCAGCAGCTTTTAATGTACGACACATAGGGTTGGAGTTAGTAAAAAATACTAAATACCCTTTTAAAGTCCTGTGTCTCCAAGGGATTCTACACATTAAAGCACCTGCTTTTCACTTGTTGTCCCATTGCTTAGGCTTGTCCCTGTGCTTCCATCCCTAGGAAATGTTGGCAGCATTTGAAGCAGAAAGTAGAATGAATTTTGTGTGGCTTGGCTTTATGGCTGTGGAAGTTCAACACAATTTCCTTCAGAAGCAGTCATAGTATTTGCAATGTCTCTTCTAAGGGTGTTTGCTTCTTTTGTTGTCACAACCAGGCTTTCACTCTAGAACACAGTCTAGAAACCGTTCTGTGATGCATAGAATTTTGCAGTGTTAAGTGGAAGAATACCTCAGATTACCATTAACCATTTTCTGTGGTCTTTTTTCTTCTTCCTACTTTAGACTGTTTTGGTGCTAAAAGTCTTACCAGAATATTCTTGCAATCTTATTTCCATTTTGTCTCAGAATAGAAATAGATTGGAAAGATCAGATAAGCAATAGGAGAATTCTGTTAACTTTGGGAAAGGTACAAAGAGGTATAAAGTCTTAATTTGCAAACACATTTTAATGCTTTTACAGCTTTTCAAGTGAAACTGAGGCCATTTACATAGAAATATAAAAGCACAGCATCAAAACTTTGCTGGTAATGGCAGTAAAGACCTAGATAATGTTAACATCATCCAGAATGATTCTGTTCTTTAGATACATCAGTCTTGTTTGCTGTCTATCCAGTTTAGTTCAAGATGCTTACAGAGGTTTTGCAGCACTTGTCATTTGGCTGTTGACAAAAGATGAAACATAAAGTGTACAAAGCATCATTTGTACCAATTGTGAGGCTAATGAAATAAAGTGCCAGGCAGTCCTGTTACTAGCATAAGACACATTTATATCTTACCTCCAGCACTGTGTATTCATTTTCTCTTTAAATCCTTTCAGTCCCAATCGATCCTTTTGTCCTCCTTTTATTAGATAAAAGTCATTAAATGAGCAAATCTCCTACCTGTCAAACTGATACTATTTAAAACAAATAATGAGAGAAATTGGACATCTAGAGTGAGATTTTTCCAAGGTATTTAGGTACCTAAAGATGCAGATATGGACTTAGTAGGATTTTCCAAGTGCCTAAGCGTGTAAGCGTCTTACATGCTTAGGAATTTTTGAGAAGCCCATAAGGTGCCTATCTGCATCTTTAGCATCTAAAGGCTTTCAGAAGTCTTGCCACTGGTCTGTCACATTTACCACTCTCTTACTTTTTCCTACTAATCACATCTAGTTTTGTAATCAGTCTCAGTAATGCTGCTTAAACCAGTTGAAAGTGGAAGAAACAGAGATGATGATTTTGGAAGCTACGTTTTGTAGAATGTTGTGCTGTTTCTAAAACCTCCAATCATCTCTAATGAGGACTAAAAGCAGAGTTTTAAATTGTCACCTCTGGAGTGTCTGGATTTAGACATTTCCTTATTTATGTAGCCTTTAAAGAACAATTAACACAACTGTCATTACCATTAAATATCTGTTATCAAAGTCACAAGTTCGCTGCATTTTATCTGTTCATGCCCAAGGAAATTATGCAACCTTTTTAGGTCACCTTGGATTTAGATCATCTAGATTTAGTTTATGTGGCTCAAATGTCCAAGTTGCAAACCTTTGGTTCTAGTATTAATTATTCTGAAGAAGAAGAGCTCAGAAAACTGTTGGATCACATAATCTAAGGGTTTAAGTGGGCACATACCCACAGTGTCACTTTGCTCCATTTAAGAACTTCTTAACATCCAATAAAAATCAGTAGAAATATGCTTCTTAGGAGAATGAAGAGCAACTTATTCTGGCATTCAAATGCAGTTAAATTCAAGCCAGACCTCTCTGTATGACTCTTGGTTTTCTACAAGAACTTCTTATGCAGTTTGTTGACATGATGCTGCAGTTCAGAGTGGGATCTCTGTGCTAATGAGGGCATTCTGAATTTTGAGGAGACACTGAAAGTAAATCACTAAGTATGGCTGTAGTTATCTAGCTGAGACTATTAGCAGTGTGGTTATGCTTAGTAAAGGGAAGTCACTCAAAAAGTTTGATAGAATTTGAAGCAGATACTTTAAAGAACTGGTTTTGAATTGCTAGGAGCAAGAAAGCCTCTGGTTTTGCTGCACCAATCTATTGGAGGAGAGATATAAAAGTAAACACAGACTAAGGGCAATGAATTAAATATGTGGGTTTGTACAATTCCAGCTTGAAGTGGTAGGCTCAGAACGTTTCAAACACCCATTGCAAATGAACCTGTCTATTCTCTGTTGATGTTAAAAACTACTTCAGCAATAGAAATACTCACCTGCTGCTTGCTTCCAGACAAATTCTTCTGTTTAAAGGGAGCCTTCTTGGCTAAAAGTGTAGTGTGCTTTTCTGCTGGCTGCATTTCAGTGTTTCACCTAGCAGCTGAACACTCACTCCACACTGCTTTTCTTCTAAAACATCAGAAAAGAAAATGTTACTGTTTTCCTGATTGCCTACCCTGCTAATAATGTCTCTGCACCCACTGCCTCTTTCATGTTTTGTAGTCTTTATTGGAAACAAAACAAACCAAAGATTTTACTTCCCTCTCAGATGAAACTAAAAGCTCATTCATCCTGCCCCTGAGGAGTGAGCTACCCATGACATCCAACTGGCACCCATCCCATCACTATCCGCTTTCCAGTTTTACTGAAGGAGGTTTGAACAGAAAATTAATTGGCTTTAAAGCTGCCAAATCTGATCAGCAAAGCTCAGCTGTTAGCTACGTTTTCTTTAAGCTTCTTCTGCTGTGATTTAAGCTGTGGTTCCTTAGCAAATTAACAAGAATATCCAAGCTGATGGATCAGTAACAGAATATAAAGGGATTTTTTTTAAGTAAGGTGGAAACGTTTCAGACAAATTTCCAACCCTCTTGAAGTCAAGGGGACTTTTGACAGTGAGTCTTTTGCATTTCTGAACTTGCTGTGAGTACCTAAACAGTTGGGGGATTGTAAATGATGAAAAACTAAGATTCAGTTCTTTTCAGTGCTCTTCTGTTAGCTGAAAGGCAAAAAAAAAAAAGGGCAAATGGTAGATAATGCAGAGACAGCTCAGGTACTGAGTGAGGTTAACTCTAGTGGGAGGTGTCCCTGCCTACGGTGGGGGGTTGGAGCTGGATGATCCTTGAGGTCCCTTCCAACCTAGACCATTCTATGAGAATTCTTCCCTGAGAAAAGGCTGCTTGGGCCTGTTTAATTGAAATGAAGCTGCCTTTTAGCATGGATGTGGGTCATAATAGAAGACTGAGTAGGCAATAGAGGTGTTTAAGGTTCATGGCATTCTGGCTGGAGCTCATCAGGATTCAATTTTCCTAATTGTGTTCTGTTTGAATTGTCTTTGAAAATCTGATGAAGGAGAACAAATCGTATCAGCAGCAGCTGAGGGAGCTGGCATTGTTTAGTCTGGAGTAGGTGAGACTGAAGAGAGACCTCATTGCTCTCTACGACTTCCTGAAAGGAGGTTAGAGTGAGGTGGGGGGTTGGTCTCCTTAGTATGTGGTGATAGAATGAGCTGAAATAGCCTGAAATTGTGCCAGGGGAGGGTTAGGTTGGAGATGAGAGAAAATTTCTTTGCCACAAGAGTGGTGAGAGATCAGCACAGGCTGCCCAGGGAGGTGGTGGAGTCCCCATGCCTGGAGGTATTCAAGAACCCTGTGGCCATGGCACTGTGGGCTGTGTTTTGGTGGCCATGGTGGGGTTGGGTTGGTGGTTGGACTGGATACTCTTGGAGGTCTTTTTCAAGCCAAACAATTCTGTGACTCTCTGTTAGATCAACCAGCTCTGCCTTCCTCCTGTAGAGAGTTGGAAATAAATTTCTTAACAGCTATTTTACAGCTGGGGAACAGTAATTATTTATTAATTCTTTTATCAGAGTAGTTGAATTAAAGGGAAGAAAATGACAAAGAGGGTATAGCTTGATGTAAAAACAATTGACACTATATGGTATAGAAATGAAATCAATCAGGCTGTAGGGACTACATAAAGGAGTTAAAAAGTCTACAACTCTTTTTTTTTTCCCCCTGGCATTCTGTAGTGGTCTGCTTTAAGCTTCACTTATTCCATATTATCCTGAATGATTTAGAAGGACATGAGAGAATATGGTTCACTTTTTAAACAGCAGCAAGCTAGGAGGGGTCACAAATGGAGAAAAGAAGGCTCTGTAGAGACCTTACAGCTGCATTTCAGTATCTGAAGGGGACCTACAGAAAGGCTGGGGAGGGGCTGTTTGGAAGAGTGATAGGATGAGGGGCAAGGGTTTGAAAATGGAGTAGAGGTTTTGGTTTGCCACTAAGAAGTTCTTGCTATGAAGGTGGTGGAGCACTGGAGCAGGTTGCCTTGGGGAGTGGTGGGGTCTCCATCCCTGGAGACGTTCAGGGTCAGGCTTGATGGGGCTCTGAGCAACCTGATCTAGCTGAGCATCTCCCTGCTTATTGCAGGGCAGTTGGACGAGATGACCTCTTTAGGTCCCTTCCAACTCAGTGCATTCAATAATTTATGATTCTATAGAATACTATAGACTGAAAATTCACCATGATCTCAGTAAGGTGAAGGGCCAAGCTGAAATCAAGGTAACATTGAGAAAAGACAAGGGAAAAACTGGGCTTAGCAAGGGGAATCCTATTTGGTACTTCCAGACCAGAATAGAATAGGTAGAGTCAGTGTGGTGTTACTGTATGGCTGAAACCTGTCGTCTCTTAAGACAGCAGATAAGACACAAAACCCCATTTGTTGTCTTTCACTCTGCCCTGGTTAGCTCTTAACTGGAGGTTGTTGCTGCTTAAAAACAAAGTGGGCAGAGTGGGAACCAGCAATAACAAAGGGCGAGGAAAACATCATCTGTGAGCAAAGATGGAAGCAGCAGAGCTTGGTGAATACAGGGAAAGCACAAATCAAGGGAAGGGATGGCAAGAGGGAAGGGATGGCAAGAGGGAAGGGATGGCAAGAGGGAAGGGATGGCAAGAGGGAAGGGGTGGCAAGAGGGAAGGGGTGGCAAGAGGGAAGGGGTGGCAAGAGGGAAGAGCAAGTCAGGTGTTCACTGTATCTTGTAGAAAGGACAGGAAGAAATCAGCTTAATTTGCAGCATAAGATTTAGGATAATAGTCTGTCCCACTTTAAGGCCAGTGGGAGAGGTTATCTGGAGTACTGGATGTGCTTGCTCAAGGGATAGGGCGGCTTTAAGAGCTGGTCAATAACGTGAAACAAACACAGCCAGCAGAGTGCATTTGCGAAGCGCTGGCAGCTTCCTCTCGACAGAGGGTCCGCTGAGGTCTGTCCTAGTTTGAAACAGCAGAGCACAGCCTGTCACCAGTCCTTCCCTCTCTGCTTTGATGGTCCTGTCTGGAGTAGTAGCCAATAATACTTCTAAAGCCTTCAGATTCCTCGAGGTGCAAAATGATGACTGCGATTTTGAAACAAGCAAATCAAATTTAAAACAAAAAGGTGAGGGGGAAGAAAGAAAAGGAAAAAAAAAAAAGTCAAGGTGAGAAGAATGAAAAAGAGCTGCCTCGGAGCCTGGTACAGCTGCAGATTGTCTTCCAAATTCTCTGGCAGCAACTGGCAAACAGCACTAAAACATCTTGCACCGCCCTTCGGCAGCGCACCTGGCCCAGCTAAGGACCGCGGAGCGGTTGGGGCTGGAGGCAGCTCTCGCCGTGCCCTCTAACTGCCTGGCTCGCTGCAGAGGTGCGGTGCGGTGCAGGCTCTCGTTCATCCAGCCCGCCCAGGGCTGGCATTCCAGGCTTTTATTCTGAAGTGATGATGTCAGGCAGCTCTCTCCAGCCACCCATCCGTGCTGGCTGCACAGAATCATCCTGGCACCGGTACCTTTCCTGACCATCTCACAGCTGATGCCTTCCCAGCGGAATATGTTTTCCAAACTCCTTTCGTCTGCCGCCAGGCTCCTGCTTGCCAATTTGCAGCTTTTCCTCTACTCTTTGATGCAATTCATTCCAGGTAAAATGCATAAACAAAGAAATTCTTCTAGCACATCACCTTGGGAAGCTGTTTGCTGTTGCCGTTAAGAGCTGCTGCCGGTAGAGCAGGTCGATTTGCGTTTTTATTCGTCAGAAATGAAGGAGCTAAGTCATTTGAGGTGGTTGGTAGAAATTCTCTGTTGCTTATTGACGAGATCAGTTGGAGAGGCAGGTGCGCTGCACAGCTTGCCCGGGATTACTAGCAGCTAGTGATGGTTTAGAGCTGGAAAAGCAGTAGGCAGCAGATTCCCCCTGCAAGGGAGCCTGCTGTGAGACACGTAAACAGGCTGTGAAAGCGAGAGCATTGTTCCGAGCAGCCACGTTTCTGAAGCTTCCATCTAAATATTCAAGTGGGAAACGACTCCAAGGGATTTTTGAATCACCACTAAACTCTGCGATTTGTGCCATCGTTGCACAGCTTGAGCTGCCTGCTTTGTTTTCTGTCTAAAACAGTGAGATCTGTTATCATGAAATAGGAACCAATAAAGACATTTAATTCACCAGGATCTCTTGTTTTTTGGTGGTGGTGATGCTTTCCCCCTCCACTTCAGAGTCAAAGGATTGCTTCAGAGCTCTCCAACGATCTGAAAGATTCTCAACCCTACCTTGTTGCACCATCAGGTGCGAATTTAGCAACAGGCTGGGAGGTTTCTTTTTCAATAAGCTGCTATCATCAACAGGAAATGCAGAGGCAGAATAATTAATGCAAACTGAATGACCAACTATTGACTCTAACACTGGGAATGTTAATGAAACCAACTGAGGGTATTAACAGTTCAGGGAGTGATAAATTTCCTGCTGGGGGTGGGGGAAGAAAAAAAAAGGCAATATGCTTAAATTAACGATGGGGATTTTACCTGCTCACTTTATAATCTCGTTTAAATTGGGACTCATAGAATCATAGAATGGCTTAGGTTGGAAGGGACTTTAGAGATCATCTACCTCCTTCAATCTGCTTTGAAGCTGAACTGCGTAGAAATAGACAAAGCTGTTTCTTGCCATTGAAGCATGACAAAGAAACTTATTGCTCGTTCAGGCATTTGAGTGAAACAGTGATCGTTAAAAGAGGAATAAAATCTATTCCATCCCAGCTGTTTCTCTGTGCCACCGACTAAATTTTCCTAGCTCACCGCTCCATCGTGCTTTTGTCAGGTAAGTGTTCCAAGGGCTTGGTGGTGTAAATCGATGTTGAACCCAGAAATGACAATTTCTTCAGGTCAGAATGAAAACACACCCCAAGGTGTAGCATCTATTTCAAAGGTGTGCTTGGGAAACAAAAGAGATTTCACATGCAAGGATAGGCACAGTTCACAGCTACTTTCTCCCATCCCTCCCTCTCACGAATCTTTCTCTACTCATTTTCTCCATTCCCCCCTCTCTATATGTCTTCTATCACTTCTTTTATGTTCCTCTTTGCCTATTAGCAAGGAAGTGGGTGGCTGAGCCCCTGACAATGGGAAATCAACAAGCTAGAAGGAACAAAGAGTCAGCTACCAGGACTTCTCAGCAGGCACAAGGCAAGTGCAACACCTTCAACTGGGGAATGAGTGTGGGACACTCGGGTGAAGGCAAAAATCAGTAGCTACAGCAGCAGCAGTTTGGGCTGGGAGGATGGAGAAAAACTGCTTTGCTTGCACTGTTCTTGTCTGTGATTTACAAGCACCATAATGCAGCCTGTACCTTGTGCCAGAGGATTTCCAAATCAGCCATTAGGGATTGATGGAAACTCTGAGTTTCCATCGATCTTCAGGGGAAGCAGAATTTTCTTCTCTCTCTGCTTGAAGAGTACCAACTGTAAGCATTCTGCTTACTAAAGTCTGCCCTTGAGTCTGGGCCTGAATGTCCTTCTGAGCCAAGCTGTGCAGCTGCCTGTGGAGACCAATGTGTGTGGGAGCTTTGCCTTGGGTTTGAATCTGTAGGTGTCCTGCTTTAGCTGGCGTAGGAGCATGAACCTGCAGGCTGTTAGCAATTTGGAGTTAGCCATGGGGGGGACCTGAGCTGGCTCATGGATCTATCCTGTCCCATAAATGTCACCTTCATTATAAAGGGGGAACTGTGCGGGGGGGGGGGGGGGGGGGGACGGGACACACAGCTTCTCCTGCTCCATGCTGCTCTGTACTCAAGGGCTGCTTTCCTGGTTAGTGTGAGAGCTGTGTCTGCTGTGGGGTGAGAGTGTGACTTCGTATTCTTCATACTGGTGTTGCTATTTAATAGTAGTTTTTCTATTTCATTGAATCTCTTTTCACTTCAGCCCATGAGCCTCCTTTTTCTGAGGACTCAACCTTTGGGATTGTGCTGAGTGCAGAGGAGCTCATTGCTTATTTCTGTCTTTTGTCTCTTGTCCTGAATCTCATCATCTCAGAGAACAACTCATCAGAGCAAACCTGTTTCGTTTGGGGGCTGTATTGCTTCTTCTTTCACCCCTGACCTCCTCCAAACTTAGCTGTCCTGTTTCTGACAATTTCTGGCTTGACTCTTTTGGGTGTGATGCTTTGTTCACACTTTGCATTCAGAACCTTCAGTCCCATCTCAGAGGCTCCCAGAAGGAAATGTGTGTTCTTTTGCCCTGCTTGTTTCTTTCTCTCTAGTAGGACAGGACATTAACTTAGGCATTCTTGTTGTACACAGCTTGTTCTCAAACACCTTCTAGACCACGGTCTTGAAACGAATTCTAACTAGATTAGATTTCAGGAAGGATTACTAAGATGATCATGTGAATGGCAAGGTTACCACAGGAGAAGGAAAACGAAAAGAACTTGGCTTGATTAGCTTAGGAAGTGATATGATTTCGCAGTCTAAATACAACAGGTGGTAGATACAAGGGAGGGAGAACTACCAGAGCCACATACCAGTGCTAACAAAAGAACAAAAGGGACAAACTGTCCTGTGAATAAAGTCAAAAACTTTCTCGAATGGTCTGGGCAATGAGCAGCTTTGCAAAGAGGAGATAAGGGCCAGAGAACTAAGTAAAACAGGTCATACTTTGGGATGAGAGTTAACAAATCCAAGTGCAGGGTTCAACACTTTGGCCACAACAGCCCCAAGCAGTGCTACAGGCTGGGGCCAGAGTGGCTGAGAGCAGCCAGGCAGAGAGGGAGCTGGGGGTGCTGGGAGAGAGGAGCTGAACAGGAGGCAGCAGTGCCCAGGTGGGCAGCAGAGCCAATGGCATCCTGGGCTGGCTCAGGAGCAGTGTGGGCAGCAGGACAAGGGAGGTTCTTGTGCCCCTGTGCTCAGCACTGCTCAGGCCACACCTGGAGTGCTGTGTCCAGTTCTGGCCTCCTCCATTCAAGAGAGATGTTGAGGTGCTGGAAGGTGTTGAGAGAAGGGCAGCAAGGCTGGGGAGGGGCCTGGAGCAGAGCCCTGTGAGGAGAGGCTGAGGGAGCTGGGGGGGTGCAGCCTGCAGCAGAGGAGGCTCAGGGCAGAGCTCATTGCTGCCTGCAGCTGCCTACAGGGAGGCTGTAGCCAGGTGGGGTTGGGCTCTGCTGCCAGGCAGCCAGCAACAGAAGGGGACACAGCCTCAAGCTGTGCCAGGGCAGGTTCAGGCTGGATGTTGTTAGGAAGTTGTTGTCAGAGAGAGTGATTGGCATTGGAATGGGCTGCCCAGGGAGGTGGTGGAGTGGCTGTGCCTGGAGGTGCCTGGAGGTGTTTACGAGCAGGCTGCATGGGGCACTTAGTGCCATGGTCTGGTTGATTGGGCAGGGCTGGGTGCTGAGTTGGAACTGGCTGATCCTTGTGCTCCCTTCCAACCCTGACTGATTCTGTGGTTCTAAGAGTGCAATTTAACCAGAGAGTAGAGAAAACACACAAGTAGCACAGGCACTGGGGCTAAGGTGCTCACATGTTTCTGGTTTGGGCAGGGAATGAGGGTTAGGATATTCCAAAGGCTTAGACTTCTTCCTCCTTTTTTCAAGGAGACCTTGGAGTGACCTTCCAGTGTCTGAATGGGGCTACAGGAGGGCTGGGGAGGGATTATTAACAAGGTCTGGTAATGACAGCAGGAGGAGGAATGGGTTTAAACTGGCAGAGAGGAGATTGAAACTGGATGGTAGAAAGTTCTTCACCATGAGGGTGATGAGACCCTGGCACAGGTTGCCCAAGGCCATGGTCAAAGCCTCAGAATGCCAGGTTGGAAGGGACCCCAAGGATCATCTGGTCCAACCTTTCTTGGTGATAGTGGAGCTGAAATGAGCTGCCCCAGCACTCTGACAACCTGAGACTTCAGTGGAGGGCACTCCACTACCACCCACATCCAGACACAGTCAGTGGATAGCAAACTGAATGTGTGCCTTTGGCTGCACCTGTAAGAGTTTACTCAGAGCTCTTCTGAAGGGAGCATCTTGTGCCCCATCCCTGGAGGGGGCACCTGGAGGTGTTTAAGGCCAGGCTGGATGAGGCTGTGGCCAGCCTGATCTAGTGTGAAGTGTCCCTGCCCATGGCAGGGGGGTTGGAACTGGCTGCTCCTTGTGGTCCCTTCCAACCCTGACTGATTCTATGATTCTGCTGGCAGTCACTAAACCTGCCAGGTGCTGGTCGATATGGAAAGCCTCCAATTCCTCCTAAGGCAGCCCTCTGAAGCACGAGTGCTGGGATCAGATAGAGTGCTTCATATAGGAATAATCAGAAGGTAATTGAATTTTAAGAAGGAGAGGATGTTGGTGGTTTGAGGTTAATTGCTTTAGCCCTGCAGCCTGAATTCTTTATCTAGCTGACTTACCATATTAGAGATCTAAAGAAGGATTGGAGGATTGGCAAGCCAGAGAACTACAGTGAAGGCATCTTGCAGCTCACCTTCCTGTGTGCCCGAGACCTACTCTGCCCATGGCTGTTGAAAAACGCTGCCTGCCAACTCCCTCCTTTTGCAGACACTCTTCTGGCTGAAAGAGGAAGTTCTGCAGCTGTGAAATCCTCATTTCAGAGCCTCACCTGTAAATTGTGCAGCAGCTTCACTTAATCAACTGGATTAAAGAACTTAGGCTAGGAGCAGCAGTGGTGAAAGTCACTCAGCTGCTAAATCAAAAGATCAGAATAAAGTTCAGGGTCACTCTGGACTTTGTTTCGTGTGTGGTCATGTCTGCTGCCCTCCTGGTCCAGGAGTGGATTTCTCTATGCCCTGCTGTCCTTCTTTAGGACTGTTTCACTTACACCTAAATCTTCATTGGTTCTAATTTTGTTCAGGGCTCAGAGCTCTTGTGGTGAGGATGTAGCAGCGTAGCAAAGCAACTCCACTGAGGGAAGGCACCAGCCTGTGTACTTTCTAGGTAAATCCACCTCTGCAGCTAAATGGATTGCTAAAACAATCCTTGTGTTGATGAGGCTTTGCAAACCAGGCTGCTGGAGCCAATAACCAACTGTGTCCTGTGATTCCAATCAGTTCATGCTCTCTTGGCTCTTTTGTCTTGTAACTGTGCCCAGTAAGGGGATGTTGCCTTCAAACGAGAGCCTCCATCAGCAATTACTCTTTTCTGCTGTTGCTTATTTACTTCCCAAGTAAATCTGTTTAATGTAGTTCATCCTGTCCTCTAAATGTATTTCAGCTCAGTTTCATTTGTGTTCTTGATTTCCTTTCTCCTTGGCCCCCTGCCTCCCTTTCTCCTTGGCCCCCTGCCTCCCTTTCTCCTTGGCCCCCTGCCTCCCTTTCTCCTTGGCCCCCTGCCTCCCTTTCTCCTTGGCCCTTTCCTCCCCTTCTCCTTGGCCCTTTCCTCCCCTTCTCCTTGGCCCTTTCCTCCCCTTCTCCTTGGCCCATAAGTCTCACCTTTCAAATCAATTCCCACTCCGAGCTTCATTAATTAAGACTTCTCTTCTTTCCTATCATCACATAGTTTATTACCTCTTTTGGGCTGCTGAACAGGTGCCTCTCTAATGGATTAACTATAGCTAAATCCACTGGATTTTCAGCTCCTTGTGGATGTGGTGTGTATTATGGGAACACAGCTTTAGTTTGGTTGTCCTCTGTGGCTTGGTTGCTTGCAGAATGCTGCATTCTGTTCTCCTGGACATCCAGGCTCAAGCCCTAGCAATTGTCTGTTCAGCCAAGTGAAAATCTCACTGACCTGCCCCTTGCTCTCACTCTTTTGTTTGCAGGTTTAAAGAACTTCCCTGCCAGCCCACCAAAGGAGCAGATCACCTTCCACACCCCCAAGGGTTTGCCATGCATCTCTCCCTTAATTCAGACAGTAGAAGAGACCCCTCAGCCCATCACAGCTAAGATCAAAGGACATATTCCCAAATGGATTAATGGCAATCTTCTGAGGAATGGGCCTGGGAAGTTTGAGTTTGGTGAAGAGAAGTAAGTCCAGGTTTGGTGAGTTAGTCAAATGATTCTGATCTGAATTCTGCCTGAACCTCATAGGGGGGACCCCCCCATAAATTTCTCACCTCTGGAGCACCTCATAGTTGCATTTTAAGTCAGGCAAGGGATAAAAGCTCATCTTATCACTCTTTCAGGAGCAGCTGCTCCCTCATCTGGAAACTCCCAGTGAACTCTCTGAAAATAGGAGCAAGGTTAACCTATTAAGGTTGGAGAAGCCGAGTCACAGAGAGGCTATGACCTACTCAGAAAGATATAATGAGGGAACAGAGCCAGGGATTAGAACATCCCCACTCCTAGTCCTTTGTCATTAACAAAAGTCCATCCCACGAGGCACTCTGAACTCCCAGGCAGGATTTGTAAAGTTGGTGGCACTAAACTGTGTGAATTGCTTTAGAAGCTAACTCCTGGCACTGGAAAAAGAACACCTTAAAATATTGCAGCTGCTGCCTTTGCCTTGGAATCTGCTGCTCTGTCTGACTGAGAAACCTGGCACTCCCTCCAGCAAATCCCATGGCAGCAACTGGCCAAAGGTCATCATCTTGCTACACCTAGAAAGGTTGGACCAGATGACCCTTGGGGGAGCCCTTTCAACCTGGCATTCTGTGATCTTCTCTTTCCAGAGGCAGACAATAAGGTTTTCTCCAAGTCTCACAGAGGTTTTCTCCAAGTCTCAGAGATTTAGAGAGATGCTGAGGTAATGGAATGTGTCCAGAGAAAGGCAGCAAGGCTGGGGAGAAAACAGGCTGCCTGGAGCACAGCCCTGTGAGGAGGGGCTGAGGGAGCTGGGGGGGTGCAGCCTGCAGCAGAGGAGGCTCAGGGCAGAGCTCATTGCTGGCTGCAGCTGCCTGCAGGGAGGCTGTAGCCAGGTGGGGTTGGGCTCTGCTGCCAGGCAGCCAGGGACAGAAGAAGGGGACACAGCCTCAAGCTGTGGCAGGGGAGGTCTAGGCTGGATGTTGTTAGGAAGTTGTTGTCAGAGAGAGTGATTGGCATTGGAATGGGCTGCCCAGGGAGGTGGTGGAGTCACCATCCCTGGAGGTGTTTAAGAGCAGGCTGCATGAGGCACTTAGTGCCATGGTGTGGTTGGTTGGGCAGGGCTGGGTGCTAGGTTGGACTGGCTGAGCTTGGAGCTCTCTTCCAACCTGCTTGATTCTACGATATGATTCTATGACACTTCTTTTCCCAGACCTTTACAGAGTTATAGACATTGCATTTCCCATTTGAGAGAGAACAGCATCCTGCAATCAGCTGCGAGTTAAAGGCATTCACTAATCATTTCTGTGCTTGTAGAGAAAGCACAAAGTTTATTCCCCATGCAGGAGCCTGCAGACTGATTGGTTTCCCACTCCAAGCTTATCCATAGTCTTTTCAGAAGTTCCTGAGGTTCACCTTCAAAAGTAACATAGAAGCCCTATAAAAAGGCTGAGAGTGATGGAGTTGTTCAGCCTGGAGATGAGAAGGTCCCATGGAGACCTTGGAGGCCTTTCAGTGCATAAAGAAAGCCTATTGGAAAGATAAGGACAAACTAAACAGGGCCTGTTGTGACAGGACAAGGGGTGATGGTTTTAAGCTAAGAGGGGAAATTTACTTGAGATAGAAGGAAGAAATTTTGTACAGTGAGGGTGGAGAAACACTGACACAGGTTGTCCAGAGAGGTGGTGGAAGCCTCATCCCAGGAAACAGTAAGGTCAGGTTGGATTTGGTTCTGAACAAACTGACCTTGTGGAAGGTGTCCCTGCCCATTGCAGGGGCGTTGGGTTAGATGATTAGATTTAGGCTGGACATTAATAGGAAGTCCTTTACCACAAGGGTGGTGGAACACTGGAACAGGTTGCCCAGGGAGGTACTTGAGGCTCCATCCTTGGAGATATTTAAGGTCAGGCTGGATAAGGCTCTGAGCAACCTGATCTAGTGGAGGATGTCCCTGCTGACTGCAGGGGGGTTGGACTGGATGACCTTTGGAGGTCACTTCCAACCCAACCCATTCTATGATTCTCTGACCTTTAAAGGTCCATTTCAACCTGACCCATTCTGTGATTCTCTGACTTTTAAAGGTCCATTTCAACCCAAACCATTCTATGATTCTCTGACCTTTAAAGGTCCATTTCAACCCAAACCATTCTGTGATTCTCTGACCTTTAAAGGTCCATTTCAACCTGACCCATTCTGTGATTCTCTGACTTTTAAAGGTCCATTTCAACCTGACCCATTCCATGATTCTCTGACCTGTAAAGGTCCTTTTTAACCCAAACCATTCTATGATTCTCTGACCTTTAAAGGTCCATTTCAACCTGACCCATTCCATGATTCTCTGCCCTATAAAGGTCCATTTCAACCCAAGCCATTCCATGATTCTCTGACCTTTAAAGGTCCATTTCAACCCAAACCATTCCATGATTCTCTGACCTATAAAGGCCCTTTTTAACCCAAACCATTCTATGATTCTCTTACCTTTAAAGGTCCATTTCAACCCAACCTTGGGCACTGTGGTAAAGGGTTGGACTTGATGATCTGTGAGGTCTCTTCCAACCTTGGTGATACTGTGATACTGTGATATGATTCTCTTACCTTTAAAGGTCCATTTCAACCCAAACCATTCTATGATTCTCTAACCCCAAATCTCACTGAAAATCAGCATCTAACCTCAGCTCCCACAGCTGCACATCCACTTGATTAGTTCCAGGTTTTCCCAGACTCACATTTAAATGCCAAAGCAGTCTGAGCAGCACCTTTGGACAACAAACCTAAGAGCCGAGAGGGACCAGCCTAGCAGAACGCCATAGATGTGCCCAACTCTTGTTCTCTTCTCTCTCTTTGAAGCTTTAACCACTGGTTTGATGGCATGGCCCTGTTGCATCAGTTCCAGTTGGAGAATGGTGCAGTGACATACAGGAGCAAGTTCCTGCAGAGCAATTCCTACCTGACCAACAGCCAGCACAACCGCATCGTGGTCTCCGAGTTTGGGACGTTGGCGATGCCAGACCCCTGCAAGAGCATCTTTGGGCGCTTCCTGTCACGCTTTGAGATGCCATGTAAGAGGGCTTCTAAGAACATTTGGCCTGGACCTCGTGGTTTGGCTTAAAAGGAGATGGGAAGGAGGGTCAGCTGGGCCTGTTCTGAGCACAGGTTTTTCTCAGAAGGTGACTTTTCGGAATGAAAACGGCAGTGCAGGTTGGGGTTTTAGTGCCACTTCAGCTCACTTGGGTCTGGAGCTGGCAGATGTCCAACAGAGCTCTTTCCCCAGGTCACAGCCTCCCTAGACCACAGCCCTGTGCAGTCTCCCTAGATCACAGCCTCCTCAGATCATAGCCCTGTGCAGCCCCCCAAGACCACAGCCTCCCTAGATCATAGCCTTGTGCAGCCCCCGCAGACCACAGCCTCCCTAGACCACAGCCCTGTGCAGCCCCCCAAGACCACAGCCTCCCTAGATCATAGCCCTGTGCAGTCTCCCTAGATCACAGCCTCCTCAGATCATAGCCCTGTGCAGCCCCCCAGACCACAGCCTCCCTAGATCACAGCCCTGTGCAGTCTCCCTAGATCACAGCCTCCTCAGACCACAGCCCTGTGCAGCCCCCCCAGACCACAGCCTCCCTAGATCATAGCCCTGTGCAGCCCCCCCCAGACCACAGCCTCCCTAGATCACAGCCCTGTGCAGCCCCCTTAGACCACAGCCTCCCTAGACCACAGCCCTGTGCAGTCACCCCAGATCACAGCCCCCCTAGATCACAGCCCTGTGCAGCCCCCGCAGACCTCAGCCTCCCTAGATCACAGCCCTGTGCAGCCCCCTTAGACCACAGCCTCCCTAGATCACAGCCCTGTGCAGCCCCCTTAGACCACAGCCTCCCTAGACCACAGCCCTGTGCAGCCCCCTTAGACCACAGCCTCCCTAGATCACAGCCCTGTGCAGCCCCCCCAGACCACAGCCTCCCCAGACCACAGCCCTTGCAGCCCTGGTAATGAGCATTACAGTTTACATTCTACCTGTGAGGCAGCTTTGCCCTTAAAATCCCCTGCCTTGCTAAGCCTGTGGGGTAAGTGGGCTAATCCTTCCTTTCCTGTGCTAAGGTGCAGGAGATGCTAGGAGTAGGGTGAGAGGTGGGTTTGCACAGCAAGGGACTGCCAGCACCTGTAGAGTTTTGTGTCTGTTGGGAAAGAAAGAGGCTTAAATGCAAGCAAAAGGACTTCCCAGAGCAGAACCAAAGTCTGCAGCTTGTTTGTGTGTGTGTGGCCACCTCCTGCTTATCCTCCCTCAGGTGATGGGCTCTGTCCTGCAGTGTCATCTGTTCTCTTCACAGGTGCTCAGACCTTCACTCACTGCTGTGCCCAGCTCCCCAGCCCTCAGTTGATTTCAAACCTATCTCCATCCCCCACCCCCTTTACCAAGCTGCAGCAGCTTGTTGCTGCCCACGCTTGCCTGCCTGTTTGCACACATGTAGGCTACTCACTGCCTGTCCTCTGGGCTTTCCCTGCACCAGCTTCAGGCTCTCTTCACCACACACACAACGTGCAGCTGGGGAGAACTGCGTTTTCCCTTGGCTCTCCTCAGCCACCTGCCTGATGAGTCTTAGCTCCTCTAGAAGCAGCAAGAGCAGCTCTGGCTGCTCTGAGCTTGTAGCTCTCAAAAGGCTCAGCTTGAAAGAAAAAGAACTCAGCTTGAAACAGAAAAGAGGGAAAGAGAAATATTCCCTGTCCAAGACTTGACCTAACCCAAGCTGCCCCTTCAAGTCTTGCCTGTAAATGAAATGTGACACTCCTGAGACAGCTGCCAGAGGAGAGGAGTTTGAGTAGGAAGGAGAAGCAGCAGGATCTGAAGAGGTTAGAAACAAAAGGCACATGGGAGTGTGAAGATTATCTTG
Source organism: Pogoniulus pusillus (assembly GCF_015220805.1). NCBI lineage: Eukaryota > Metazoa > Chordata > Aves > Piciformes > Lybiidae > Pogoniulus > Pogoniulus pusillus. The sequence continues at coordinate 5,434,112 of NC_087301.1, forward strand.
GCTTCACTGCAGTGACTCCCACAAGAAGCAGGCCTTGGCCTTTTATCCTGAACTCACCTGTGCAGACCCCTGAGTGCCTCTGTAGATTAGTGAGATATTTCTAACCACTCACTGAGGGATTATTGCCATTGCAGATGGCTTTTATTTGTTTGAAGGTGTCTTAAGTTGCTGTAATGTGAAGTGAGCTTAAACAGAGCTGTCTATGACTGCAGGATTTTGTTCCAGATCCCAGTGACAACGCCAGTGTGAACTATGTTGTGTACAAAGGAGATTATTATGTCAGCAGTGAGAACATCTACCTGTACAGAGTGGACCCAGAAACACTGGAAACGAAGGAAAAGGTGGGGTAAGGGGTCAGGGTGTGGTAGAGGAGAAGCAGCTGGAGGAGGGAAGGCTTAGACTGGAAAGTAGAAAGGAATTCTTGACAGTGAGGGTGGGGAGACACTGGCAGAGGTTGGCCAGGGAGGTTGTGGAGCACAGAGAGGGAGGGTGAGGAGACACTGGCAGAGGTTGCTCAGGGAGGTTGTGGAGCACAGTAGAGGGAGGGTGAGGAGACACTGGCACAGGTTGGCCAGGGAAGTTGTGGAGCACAGAGAGGGAGGGTGAGGAGACACTGGCACAGGTTGGCCAGGGAAGTTGTGGAGCACAGAAGCACAGAATGTGATCAAAGTGCAGTTTGGAGCCACTGCCGTGAGCGTTGCTTCATGATCTGGTTGATTGGCTAGGGCTGGGTGCTAGGTTAGACTGGATGAGCTTGGAGGTCTCTTCCTACCTGCTTGATTCTAGGATGTGCCTGAGTCCCTGACAAATTGACCTGGCCATAAGGCAGCTTTCATGAGTGAAGATTCAGTCACTGCCTGCTGTAGCAAGCAAGGGGAAAGACAGATACAGACTCACTTCTGTTTGGGTGCAGCTGGCATTGTTCCAGTGCTCTCAGTGCTTGTCTGGACTTGTCTGCACCTACCAGTGTGTGAAACATAACAGTGCATACAGGAAGCAATATCACTGATCTCAGCTTCTTGCCCTGTCTCTTCATTCTTCCTATCTGCTCCCTTGATCTCCTTCTTTCACCTCACCATTAAACACTCCAAAGCAGCCCTTCAAAGGCTTGACAAAAGCCCCTGTTGCAAATGAGTGGTGAAGTCAATGTCAAGTCTAGGTTGGAGATTAGGAAGAAATTCTTTGCAGTGAGGGTGAGGAGACACTGGCACAGGTTGCCCAGGGAGGTTGTGGAGCACAGAGAGGGAGGGTGAGGAGACACTGGCAGAGACTGTCCAGGAATGTTGTGGATCCCAGAGAATGAGATGAGGAGACACTGGCACAGGTTGCCTAGGGAGGTTGTGAATCACAGATCACAAAGATCACATTCTGTGCTTCTGTGCTCCACAACCTCCCTAGAGGTGTTCTGTGCCAGGCTGTATGAGCCCTGGAGCACCCTGGGCTGGTGGGAGGTGTCCATGCCCACAGTAAGCAGGTTGAATTGGATGATCTTTATGATCCCTTCCAACCCATTCAATGACTCTGTGACTGTCACCAGACTACCATTTAAGAAGACTGTGGCTTGCAAGAGAGCAACAAGGAACATCCTGTGCTGACTGAAAGGTCTTTGGTGTTTGCAGGTGGACTGGAGCAAGTTTGTTGCGGTCAATGGGACCACTGCTCACCCTCACTATGAGCCTGATGGGACAACATACAACATGGGCAACTCCTATGGGAAGCATGGTAAGGCTGGAGTGATGGTTTGGGAGTTACCCATCCCCCACTCTTGTGAAATCACTCAGACTAGGTTCAGCTGGCTGGAAGTTAAGGAATGGAGCTTTGTATTTACAGCATAGCACAATATACAAGCAGTGTGCCCAGGTGAGCAGCCAGGCAGAGAGGGAGCTGGGGGTGCCGGTAGAGAGGAGCTGAAGCCGAGGCAGCAGTGTGCCCAGGTGGGCAGCAGAGCCAATGGCATCCTGGGCTGGCTCAGGAGCAGTGTGGGCAGCAGGACAAGGGAGATTCTTCTGCCCCTGTGCTCAGCACTGCTCAGGCCACACCTTGAGTGCTGTGTCCAGTTCTTTGATCACATTCTGTGCTTCTGTGCTCCACAACCTCCCTGGACAACCTGTGTCAGTGTCTCCTCATCCTCTCTCTGTGATCCACAACCTCCCCGTGCCAGTGTCTCCCAACCCTCACTGCCAAGACTTTCTTCCTCATCTCCACTCTCAATCTGCCCTCTCTAAGCCTGTTCCAATGCCTCACCACTCTCTTGATAAAGAAGCTTTTCCTGATGTCCAGTCTAAACCTTCCCTGGCACAGCTTCAACCCATTTCCTCATGTCCTATCAGTGGTTACCTGGGAGAAGAATCACAGAATCAGTCAGTAAGGGAGCACAAGGAGCAGCCAGTTCCAACCCCCCTGCCATGCCCAGGGACACCCTACCCTAGAGCAGGCTGCACACAGCCTCAGCCAGCCTGGCCTCAACCACCTCCCTGGGCAACCCATTCCAGCCTCTCAGCACTCTCCTGCTCAACAGCTTCCTCCTCACCTCTAGCCTGAACCTACCCACCTCCAGCTCTGCTCCATAAAGAGAGAGAAAGTGCAATTTTTTTCCTGACCTGACTATCTTGCAGCAAAGCTGAGTTGTTGGAGCTGTTTTTCTTCCTCCCAAACCCATCTGCACTGCATCTGGTTGGCATCTACTGACATCAGCTTAGCTGCTCAGGGTTAGCATTCACTGTTAGCTAATGAAACTTTCAGCTCCCTGAGGCCTCTGCAAACAGCTTCTGCCCTTTGCACTGCTTCAGGCTGGTTCCATTTCACTGAAGATCTGCTCAGTTTTGATCTTTATTTTCTTTTCCTCCTTTCATTCTTGCTGTTTTCATTTCCTTTTGGCTTTAGCAATACCCAACTTTGCAGCACACTCTGAGAGCTCAGACTACAGGGAGTTATTCAAACATTGCTGTTCTTTCCTGCTCATGTGCTCAGAGTTATTAAATGGGCATCAGGGCTCAAGGTTTTTCATTTCCCTTGGTACACACAAGCAGTGAATCTCCTTTTCTTCCTGATCTTCTGATCTCTGAGAGAATCAGCTTGAGGAGGGCAGATTGAGACTGGAGATTAGGAAGAAATTCTTGGCAGTGGGGATGGGGAGACACTGGCAGAGGTTGCCCAGGGAGGTTGTGGAGCACAGAGAGGGAGGGTGAGGAGACACTGGCACAGGTTGGCCAGGGAGGGTGTGGAGCACAGAGAGGGAGGGTGAGGAGACAGTGGCACAGGTTGGCCAGGGAGGTTGTGGAGCACAGAAGCACAGAATGTGATCTAAGATCACAACCTCCCTGGAGGTGTTCAAGGTCAGGTTGGACGAGGTCTTGAGCAGCTTGGGCTGGTGGGACATGTCTCTGCCCGTGGCAGGGGGTTGGAACTGGATGATCTTGAAGGTCCCTTCCAATCCAATCCATTCTGTGAGTCTCTATGTGCACTGCAGACAGCACAATCAGAGGGCAGGCTACCAAAATGAGATCTTTCTACTTCCTCTCAAGCTGCTGGGTACCCTCTGTAGTGTTCTGCTGCCTTGGTAAGTGGCTCCTTCTCGTGCATCTGGAACTGTGGTTCCTAGGATTCCAATGAAAGAGAAAGGAACAGAATCTGACTGCTCTTCTGACCTGCCTCTAGTGGTGCTCAACACTGGTTCCTCTTTCCAGGCTCTAGGTATAACATCATTCAGATCCCTCCACAGAAGTCAAGCTGTAGTGACACCTTAGAGGGAGCAAAAGTGCTGTGCTCCATTGCTCCAATGGACAGGACGAAACCCTCCTACTATCACAGCTTTGGTAAGAATGCTGATTGTCTCCAGCCCTGTGGCTTTAGCTTACTGTGAGGCAGAAAGGGCTCTTCACTGCTCCCTGCCCTTGAGATTAATTGCCTAATATGCAGGTGATAGCATCTTTCTCCTTTCTCTTTTTTTCCTTTTTCCTCCTTTTCCCCCTGTTTTTCTTTTCCCTCTTTCCCTTCCTTTCCCCCTTCCTTTCCCCCTTCCTTTCCCCCTTCCTTTCCCCCTTCCTTTCCCCCTTCCTTTCCCCCTTCCTTTCCCCCTTCCTTTCCCCCTTCCTTTCCCCCTTCCTTTCCCCCTTCCTTTCCCCCTTCCTTTCCCCCTTCCTTTCCCCCTTCCTTTCCCCCTTCCTTTCCCCCTTCCTTTCCCCCTTCCTTTCCCCCTTCCTTTCCCCCTTCCTTTCCCCCTTCCTTTCCCCCTTCCTTTCCCCCTTCCTTTCCCCCTTCCTTTCCCCCTTCCTTTCCCCCTTCCTTTCCCCCTTCCTTTCCCCCTTCCTTTCCCCCTTCCTTTCCCCCTTCCTTTCCCCCTTCCTTTCCCCCTTCCTTTCCCCCTTCCTTTCCCCCTTCCTTTCCCCCTTCCTTTCCCCCTTCCTTTCCCCCTTCCTTTCCCCCTTCCTTTCCCCCTTCCTTTCCCCCTTCCTTTCCCCCTTCCTTTCCCCCTTCCTTTCCCCCTTCCTTTCCCCCTTCCTTTCCCCCTTCCTTTCCCCCTTCCTTTCCCCCTTCCTTTCCCCCTTCCTTTCCCCCTTCCTTTCCCCCTTCCTTTCCCCCTTCCTTTCCCCCTTCCTTTCCCCCTTCCTTTCCCCCTTCCTTTCCCCCTTCCTTTCCCCCTTCCTTTCCCCCTTCCTTTCCCCCTTCCTTTCCCCCTTCCTTTCCCCCTTCCTTTCCCCCTTCCTTTCCCCCTTCCTTTCCCCCTTCCTTTCCCCCTTCCCTTTTTTTTGCCCTTCCTTTTTTTTCTCCCTCTCCCCCACCTTTCCTCTCCCCTTCCCAGGCATGAGTGAGAACTACATCATTTTCATTGAGCAGCCCATCAAGCTGAACCTGTGGCAGATTATCACTTCCAAGCTCCGTGGGAAAACCATTCTGGATGGGATCAGCTGGGAGCCTCAGTACAATACTTACTTCCATGTGGTGAATAAGCACACTGGGGAGGTAAGGTGGAACTTCAGTCTTTCCACTATCAGTGCACCTTAGATGCCAAGAGGGCAGTGCTGGGTAGCAGCTAGAAATAGCAGTAGGGCTCATCCCAGGAGTTCCTGCAATACAGACTTTACAAGCATGAGCATTGGCTTACTAGCAAGGGATTACTTCAAGATTTTCCTCTCTATTGATTAATTTCTTTGCCAGCCCTATAAGAACAGGCAGAAATAAGCAGCTTGGGGTTCCTAAGGCTGCAGCACAGGGACAGGAATGCAGTTCCCATGCACTACAAAGAGGTCAGTCATAAGCTAGGGATGATGCTATAGGGATAGGGTCATGACAGCAAGAGTCAAGGGACCTGTCCTGGGCTGCTTTGCCTTTTGCCTCTCCTCCATTTGGTGTAAAACAGCCATTGGGTAGTGACACAAGGCAGCACTGCTCAGGCCACACCTTGAGTGCTGTGTCCAGTTCTGGAGTCCTCCATTGAAGAGAGATGTTGAGGTGCTGGAAGGTGTTTGGAGAAGGGCAGCAAGGCTGGGGAGGGGCCTGGAGCAGAGCCCTGTGAGGAGAGGCTGAGGGAGCTGGGGGGGTGCAGCCTGCAGCAGAGGAGGCTCAGGGCAGAGCTCATTGCTGCCTGCAGCTGCCTGCAGGGAGGCTGTAGCCAGGTGGGGTTGGGCAGCACCAGAAAAAGGGGACACAGCCTCAAGCTGTGCCAGGGCAGGTTCAGGCTGGATGTTGTTAGGAAGTTGTTGTCAGAGAGAGTGATTGGCATTGGAATGGGCTGCCCAGGGAGGTGGTGGAGTGGCTGTGGCTGGAGGTGTTGCAGCCAAGCCTGGATGGGGCACTTAGTGCCATGGTCTGGTTGGTTGGGCAGGGCTGGGTGCTAGGTTGGGCTGGCTGAGCTTGGAGCTCTCTGCCAACCTGCCTGATTCTATGAAA